>NC_029791.2:105729441-105758642 GCF_000816755.2 Arachis ipaensis
GAGAGAGGGCAGAGGGGGGTTTGGAGGGAGAATGGTGACGCGGGGGGGCTAGGGTTTCGCGTGGTTGGGGTTAGTGTTTTTTTGAATCCACGCGAACGCGCGGGGCACGCAGTCGCGTGACTAGGGTGAAATGGGATTGACGCGATCGCGTGGTCGACGCAATCGCGTTGGTTGGATAAAAGATGGTTGACACGGACGCGTGAGGTACACGACCGCGTCGCTGAAAATTGTGCTAGACGCACACTTCCAGCGTCGTTTTGGCGCAACTCTCTGTTCACTCTATAGGGGGCCATAATATCCACACGATGCGGACATGTCACTCACGCCTTCGCGTGGGATGAGTGTTTTGCGAGTGACGCATTCGCGTCAGGGATGCGAACGCGTGGGCCATTTTGTGTTAAACGCACACCAGCTGCACAATTCCAGCCCAACTTTTTGGGTGTTAGATCTGTACGCTGATTTCTTTCTCACGCCCACGCGTGGCCTGCGCAATCGCGTGGGGTGCCTTTTTTTTATATGTAATTATGCAGTTATGCAGTATGCAATGCTAATACAAATGCTTACGAATAATATCCAGGTTCAATGAGAATAAAACAATATAAAAATAATCAAAACGAAATAAAATTGAAACAGGAACGATCATACCATGGTGGGTTGTCTCCCACCTAGCACTTTTAGTTAAAGTCCTTAAGTTGGACATTTGATGAGCTTCCTGTTATGGTGGCTTGTGCTTAAATTCATCCAAAAATCTCCACCAATGTTTGGAATGCCAACAGCCTCCGGGGTCCCAAACCAGGCATGTAAAGCTTTTGAGCAGCTTCAAACAGATTCTCAGGCTCCCGGGGTGACGAATGTCAGAATAGATTCCAGGATCCCAAACTTTGCTTTTAAGGCCGCCTTTGTCTTGATCTATATTCCTCCATCCAGGCGGTTTAGAAATTGTATTCTCACCAAGATGACCAAGCACCTTCCGAGACCCATTCAGTTGAACTTGATACCAATCCGTGTACTTCAAGTTGAAGCATGGAACCGTATGGAATCTTGCACACCAGCTCTGAGTACGAGCCATTTCCCTCTTACTCTTAAAGCCGCAGAGAGCTCTAAGCTGGCCATCTGTTTCAAGCAAACCATATTCAAGTGGAAATGTAAAGATAAAGGTTAAGGACTGTACCCACTTGAAGCTTGTATTAGGTGGTAATGGCCTTGGGATAGGTGTTTCCAGTGGTTCTGTAAGCTCTACTCCCTTGTATTTTTCTGTGAATTCCTCCACTTCCTTGCAAAATTCTTCAACTGCAACTGCGTCCGGATCAAAGTCTTCTATGTCTTCCTCGTCACTCAAGTCATAAGTTAGAGGTTGAGAGAAATCTACCTCGACATCATCTTCGTATTCACTTAGATGAGGTTCTTCAGGCTCAAGGAGTTCAGTTGTGGATGTAAGTTCGTGACTAGGAGAGCTTGATTCATGATCATTACTGCCCATGGAATCAACTTCTTGGTCTGTTCCGTCCAATTTTTCACAAGGTATATGCTTTGGGGGTTGTGCACTATCCTCCTTGGCATCAAATTCGAACTTCTCGGCATAATCCTTTACAGTTTTCGATTCCCATGGAGGTTCAGCATCTCCTAAATCTTCAATCAGTACTTCTTATTCTTGGATAATTTGAGCTTCCTCCAATTGTTCCAGAACAAAGTTATGCTCCTTACTGCCCACTGGAGTTTCTAGTGTCTCCTTCATGCTATGTTCTTCATTAGATTCTCCACATGAAGCTATTGGAGTTCCTTGAGTGTCTAAACGTCTGGAAGATAATTGATTTATTGCTTGCTCCAGCTGATGAAGGATTTCATGAAGTTGATCTACTGTTTCCTTGAGGCGAGCCTGCGATTCTTGAGGTGATGGATATGGACATGGTACATAGGGAAGTGGTGGTTTTTGGGAGTAATTGGATTGGAATTGGGATAAATAAGGATCATACGGTGGTGAATGGTGAAAAGGAGCTTGTGAGTGTGGTGGTTCGAAGCCATGTTGAGAGGATGGTCTATAAGCACATGGTGGAACTTGTTGATAACTACCAGGAGGTCCACCATATCTATCAGCTTGGTATGCATTGTAGAATGGTATTTGTCCGTGATATCTTGGAAGGTGTGGTTGCCTAAAGGGTTGATCAGATCCTCTTGGCTCCATCCATCTTTGGCTGCTCTGACCTTGATGCATGTTCCTGCTATAGCTTTCATTCCTTTCAACAAATTTAGAACCAAACTCAAAGCGAGAGGGGTGAGAATTCATAGTAGCTAATAGGAATAAAAGGGAAAAACAAAAACAAATAAACAAGTAAAAGAAAAATATTTACAATAACCAATAATAAGGCACACGTTTGCAATTCCCCGGCAATGGCGCCATTTTGAAGAACGAATGATCGACGGTTTAGAATTCAGAATAAATTTCCGTTGCAAGTATAGTTTCTAAACCAAACAATCATCCTTTCTTACAAACGTTTTGGTTGTCACAAGTAACAAACCCAATAAAATTTATAACCGAAGTATTCAAACCTCGGGTCGTCTTCTCAAGGAATTGCAGGGATGTATGATTTATTATTGGTTATGGAAAACAATGTTTTTGGGTTTTGAAAGGTTTGAACAAGGAAAATAAATTGCAGGAATTAATAAATTAATATCTAATAAAACTCATGGCATGGTATGAAAATTCGGAAGTCCTATCCTAGTTATCCTTATTGATGGTGATGAGAATTGAGTTTTAATCCCACTGAGTTAACCTTTACTAAAGCAAAGGAAAGTCAAGTGGACTAATTAGTTAGATCCTCAAGTCCTAGTCAATTCCTAAGAAAGGACTAGAGTTAGTGGAATTCAATTCAATTAGCAAAAATAACAATTATCAATCATGATGAGTTTGACAACTCAAGAGTTACCAATTAATCAACCGAAGCCAAAAGGGAAGAATCTAAATTATTTATATAAATAAAGGAAAGCAATCATAATTCTGAAATTCCTCAAATTATTAATTAAGAAAATCCTAACATGAAGGGTTCATAAGCCAATTGGGCAACATAAGTAATTATCAAATAAAAGTATTAAAGTATCTGAAAGTAAAAGAAAAATATAAAATAAAAGAAATATTGAACCTGAGAGGAATTTGAAATCCTAAATCCTTTAAGAGGAATCCTAATCCTAAAACCTAAGAGAGAGGAGAGAACCTCTCTCTCTCTCTCTAAAAACTACATCTAAATCCTAAAAAGTGAGTAATTGGAAGACTTCTTAGGTGTATCCTCTTTGAATGGATGCATTCCCTAACTTTATAACCTCTAATCTGTGTTTTTTGGACTTGGATCTGGGCCAAAAAGGTCTCAAAAATCGCTGGGGGCATTTTCTGCAGTTTCTGGTGCGTGGCATCTGTCACGCGTCTGCGTGGGTCACGCGGTCACGTCATCTGGGAGTTTTCCTTATCACGTGTTTGCTTCACTCACGCGTACGCGTCATTTGCGTTCTGCTCAAGGCACTCGCCCGTGTCAGTCACGCGTCCGCGTCGCTGCCCTTTTCTTCAAAACTCCATTTTTGTGCTTCCCTTCCATTTTTGTATGTTTTCTTTCCATCCTTCAAGTCATTCCTGCCCTATAAAGCCTGAAAGCACTCAACACACAAATCACGGCATCGAATGATAATAAAGGATGATTAATTTTAATATTTCTAAAGCATAGGAAACATGTTTTTCGCATATACCACATAATAAGGAAGGAAAAGTAAAATCATGCAATTAACATGAATAAGTGAGTGAATGATTGAATAAATCACTTAAATTGAGCACAAAATATATCATAAAATATGGGTTTATCATTGACCTCGGTCTTTGCCTAAAAAGCATTGACTAGAAACCTCCTTACATCATTTTTCTTGAAACTCAACGCAAAATTTGCAGCAACGTGCCTAATACAGAATGCACAGTAAGCAGTTGGCAGAACCCATCCTCCATCAGGTGCCTCCAAGGCAGCCTTAATTCCGTTGTGCCTATCTGGTATCACGAGAATGCCGGAACGAGGAGTCATGTGTTGCCTAAGTGAGACAGAAAAAATGACCACGGTTCTTGATGAGCAGATATTTTATACGTTTTTTGGCATCATTTTCATATAGTTTTTGTTATGTTTTGTTTAAGTTTTATTATATTTTCATAGCTTTTAGTGCAAAATCCACATTTTTTATTCTACTTTGAGTTTGTGTGTTTTATGATGATTTCAGATATTTTCTGGCTGAAATTGAGGAGTCTTGGCAAAGTCCGATTCAGAGGCAAGGAAAGCGTAGCAGATGCTGTGAGATTCCGACCTTCGCACACTCAAACGAGCATTTCTAGAGTTACAGAGGTCCAAATGATGCATTCTTAATGGATATGGAAAGCTAACTTTTAGAGCTTTCTAGAAATATATAATGTTCTATAGTTTTCTTCAAAGTAGCCTGCCCATTTTGGGAGTTGAACACTAAGGAGCTACCTCCTAGCTGGCGTTCAACGCCCCAAAGGAGCCCCAAAGCTGGCGTTGAACGCCAACCACTCTCTAGTGGGCGTTCAACGCCCAACACAAGCAGAAGGCGGCATGGTTCACTCCCCATTTCTCCAAGTGGACGCCAAGCTCAGCCCAAGTACCCAACTAAAGTGGGCCCAATGATGGATTTTGCACCTCTAGTCTATCCTATCATATTTTTGTACTTCTTAGTTGTTAGATTAGTATATATAGGAGAAGATTAACCATGTTTAAAAACTTCTTCCCCCACTTTTACTTTCAAACATTATTGTATAGTATGAACAACTGAACCTCCTAGGTTAAGGTTAGGAGCTCTGCTGATTCTTATGGATTAATAATATCATTGTTCTATTTCAATCTATACTTGATTCCATTCTAAGATGTATCTTCATTCTTCATCCTAATGAATTTGGAGTGTAACTTGACCGTCATCCCTATTCTACATGGGTTCTTGCGAGTCCTTGATGGGATAGTATTGAACCACAAGTTTGATTATACATCTCTTAGACGGCTAATCCACGACTTCGTTGGGGACTTGGAGACATCAGTTCAGCCAAGGTACGGGGAGATTAAGGCCTTTGTGGTATAGGCTAGAATCATGAAGCAGCGTTCTCTGATCCGAAAGATCCGACCTTGTCTGTGGCATTTTGAGTAGGATCACCAAGGGAATGGACTGCTAGAGCTTCACCCCCGTTCAGATTAGATGACTATTGACCTAGCGTTTGATCTGAAGTATAGGAGATTAATGACCACTGACCTGGCGTTAGTCACTTACAGCCTGCCATGGAATGAATCATCAGAAGTTGAAGTAGACAGTAAGAAAAGTTGATCCAGAAGGAGGAAGCATTTCCGAAGCCTCAACCGTTCTCTCATCACTGATTTCACACCAATTAGGTAATTCTATCTTTATTTTGTTTTTTATGCGTTTTTCACAACAACTATCTTTTCTAATTGCCTGACTAAGATTTACAAGATAGTTATTGCTTGCTCAATCCGACAATCTTCATGGGATCGATCCTCACTCACCTGAGGTATTACTTGGACGACCCAGTGCACTTGCCGGTCTATTTGTGCGAATATTGCGGAGTCAATTTCGTGCACCAAGTTTTTGGTGCCGTTGCCGGGGATTGTTCAAGTTTGACAAACTACCAGACTATCTTGTTGCTTAGATTAGGTACTTTAAGGTTTAGTAGCTCTTTTAATTGTGTCTTTTGTTTTCCTTTTCAAAAACTTTTTCAAAATCCATCTTTTCTTTGTCTTTTGGTTGAGTCGAGTCTCGATTTTTAAGTTTGGCATCTCTTTTGTGTTAATCTTTTCTTTGAATTTTCGAATTTGCTCTTGAGTGTTCTTCTTGGTATTCAAGTTGTTCTTGTTTCTCTTCTTTGTTTGATCTTAAAATTTTTAATTTTGGTGTCTTTCGGTATTTGTCTTTCTAATTTTCGAAAAACTAGTGTCTTTAATCTAAAAAATTTTAAGTTTGGTGTCTTTTGGTTATTTTTCTCTTTCTTCATTAATTCGAAAAAAAAATAAAAAATATTTCTTTTATCTTTCTTTAATTTTCGGAAATCTTGCTTCTTTCTTATCTTGATTTAAAAATTTTCAAGTTTGGTGTTTTCTTGTTAGTAAAGTTAAATTTTAAATTTCAAATCTTATCTTTTTCAAATCCTTTTCAAATCTTGTCATATCCTTTTAATTTAAAACTTTTCTATCTTATCTTCTTTTAAATTTTAATTTCAAATCCTTTTAAAATCTTTACTATGTTTTCAAATTTGATTTTCAAATCTTTTTAATTTATAACTCATCTCTTTTAACTTCTTTTTAAATCTTTATCCTATCTTTCTCTTTTAATTTTAAAACTTACCTAACTTACCTTCTTTTTAAAATTTAAAACTTTTCCAATTTCAAATCTTTCTTTCTTCTTTTTCAAAAAATCACCTCTTAATTTTCAAATGTTTTTAGTCAATTAGTTTTTAATTTCTTTCTTGTTTTCGAAATTTAATAAATAAATAAAATAAAAATAAAAATATTTTAATTCTAATTTCCCTTTTTTACTCCTAACCATTCGAATTCTTCTACCCCCCTCTAATTCGAATTCTCTTTCTCATCTCTATCATCATCCTTCTTTTCTTCTTCATATCTCACATGGAGTTTCTATACTCTGAAAAAGAAACTCCCATTCTCTTTCTTTCTTGGTTTTTTTTTTCTTGTTTATGAGTAGGGACAGAGATAAAGAACCTCTCTTTAATGCTGATCCTGAACCTGAGAGGACTCTAAGGAGGCGTTTACAACAAGTTAAGGCACAACACTCTAGAGGAAACCTCATAGAACTTTTCGAACAAGAAGCTAAAAGTACAAACATGGCAGCTAATCTGAATAATAGAGGAGATGCAAGGAAGGTTCTTGGTGACTTCACTGCACCCATTTTTGACTTCTATGGAAGAAGCATCTCTATACCTGCCATTAGAGCAAATAACTTTGAGCTGAAGCCTCAATTAGTCTCTCTAATGCAACAGAATTGCAAATTCCATGGACATCTACTGGAAGATCCACATCAATTTCTATCTAAATTCTTGCAAATATGTGACACTATTAAGACCAATGGAGTGGATCCTGAGGTCTACATGCTTATGCTTTTCCTTTTTGCTGTTAGAGACAAAGCTAGGATATGGTTGGATTCTCAACCCAAGGAAAGCCTAGACTTTTGGAAAAATTTGGTCAATGCTTTCTTGGCCAAGTTCTTTCCACCTCAGAAGATGACCAAGCTTAGGGTGGAAGTTCAAACCTTCAGACAAAAAAGAGGGTGAATCTCTCTACGAAGCTTGGAAAAGATACAAGCAATTGATCAGGAGATGTCCTCCTGACATGCTCTCAGAATGGACTATCCTAGATATTTTCTATGATGGTCTATCTGAGATGTCCAAGATGTCATTAGACCATTCTGTTGGTGGATCACTTTACTTGAAGAAAATGCCTGAAGAGGCCCAAGAACTCATTGAAATGGTTGCAAACAACCAATTCATGTACACTTCTGAAAGGAACCCTATGAATAATTGTCTATCACAAATGAGTCATACTTCACCTCATCGCGAACGACAAAGATTGAAATTCTATAATATAATTTCTCTATCCTTTTCATTCCATGCAGTCTTAATTTCTGTAGTATGGTGTTATGAAAATCAACAAGGCTCGTATAAGGTCTGATAAAGACACTTAAAGGATACTTATCAATGAATTTTATACCCTCTCATATTTTTTTCTTAATTGTGCCTTTGTAGTGCACAAGAACTAGAAAACTCTCGTCACTAACCATTGTGAATTTACCTCTATTCAACGTTCCATGTTATGATCCTATTTATATAGCATACGTTCGTTAAGTAAATCGAATTAATTAGTTTTAATTTACCATGCTTGACTCTTACGTGTAAATCGAATCATATTGATTCGAATTACTTGCATTACATTTCTCCCATGTAAATCGAATGAGTCATATTCGAATTATAGGCATAAAAAGTAAATCATGATTTATGAGAGTTGCTAGTAATTCAAATTTACTAGATTCGATTTACATGTAATAGAGGTAAATTGAATTTGCTTGCTTCGATTTACATGAAATAAAGGTAAATCGAATCATATTGATTCGATTTACATAGATTTAAGACATTCACATCCACTCTTTGTATTTAGGATATTCACATAAATTAGATACCCTAATAGATTGTTTATGTGATTTGCCCTAAAAATTATAAGTAATTTTTATGTATAGCCAGAAATCGTTTTCATTAATCACGTATTGATTTAGTCCAGTAATTTGTTGGTAAGAATATAATTGATTGAAGGAGAAAAGAAACTATGGTGATTGCAAATATCAAGCTTGATGCTTCGTGTTTCACTTCATGAAGGAAACCCATTATAGGCTTTGACTCTCTAAAATTCGAAAGAGGGCCATGCCCAAATAAAAATGAACTTTCCAAGAGAATTACAATCGACAAAAGGAAATAATATCGTGAAAAAATTAGAACCTTTAAAACTAGTACTAGTATACATGAATATGTTTATTCTCAATTTTTTTTCCCTCCAAAAAATATTTTGCTATACTCCAAGCTAGCAAAATTGAGAGAATTGGAGTTTTATTTTCTTGAGTGTTTCCACTGCATTTTCTACTCTACTCAACTGCTGGAGCTTAGGCTGATTCTAAACTTTTGACGAATTTTTTAGTCTGTCAAATAAAAAAAAAAACAGTTGAAAAAAAAAAAAAAAAAAAATGCTTTTACATGAAACACGCCATTTTATTGAAGATTGAATATCAATATCAAACGAAGTGTTTTTATTTTAGTCAGGATAGTAAATTAACATACCAAATCAATATTTCATTAACTGAAATGAGCTTACTATTATAAATTTGGAGTCCAATTTAAATTTAGAAGTTCTTTAAATTTAACCTAAAAATTCAAAAATCAAATTGAATATTAAATTTTTGTTAGTTGAAGAACACGAAAATACAAAAAATCCTATAATGTCTCAGACCTTCGCTCTCAAGGCCTCAACAACGACAACTTTATCGATATGAATATGATCCATACGAGTGAATGAAAATATGTGGTTTTTCTAATTTCGGAACAAAGTTCTTTTTATAGTCATATTTTGAGCTTTAAGAAACAAAGAAAAATATTAAATTGCTGCACGAATTACAAGGTCCAATAGGGTATTGACCCAATACATGAAGGGCTTGAAAAATGGCATGAGCAGTGTGAGCAGAAGAAACATTACTCAAAGACTTGTTGTGTTTGCTTCACACCTCCCTTCGTCTTCGTCTTCGTCTTCCGATTCCACTTCCATGGCTTCGGAGAAACAAGCTGCTCTTGCTACCGCACCCTCCGATTTCACTTTTCAGCTCTTTTCTGTACATCATTTAAAGAGGCGGGGTGTCTTTTTGATATGGACTGTGAGAAGGGACCTTCTCTAAGACCATTGACTAGCCCCATGATGACTGCTTCGGTGGGCAGGTCTTGAATCTCCAAACATGCTTTGTTGAATCTTTTCATATAGGCCCGTAAGGACTCCCCGACCTCCTGTTTTATTCCCAAGAGACTTGGTGCATGCTTTACTTTATCCTTCTGGATGGAGAACCTCATCAAGAATTTTCTTGAGAGGTCTTCAAAACTGGTAATTGACCTCGGAGGGAGGCTGTCGAACCACTTCATCGCTGCTTTTGACAAGGTTGTCGGGAAAGCTTTACATCGCGTAGCGTCAGAAGCGTCGGTCAGATACATCCGACTTTTAAAGTTGCTCAGATGATGCTTGGGATCGGTTGTTCCATCGTAGAGGTCCATATCGGGGCTTCTAAAGTTCCTCGGAACTTTTGCCCTCATTATGTTCTCTATCGTCGTGGGAATTCCGTCCTTTGAGGGAGGATTCTAACTTTAAGAGTTTTCTTTCTAACTCTTTTCGTCGCTCCATCTCCTCTTTTAGGTTCTTTTCAGCTTCCCTTTGTCGTTCCCGCTCCTGTTCGAACTGCTCGAGGCGGCTATGGATTAATCCCATAAGCTCACTAGCGTGGGAGGGTTCTTCTTTTTCTGATTCGCGCCCCTCCGAGGAGTTCACCTTCGGATTTTTGATTCCGGAGGTGCCTTCCCTATGTTGATCATTGGCTTCCTGGTGGAGGGTCTGATCTGCCTCATTATTTCCAGTGTTCAAATTCTCTTGTTCGGAATCTGTCTCCACATGACCCTCTTCAGGGGATCTTTCCACCATCACTGGTTGATCTCTCGGGTCCCCGGCAACGGCGCCAATGTTACGGTGGGTAACCGGAGATTGATGGGCCGAATGGCGTTGGTTGGCCCAAACGTATGAAGGAGGTGGCTTTCGAGTGGATCTGTTACTCGGTGTTCCTCCGTTCGACTTGTACGTGTGAGAGAATGGGGGGTGGTACCTGCAAAGACACTCCGATGCCTAAGTTAGCAAGAGTGTGAGCAGGTTAGAGAGTCTTGGAACTTAGAGATACCTGAAGGGTGTCAGTGTATTTATAGTGGTGAACCAATAACCACCGCTGAAGTAGTGCCACCTTTTTAGGTGGATAACCGTCCCCATATCTTAGGGAGGTTAAGATATGGCTCTATGAAGTGGTTAGAGAGCTTCTAGGGGCAGTTACTCATTCGAATGAGTGTTATCTTTTGTTTCGGGAGGGCTGACGAGACGGCCCCTCATTTCTTTTTTATGTATGAGAGTATGGTCACTCGTTTGGGCGTTTTTCTCCCTTTTTCAGAGTTTGAGATGTCTGTATTGCGTCATTGCCGAGTGGCTCCCACCCAGCTTCACCCCAACTCTTGGGGTTTTCTGAAAATTTATCAATTTATCATCCAGGCTTTAGAGTTTCCGACTTCTCTGAGGATTTTCTTTTACCTTTTCCATATGACCAAGCCCTTCAGTGGGCTGAATAATAAGCAACAGTGGGTGTCCTTCCAAGCCATACAAGGTCGGAGGCTTTTTACCCTTTTTGACGAGTCCTTTCACGACTTCAAGAACTACTTTTTCAAAGTGCAAGCTGTAGAGGGTCACCACCCCTTTTTCCTGGATGAGCATTCTTCTCCCCGATTTCCTTTATATTGGCTGGAGGCCTCCCCCTGCGAGAAGTATGGTCTAGATGACCTAAATGAGGTAGAGGCAGCCATTGTGGGGTTCCTCCGAGAAGTGTGGGGGAGGGCCCCATATTTGGATACTAAAAAATTTCTCCAGGGGTCGCCGGCCTTTGTCCAGTCACAATTAGGTAGCTTTTTGCGTTTCTTGCTTATTTCCGACTTGCAATTTCTTTTACCGACTTTGTCTGATTTTAGCTACCAATTTGTTTTTGCAGAGATGGCAAAGAAAAACGCTCAAGAGTCTTACCAGAGGGTTCAGGAAGCCAAGGCAAAGTCTCGAGCCAGGTCTGGAGGTGTTAGGACGGTTGTCTCTCCTCCTCCTCCTCCTCGGAACGTTGGGACTCCCTCTCAACCTATTGTAATTTCTTCCTCTGCTCCCTCTCTGCCACCCCCTCCCATCCGACCTACTCCCGAACCAGAGCCAAAGAAGCGCAAGACCTTAGAGTCTGGCGCTTCTGGTGAGGCGGACGCTCTTGCGTTTGTCCGAAAGAACATCTATCCTCATGCTCGTATGAGTATGGATGATGTTTCTGTTCGGCACTACCTCACTACTGTGGTTGAGGAGAGTCTCAAGACGGCGGGGGTTTGTGGCAAACTCTTGGATATATTTGAGAAGACTCCCATCAGCTCTTTAGGGACGACCTCGAGGGTCGAGGAGCTGGAGGGTAGGCTTCGTATATATCAGGAGCATGAGAGGGAGTTGGAGGGGGAAGTTACTAAGCTGAAGGAGGAGAGAGACAGCCTTCGGGAGAAGGGGAAGAAGTTGCAAGCTCAATGTAACATGGAGATGGATTTGAGGAAAGCAGCGCAAGCCAGCTACAACAGTTTATTTGCTGATCTTGTGTCTGTAAAGAACGAGTTGCTGAATGCTCGGAAGGCCTACACCGAGTTGGAGGACTCTATTGCGGATGGCGCTGATGAGGCTTGGAGGATTTTCAAGGAACAGGTCGGAGTTATTGCTTCTGACTTGGACCTTTCTCCTTTGGACCCTGATAAGATTGTTATTGATGGTGCCATCGTGGATCCTCCTGTCCCCATAGTGGAGTCTGAGTCTGATTTAAAGACTCGGGGGCAGAGGATCGTAGAGTCCCCTCCTCGCTCTAAGGACGCTCCGAGTTCTTCTACCATTCTTCCGACTTCCTCTTCGACTCCGACTCCTGGCGTTCCCCCTGACTCGGCTGGTGGTGATCCTCTTAAAAAGTGATTTTGGCTATTGGGGCCCGGCCTGTGGGCCCCTCTTTTTAAACTCTTTATATTTATTTGTTGGTGTTTTGAACAATTTTCTGGCCTTTTAAGGCCGTAAACAAAACAATTTATGATGCCCTTTTTTAATAAGGGTTTAATTTTAGCGTTAAATAAATGCCCTTTTTTGGATAAGGGTTTTGAGTTACCTTATGCGCGCATGCTTTTTCTGTTCGTGGTTCTTTTGACTCTTTGATCTTTTCTAGGAAAACCTTTTCTTTTGGGCTTGCCTGCTTTTCTGAATCTCCTTGATCTTCAAGGCAGCCTTACAATTTCTCTTAGTTTTTCCTATCTCTTTTGTTATTCCTAGTACTCAATCTCGTTTTATTGAGCTTTTCGTGACTTAGGCTGCTTTTGCGATTCATTTTAATTTTACTCGGTTTCGCATTCTGACTTATGAGTCGGACCACTCCCGAGTTTATCATGATCGACCTCTATAGCCTCTTTACGCCGATTTGTACCTCGTCATTTTATCCTGACGACCATCTAGGTCGGTTCATGGGATTTTCACGTTTTGTCGAGCTTAAATCGGCGCGTTTCGTAGAAGGAGAATAAAAAAGGGAACTTAAAAGAGATATTTTTAAAATAAAAGAGATCTTTATTAGTTGAGGAGGTACCTTATTGCTACTAAGGGCTTTTGATAATTTATTTCCCTTAGCCCCTACTATGATGCCTCGTTAAAAACCCTTCTCCAGAAAAAACCCTTTGATTCTGGGAAAAAATCATGAAGCTGGGAAAAGAGTACATCAGGGAGTAGAGTTCGCTTTTAACTGTAGTACCTTTTCATATTACAAGCATGCCATGACCTTGGTAACTCGGCGCCGCCTAAGTCGGTCACCTTATAATAGCCCTTTCCTAAGACTTCCTTGACCTTGTATGGTCCTTTCCAATTAGCGGCGAGTTTTCCCTCCCCTGATTTGTTGACTCCAATGTCGTTTCTGATTAAGACTAAGTCGTCAGGGGTGAAACTCCTTCGAATGACTTTTTTGTTGTACCTTGTAGTCATCCTTTGTTTCAACGCTGCTTCTCTTATCTGAGCTTCTTCTCGGACTTCAGGGAGCAAGTCGAGCTCTTCTTTGTGCCCCTGTATATTCTTGATCTCGTCGTGGAAGATTACTCTTGGGCTTTGCTCGTTGACTTCTATTGGGATCATGGCTTCTACGCCATAGACTAGTCGGAAGGGTGTTTCTCCAGTGGCGGATTGGGGGGTTGTTCTGTAAGCCCATAGTACTTGTTGGAGCTCTTCAGCCCAAGCTCCTTTCGCATCTTGTAACCTTTTCTTCAGCCCTGCCAGTATGACTTTGTTGGCTGCCTCGGCTTGCCCATTGGCTTGTGGGTGTTCCACTGAGGTGAACTGGTGTTTGATGTTCATACTGGCTACTAGGCTTCTAAAGGTGGAGTCGGTGAACTGGGTTCCATTATCTGTGGTAATGGAATAAGGTATCCCATACCTTGTGATTATATTTTTGTAGAGGAACCTCCGACTTCTTTGTGCAGTGATGGTGGCCAGTGGTTCTGCTTCTATCCACTTTGTGAAATAATCTATTCCCACTATTAGGTATTTAACTTGTCCTGGCGCTTGGGGAAAATGACCTAACTAGTCCATTCCCCATTTTGCAAAGGGCCATGGAGAAGTGATACTAATGAGCTCTTCTGGGGGAGCCACGTGGAAATTTGCATGCATCTGACATGGCTGGCACTTTTTCACAAATTCTGTGGCATCTTTCTGTAAGGTTGGCCAGTAGAATCCAGCTCGGATTACTTTCCTGGCCAATGACCGGGCTCCGAGATGGTTCCCGCAGATTCCGCTATGTACCTCCTCCAACACCTCGGTGGTTCTTGAGGTCGGTACACACTTTAACAATGGTGTTGATATCCCCCTTCTATAGAGAACATTTTTCACCAAGGTATAGTGTTGCGCTTCCCTTCGGATTTTCTGGGCTTCTTTTTCCTCCTTAGGGAGGATGTCGAATTTCAGGTATTCGACTAAGGGGTTCATCCATCCGAGGTTTAATCCGACCACTTCAAAGACTTCTAGTGTGTCTTCCGTTTTTACCACTGAAGGTTCCTGGAGAGTCTCTTGAATCAGGCTTCTGTTATTTCCTCCCGGCTTGGTACTTGCTAGCTTGGATAGGGCGTCTGCTCTGCTGTTTAGATCCCGAGTTATGTGTTTCACCTCGGTTTCTGCAAAGCGCCCCAGGAGCTCCGAAGCTTTTTCCAGGTACCTTTTCATATTTGGGTCCTTTGCCTGATATTCCCCACTTATTTGGGAGGTCACCACTTGGGAGTCGCTGTATACCATCACCTTCATAACACCGACCTCTTCAGCCAGCTTCAATCCTGCGATCAAGGCTTCGTATTCTGCCTGATTATTTGAAGCTGGGAATTCAAACTTGAGGGAAACCTCTATCTGGGTTCCCCTTTCATCTACCAATATTATGCCTGCGCCGCTTCCTGTTTTATTGGAGGATCCATCCACATAGAGTTCCCAGGTAGTCGGTTTGTCCTCTTGGTCCGCTGCATATTCTGCAATGAAGTCGGCGAGGCACTGGGCTTTAATCGCCGTCCGAGTCTCGTACTTCAAGTCGAACTCGGAGAGTTCTATTGCCCATTGGACCATTCTTCCTGCAACATCCGTCTTTTGGAGGATTTGCTTCATGGGTTGGTTTGTGCGGACTCTTATTGTGTGGGCTTGAAAGTAAGGCCGTAGCCTTCGAAAGGCTATTACTAAGGAGTAGGCAAACTTTTCTAATTTGTGATACCTTAGCTCAGGGCCCTGTAGGACTTTACTGATGAAGTAGATTGGGTGTTGACTGACCTCGTCTTCTCTTATCAAGGCTGCTGAGACGGCCTTGTCTGCCACGGATAGGTATAGGACGAGGTCTTTTCCGGCTATAGGTCGGGTCAAGATAGGAGGTTGGCTTAAGAATTTTTTGAACTCCTGGAACGCTTCCTCGCATTCGGGAGTCCACTCGAACTGGTGCCCCTTTTTCAGTAGGGAGAACAGTGGAAGGGATCTTAATGCTGATCCTGCCAAAAATCTGGAGAGAGCTGCTAGTCGGCCCAATGCTTGGTAGTGGATAAGGGTCCTTGGGACATGCCTTATTTAAGTCGGTGTAGTCGACGCACATTCTCCATTTGCCATTTTGTTTTTTGACTAGCACTATATTGGCTAGCCATGTTGGATATTTGACTTCTCTGATGAAACCGGCTTCTAGGAGCGCATGCACTTGCTCTTCTACTATTAGGGCTCACTCGGGGCCGAGCTTGCGTCTTCTTTGTTGCACAGGTCGGGACCCTGAGTAGATCGAGAGCTTGTGAGACATGAGTTCGGGATCTATCCCAGGCATGTCGGAGGCTTTCCAGGCGAAGAGATCTGAGTTATCTCTTAGGAGTTTAATCAACCCTTGTCTTAGGGTTTCCCCTAGGTGGGCTCCTATATGAGTGTTTTTTCCTTCCTCTTCGCCGACCTGAATCTCCTCGGTTTTTCCCCCGGGCTGTGGTCGCAGTTCTTCTTTAACCCTTGCTCCCCCGAGTTCTATTGTGTGAACTTCTTTGCCTTTTCCTCTCAGGTTTAGGCTTTCATTGTAGCACTTCCTTGCCAGCTTCTGATCTCCCCTCACCGTTGCTATCCCCGATGAGGTCGGGAACTTCATGCAGAGGTGGGGTGTCGATACCACTGCTCCGAGTCGATTAAGGGTAGCTCTGCCGATTAAAGCATTATAGGCCGATCCCACGTCGATGACTATGAAGTCTATACTCAGAGTCTTTGATTTTTCCCCTTTTCCAAAGGTGGTGTGGAGGGGCAAAAATCCTAGCGGCTTTATTGGCGTGTCACCTAATCCGTACAAGGTGTCGGGGTAGGCTCTTAACTCTTTCTCGTCTAAACCTAGTTTGTCGAAAGCGGGCTTAAAGAGGATGTCCGCCGAGCTTCCTTGGTCTACTAGTGTTCTGTGTAGATGGGCATTTGCCAGGATCATGGTGATTACCACTGGGTCGTCGTGCCCAGGGATTATTCCTCGCCCATCTTCCTTTGTGAATGAAATGGTTGGGAGGTCAGAGGACCCCTCTTCAACCTGGTAAACTCTCTTGAGGTGTCTCTTACGAGAGGATTTCGTGAGTCCCCCTCCCGCAAACCCTCCTGAGATCATATGGATATGTCTCTCCGGAGTTTGTGGTGGTGGGTCTCTTTTGTCCATATCATCTCGCTTTCTTTTTCCATGACTGTCCGACCTTTCTATGAGATATCTGTCAAGCCGACCTTCTCTAGCCAGCTTTTCTATCACATTTTTAAGGTCGTAACAGTCGTTTGTAGAGTGCCCATATATCTTATGGTACTCACAGTAATCACCGCGGCTCCCCCCTTTTTTATTTTTAATGGGTCTGGGGGGAGGCAGCCTTTCAGTATTACAAATTTCTCTGTATACGTCCACTACGGGAACTTTCAATGGAGTATAAGAGTGATATTTCCTTGGCCTGTCGAGGCCGAGCTCTTCCTTCTTCTTCGCTTCCCTCTCCCTCTCTTTTGTCGAGGGAGGGTGCCCGAGTCGCAAACTCGGGTCTCTTAGCTTAGCGTTTTCTTCCATATTGATGTACTTTTCAGCTCTTTCCTGTACATCATTTAAAGAGGCGGGGTGTCTTTTTGATATGGACTGTGAGAAGGGACCTTCTCGAAGACCATTGACTAGCCCCATGATGACTGCTTCGGTGGGCAGGTCTTGAATCTCCAAACATGCTTTGTTAAACCTTTCCATATAGGCCCGTAAGGACTCCCCGACCTCCTGTTTTATTCCCAGGAGACTTGGTGCATGTTTTACTTTGTCCTTCTGGATGGAGAACCTCATCAAGAATTTTCTTGAGAGGTCTTCAAAACTGGTAATTGACCTCGGAGGGAGGCTGTCGAACCACTTCATCGCTGCTTTTGACAAGGTTGTCGGGAAAGCTTTGCATCGCGTAGCGTCAGAAGCGTCGGTCAGATACATCCGACTTTTAAAGTTGCTCAGATGATGCTTTGGATCGGTGGTTCCATCGTAGAGGTCCATATCGGGGCTTCTAAAGTTCCTCGGAACTTTTGCCCTCATTATGTCCTCGCTAAACGGATCTTTCTCTCCTAAGGGAGAATGTTCTCTATCGTCGTGGGAATTCCGTCCTTTGAGGGAGGATTCTAACTTTAAGAGTTTTCTTTCTAACTCTTTTCGTCGCTCCATCTCCTCTTTTAGGTTCTTTTCAGCTTCCCTTTGTCGTTCCCGCTCCTGTTCTAGCTGCTCGAGGCGGCTATGGATTAATCCCATAAGCTCACTAGCGTGGGAGGGTTCTTCTTTTTCTGATTCGCGCCCCTCCGAGGAGTTCACCTTCGGATTTTTGATTCCGGAGGTGCCTTCCCTATGTTGATCATTGGCTTCCTGGTGGAGGGTCTGATCTGCCTCATTGTTTCCAGTGTTCAAATTCTCTTGTTCGGAATCTGTCTCCACATGACCCTCTTCAGGGGATCTTTCCGCCATCACTGGTTGATCTCTCGGGTCCCCGGCAACGGCGCCAATGTTACGGTGGGTAACCGGAGATTGATGGGCCGGATGGCGTTGGTTGGCCCAAACGTATGAAGGAGGTGGCTTTCGAGTGGATCTGTTACTCGGTGTTCCTCCGTCCGACTTGTACGTGTGAGAGAATCGGGGGTGGTACCTGCAAAGACACTCCGATGCCTAAGTTAGCAAGAGTGTGAGCAGGTTAGAGAGTCTTGGAACTTAGAGATACCTGAAGGGTGTCAGTGTATTTATAGTGGTGAACCAATAACCACCGCTGAAGTAGTGCCACCCTCCCTTCGTCTTCGTCTTCGTCTTCCGATTCCACTTCCATGGCTTCGGAGAAACAAGCTGCTCTTGCTACCGCACCCTCCGACGCTGATGCTCCCACCATGTAAAACTTTCTCCCTTTCTCTTTTCTGATGTTTCTCCTTCACTTGAATTTCATGTTCTGATTGTCTGTTAGGGAAAAATAAATGCAATGTTCAGCTCCTGTAATATTTGATGTAAGGTTTTCGGTTTCTAATTTTCTTCTTATGCTATGAAGTTGTATGTTCGATGGAATCCATTTCTTTGTTTCAAGTTGGTGTTTGCTTGTATATGTTCTAGCTTTTGCATTTTTCTCAGTGTTCATTTTAATGTCTAAGCTGGATTTTGTCCAGCTTCATTCCCAAATTTATTTGAACAATTAATTAGAGGTTTTTCCTCCAGAATTCTGGCATTTGTCTAAGTACCTATCTTTCATGTTCTTATGGTTGTATTCTATGATTATCAGATTTGACAAGATAATCAACAAGGAGATCCCTTCAAATGTGGTTTATGAGGATGATAAGGTACTCCCTGATTTGTTTTGTGCACACATATATATGTAGTCCTGTTGTGGTGTTTATCTTTCATTATTCAGTTTCATTGGAAGAAGTCTCAGAAGTATTCTAATTGAAGGTTCTTTACCATCTAGCTTGTAATACATTAATAATGTGAATAGTAACACGGTTCAATGGATTTCAATGTAACAATAATTTTTTGATGCTAGGTTAAACTCTCTGGAAATACTGTAGTCGTGCTCAAATGTGGAAATAATGGTTACTGATTTTGTTTCATGTGTATGAGTATCCCTAAATAGATATTTCAAATTCTTTATCATGATCTTCCTCAGAGTTATGTGCTCCACTTTTATTCTCGAGTGGGTTACCCCGTGGCCATTTTCTTTTATATAAGGAGCATTCCACTGTTAATTTATACTTAAAGTTTGGAAATATTATGCTTTACAAATTTATTCTTGAGAATTAGTTATTTAGTGTAAAGGAAATCTACTTGGCTTGATTGGTCATGGCTTCTTATTTGATCTAACAACCCATAGCAATTAATCATTGGGATGCTTTTCCCCCTTTTGACAGGTCTTTGCTTTTAGGGACATAAATCCCCAAGCTCCTACTCACATTCTAATCATTCCTAAAGTAAAAGATGGGTTAACTGGTCTATCCAAGGTATTTATTCTCTCTTTGTCCATAAACACATCACAGTCGCACTATACCAACTTTCATTCAGGAACAGATCGCACAAATGAATATGCTCAGTGGAATTACTTTTTTCCTCGACCTCATTGGTATAAGTATTCATCTAACTTAGACTAGTCCTTTCTAGTATAAGAAGAGAAAGATAAAATCCACAAGGATTTAATGTTGCTGGGTAAAGATATGTTGGTCAGCTTGTCTGTCGAGCAATATTTGTATGGTGCTTCTTTAAAGTGTGTTGGCTACTTTGAAATTAAATTTTCAGACTGATTGTGGGAAGGCTGCCTTCGGTTTTGGTCTGTGGTTGATACTACATATAAGATAATTAACATGAAAATGTTACAGTGTCTTGATAATTTTTCAATGAATTATTTTGAATTCTTATTTGCTCTATACTTTTTCTTGACAATTTTTTGGAATTGGGTCTACCACCTGACCGGAGGGCTCAAAACCTTACTCAATTTATGCCGACCTTTCTTACTCTCTACCATTTCTTTCTATTACTTACCAATGCTCCAAAAAGCTTAAGATATTAGGTGGAGGCTGATCTTCACACATGAGACCTTTGAGCTTGAAGTGCGATAATGCACTCTGCCTGTCTACCTTCCACTGAATTTCAACTTTTTAATTAGATGATGGAAGACCGTAATAAACTGGTATCAATATCTATGAACTGATATAGGATTCAAATCCCACTAGTGTAGCATTACTCTCATCCTTGTGTGTAACCTTTGTGTATTTTCTGTATGAGTGAATGAAGAAAAGGCTGAGTATTACCCTTTTACCCCCTTCTTCAATAAAGGATGCCCCTACCTTCCTCTCTATAGTCTCCTATTGTCATCAGGTGTACTAGCAGTCAAGCAGGAAATTCCTCATTGCCAGGGACTCTTACAAATGCACTTATAGCTATTATGGTCAACTGTGGTTTTTGGCTATTACTAGACAAAGTTATTATCAGTCCTTGTTGGAAAATTCGAGCAGAGCATGTGACTCCATGCTGAGTTATGGATTGACTATTTGTTAGCATTTCCCCCCTATATAATAACTTATGTCTATCAAACTTATGGTCGTGAAACCCATTCAATTTGTATCACCAGTTACATGAACAGAACTTGCTGAACCCCCCTCCCCCCTTTTCTCTCTCTTTTTTCCATCTTTTCTCCTATTTAGCATTCTGGATTTACAATGTTATTCCTATGCCTGGATCTCCAATTAAGTTGCTAGTTGGTCAAGGAGAAATGAAGAAACAACGACCACCACCTACATCTTTCCTGTAATTTGCTTCATTCTTATGTTGAAGCATTATTTTTCTAGGCTGAGGAGAGGCACTTTGAAATTCTTGGCCGCCTTCTTTACACTGCGAAGTTGATTGCAAAGCAAGAAGGTCTTGATGATGGCTTCAGGGTTGTAATTAATGATGGTCCAAAGGGATGTAAGTGTTCTATCTCCATGCATGCCGACACGTTAACTTAAATATTTCATCTCTATTATTCTTGATTATTGAAAGATTATGGTGATTAGGAATAGTTAGAGGGTTATAATAGTTAGTTAGGAGAATACAGTGATTAGCTATCTTCCTCCTACTATATAAGTCAAATTGTAATCACTTTTTCTATCAACCAATGTGAGGTTGGCCTGAGTGGTTAGCGGTTCGATATCGCACAAGTAAAGTCTCGGTTCGAGACCTTGTTGTTATCTCTATTGGGAGACTCCCCCACCATATCCAGGTGGATGATGGGGCAAAGCCTCCGATACCAGGCAGGCCACCCAAAATTAAACTAGCTTTTCATTTCACTCTTCTTACATTTTCTTTGGTCCTTTTCTCTCTACAATGGATTTCAACATTGAGTGATTGTTTGAATTAATTTTTAACAGGTCAATCAGTTTACCACATTCATGTTCACCTCCTCGGCGGACGACAGATGAACTGGCCTCCTGGCTAAATTGGGACAAAGAATAGGGAGTGAGCTATGGACTTGATTTCTCCTCCATCAATATCACTTTAGTTGTGCCATCTTACGATAATGGTTTGAGAATAATTTTGTGTAGCTACACTTGTATTGAATGATGCTGCTGATTCCAAAGTCATCTCTTGTAGAACCTAATGGTTGGTATAGTTGTTAAACTTTCGAATTAACTACTAAATTGTTACAACTTTGCAATTGGGCGATGAAAAAGAGGATTAGCAGTTATTATTATTTATTTTAACTACTATTACTATTTTTTTGGGTGATTCTTATAATCTGTTTCTAGAAAGTAGTAATATGAGAGAAGCAAATATTAACTCCTACCATGAAAAGGGAAATATTAGACACCAAAATGTTTTATGTTAAGGAATAAGGCCCAACAACCGGTGTATTTCATTAGCAAGGTGCTCTAGGGGACGGAGATGAGATACATCAAGTTGGAGAAACTGGCGTACGCTTTGTTAGTCTCATCTCGGAGATAAAAGCAGTACTTCCAAGGGGACTTAATCACCTTAAGAACCGACCAAGCCATCCGCCAAATTTTGCAAAAACCCGATTTAGTGGGCCGCATGATGACTTGGGCGATAGAGTTATCTCAATACGACATACAATATGAGCCCAGACGCGCAATCAAGGCCTAGGCAATGACGGACTTTCTGGTAAAAGTGACAGGGGACTCTCTCGAAAACTCGAAAATATGGTCGAAGCTCCATGTGGACGGAGCCTCCAACCAGACGTTTGGGGGAGCAGGAGTAATCCTTGAGAGCTCGGAGGATATGATATATGGGCAGTCAATCAAGTTTGAGTTTCCGGTCTCCAACAACCAAGAAAAGTATGAAGCTTTGACAGGGGGCTTGACCTTAGCTAAAGAGATCGGAGCATCAATGGTTGAAGTCAACAGCGATTCTCAAATTGTGACTTCCCAAATCAACGAAACTTACCAGGCCAGGAACCCTTTATTGCAAAAGTACATGGAGAAAGTGAAAAAGGTGTGTGAGGGTTTTGAAGTAATGTTCCAACATGTACCCAGGGAAAGGAACGCCAGAGCCGACCTCCTATCAAAGCTAGCAAGCACAAAATCCGACACAGGAAACCGACCCCTAATTCAGGGTTTGGTAAAAGAGCCGTCGGTGACTCTTTGTGTGACCCAATTGCTGAGTCCTCCTTTATGGATGGACCCAATCAACCGTTTCTTGGAAGGTGGTGAACTCCCTGGAGACGAGAAAGAAGCTAAAGCGCTAAGAAGGGAAGGTGCTAAGTATGTGGTAGTATAGGGGCAGCTGTACAAACGGAGAATCAATCAACCTCTGTTAAAATGCATACGTCTCGACCAAACGGACTACGTCCTAAGCGAAGTCCATGAGGGATGCTGCGGCCATCACATTGGAGGAAAAGCGTTAGCAAGGTAGCTAGTGAGAGCTGGGTATTATTGGCCCTCCATGATGACGCAAGAGTTCGTGAAACAGTGTAAAAAATGTCAAAAGAATGCAGATTTTTACAAAGCCCCAGCTGAAGAGTTATGTTCAGTACTGGCCTCCCGGCCTTTCTCGCAATGGGGCTTGATCTTTTGGGCTTGTTTCCAGTAGGCCCCAGGCAAGTCAAGTACCTGATAGTGGCCATTGACTATTACACCAAACGGGTGGAGGCAGAACTGATGGCTAGCATCTCGTCAGCAAGTTGTTGGAAATTCTTGTGGAGACAAGTAATCTCAAGATTCAGAATCCCAGAAATCGTGATCTCGAACAATGGGACATAATTTGCAGATAAGAAGTTCCGAGAGTTCTTGTCCGGTTTAGGGATTAGGCAAAAGTTCTCCTCGGTAGAACACCTGCAGAGCAACGGTCAGGTAGAAGCAGTAAACAAGATCATCCTCAAGGGATTAAAGAAGCGGCTTGACTAGAAAAAGGGCTCCTAGGCTGACGAGTTGACGTCGGTCTTATGGTCTTATAGGACAACGCCACAATCCTCCACCGGAAAAACGCCTTTCAAGCTTACCTACGGGGTCGACGCGGTGATTCCCGTGGAGATCGGGGAACCAAGTCCCAGGCTGCCCCTCGGCGGCAGTGAAAAAGCAGTTGATAAGGATTTGATCGATGAGATGACGGAAAAAGCCCATTTGTTGGAAACCCCTTTGAAACAGAGAATAGCGTTGCGGTACAATGAAAAAGTGCTCGGCAGAAGTTTCAAAGAAGGTGACCTTGTACTACGACGCAACGATATCGGGTTACTGACCCCGGGAGAAGGTAAATTAGCGGCAAATTAGGAAGGTCCGTACAGAATAAGAGAAGTTCTCGAAAAGGGCGCCTACAAGTTAGAGAGGCTAGATGGGAGCGATATCCCGAGAACGTAGAACATAGAAAATCGAAGAAGGTTCTACTCTTGAGAGGTGACCTCCCGATATCGCAGTCTTCCCTTCCCATACTTCGTATTTTATTTTATTGTTCCTGTTTTTAATATCTTGTTTCCCTTACGTTTAGTTCAATTGTCATTTTCTTCTTTATTCTATCATTCCTGTTATTGAATACCTCTTTGTCCGAGCACATACGTACTGGTTCACTTACAAAATTTCTTTTGGAGAAGCCCCTTTTGGGACCCTTACCCTCGATGCCAGTTTACAGTGAAGGGTTCTAGCAAGGTCTACGCATGATAATTTTGGAAAAATCGTGACAGACCTAACGGCACCCGGGACTGATCACCCCGGAGGCCAACGATTTAGAACTAACGAGTACCCAAAGCATAACGGTCAAATTGAACAACAAATAAACAACCAACATTCCATGAATGAAAATGGTTTAAAACGGAAGGGCACCACGTTGGCCCACCAAGCAATCATTTATACAAGCAGTCATCACGCCGACAAAACGAGTAATGAAATTAAAAGTATTCAAAGTACAAAACGAGGCGCCGTATCGGCCCAACCAAAACATATACAAAGCAACAACAAAGTCAATATACAAAGGAAAAATCCAAGAACAGGCGAGGGACTTCACGGTTTTGGGATGTCCACGATCTTTCCATCCTGGCCATCTTGAAAGCCCCAACCTGCGAAGTATCAAGGTCGGGAGTGAGGATAGCGACTTGAGCTTTGATCCCCTCCTGAGTGGCCTTGACGACCTTCCGGGCATCCCTCACCAGATCTTTGTTCTTCTTCTTCAAGGAGGTGACCTCTTGCTGAGCAGCTTCAGCCAATTTCGCAGCCTCAGCTAGCTTCCCCTCTAAATCCTTAACTTTTGCCTCAGCAGAGACAACCTGCCCCTACACGGTGTTCATCTCCCTAGAAAGCGAGTGATCGCGCTCCACTAACTTGTTAATCTCCGCAGCATCTTCCTTCGCTTTCTTCTCCTTCTCGGCAAGCTGGGTCTTCAGGGACTCTTCTTGGATCTTCAAATCAGTAATGTCCTTCTGAGAAGCCCGAAGTTTCCCCTCCAAAACTTGACAGTGGGCCAGAACAGGCTCTACTTTTCCTGGCAATAGCTGCGTCCTGGAGGAGACTCGGTAAGTCCACCTCGCCTGGGCGGCAAGGTCCACCTCTCGGAAGAACTCCTTCGTGCCCAAGAGAACCTGGGAGTCGATGAAGTGCCCGACATCAAAGTTCTTCTCCATGACCGTCAAGATCTTGCTGGCAGGTCCCTTCCGCTTCTTGGGGTTGGTCACAGTGATCAGGTCGTGGTAGTCCTCGGGATCCCCCTCCTGTTCTTGAATAGGCTCATCGACAACCTAATTCACCGGAGGGTGCTCGGGCTGTGCATCACCAGAGGGATGGGACTGCCCTTGGTCCCAGCTGACGGCCCGACCACTACCCTCACCGACGACCTCAGGCCTAGGCCCCTCTGAGTGAGTCGCCGAGGAGTCATCATCGCTGTCGTCCGCAGAAAGGAAGTGAGACATCAGCTCAACCATGGTAGTCTTTCCATCAGCCATGGAAACTACAGAAGATAAACACAAGAGAAGAAATCAGGAAATCAAAAATTTGAAAGCTGAGAAAGCAAGCACCAAGAAAATGTGAGAAATACAACTTACCTACGTGGTCCCGACCAGTTTCCCGATCTTCCATTACCATATGGGGGTTAAGGTTCCTAGTGCCGAAGATCGCCAATAATATGTCGGCTATTCGGCGGTTCTCTTCGCCCAACCCCTTGTAGATCATTTTTATCATGTAATCGGAGCCAGCCTTGAAGCTCCAATAGGTCGGGATGCATCTTTCCCCTTCCAGGGTCAGCAAGAAAGGGTAATGACCCTGCACCGGCCTAACTTTAAAAAAGGTACTTTTAAAGTCATGAAAGGAGTCCTCATAAAGTTCGAAGATCCTACGGCCTTGCACGGCCCGAAAGGACATGTACCCCTTCTTTGTCTTACTCTCTCGAGAGGGGGTTTGTTAGTAAAAAAAGGTAGATGAACACGTTGACAGAGGCCGAGAGCTCCAAATATTCGTACACCAACTCGAAACAGCAGATGACGGCCCAACTATTGGGGTAAAGCTGTGAAGGGGCGACATCGCAACGATTTAACAAAGACATGACGATGGGAGAGAAGGGAAATCAGAAAGCTAGCGTGGTGAACATTGGTTTATACACCCACAGCCAGTCGACTACCCGAGGTGTCGCCATGTTTTTGTGGCAGACACGCTCCCGTTCGCGCCTGGGACGAAGACCTGGTGATTTGCTTCCTCTGGACCCCCTCTACACAGGGACTCGGAATCCCGAAGCGTTTGTAGATCTTCTCGGGTTATCCGGAACGCCGTATCTTTTACATCTGAGATGACCTAAATGTAGCGATCGACAATATTTGGCACTGCCGGTTGCTGAGCCATACCTACAGTGAGGGCACCACTAAAGTCAACTCGAGAGGTCGGAAACTTGGTGAAAATGAAAGAAGAAAATGGAACTACCATCTACGCCATTACTCTCTAATATTCGCACTAGTTTAAAGCCTAAATCCAAAATGCAAATGCCTAATGGTATCCCCCAACGATTATCTCATAGAAGCTACGCAAACATGCAAGCTACGTTAATCCAAGCAAACATGCAATGATTCACAAAGAAAGCGAGAGTAGCAGATACGAAAGACAATGAAAAATACTCACCAGGAGATGCAGGAAGTGTAGCGGAGAAGAGACAAATGGACATGTGCGCAGCTAATCTCACAAAAAACCAAGAGCGTAGAGGAAAAGGATTCAGGCAGAAATGTGGGGAAGAGAATGTTGAAGGATGAAAAGAAATGAAAAAGAGGGAGTTTTGGAAATAAAAAAGAAAGAAACGTAGAATAGTAATTGTCAGGGGGAGCGCGAAAAGGCAGGGGCATAACGGTCTTTTTCTCTGACTTTCAAATCAATCATAATGGGCAATAAATGCTCGACGCAAAAACCAAAGCGACGCTCCCAACAGCGGACGGGGGGCAACTCACGCGTTAGGGGCACGAACTCCATCAACGGATTCTCGAGCCTAGGAGGATTCGATTGAGGTGAAGGTGAGTAAATCAAACGCGCCAACCACGAGTTTCTATTCTCACGGTTGGCACGTTGGGGCACTGTTCCGGCCCAGCCCACTAAGAACCTAGGTCCGGTCACGAGCCACCGATCCGGCAGTTCCTCCGACCCGAACCAGGAGGAGACCCGTGCGTCACCTCCTTTTCCCCCAGGAACCTGGACAACTGGCCGAAGCTTCCAAGCGAGTAGGCTTGCTCACAAAGTGCCCACCCGAGTATAGAATATAAATGGGAGGGCCCAGAGGTATGTCACTATTCCTACCCTAATTAGCCGCCTATGCCGCAACCACCTCAACCCAACTCGTGAAGAATCCGAGCAGACGAACACTCGTCAAGTTGGGTTGTGGATCGAGGTGATCGGTTATGACAAACAGTTTATGAGGGCCACTTGTAAAGACACTCTAATGTTAAAGTAAGCGTTCGTACGAAAAGGTGATTAATTAAGGTAAGAAGATGACATACCTCGGGGAGGGGTAGGTCCCTCCCCCTTTTATACCTTGTACTTCGAGTGGGCTCTTTTTGTTTGGGTCCAAGAGGCTGGAAGCTTCCGACAGTTGTTCAGGTCATTCCCAAAAGGTAGATATGGGTCGCCCTAACTTGTTTTTGAGTCGGGAACCTGTCAGGTCGGTGATCCGCCTAATGGACCTCCGACCCTTGTTGGGCTGCGCCAGAACAAAGGTAAGATTAAAATTAAAAAGGATATGTAAATATCAAATTAAAAAAATGATAATGACATTTTTATTTTATTTTTTGTCACTTTGCACATAATATTTTGTATTATATATTTGCATAAACTTGTAAAAAAAACTTCCTAAGCATACATTCTTTATAATAAAGAGAAAAGGACAAATAGGTCTCTGACTTTTTAATTCGAAGACAAATTCGTTCCTCAGGATTGAAAAATACAAAATCATCCCTTACCTTACAAAATGCGTGATATTTAGATCCTTCTGTGTAATTACCTGGTCAAAACGTAACGGAGTGAGCTGATGTGTCGTCCATATGTCCGTTACGGTATTTATGTGGTTCGTTGTAAAAAGGTTTGCAGACAGATAAGTTCCCAAACTTCAAAACGATGTCGTTTTGCGATGAATCCTCCTCCATTGGCTTCTTCATTCTCCCCTATCTGGAGCTTTTTTAAAGCCCCTTTGCTGAAGTTTTGTTCATAAATGAAGAAATTTATATCTCAAATTTTTCCATTAAAAAACAAATTGAATCAATGAGATCTTTTCTCTATATATATCTCAATTCCCATAAAAAAAATAAATTTTCAAAGAAAAAGAAAAGGCTCAAAAATCAAATTAAATCAAATAAACCTACCCACCATCAAAATTACCAGATACATAAGAATTAATTTGATTTAAGTAGTAAGAATTGGCAATGTGATTTGCTTACATTTAAAGTTGGTGATAGGTATTGATGGAGTTAAGCTGAGAGATGGGATTCTGGTGCTTGCTTATAATATCCGAGGATGATAGTGATTCATGGCATGAGTTGTTACATTGGAGGATACTTTGGGATGGAATTCTCATATCCTGCACTTATTCAAGCTAGTGATGGGAGAGTACACGTCACCTATACATATAATAGGACACAAATTAAGGTACATCCTTCAAAATTCAAATTGCATTGCACTTTGCTTCTTTCTATGGCATTAATGCAAAACTATTATGCCATGTCCTTGTGTGTCACTTTCCTTGTTTTTTTATCTGGACAGCATGTTGTTTTTAATCCAAGATGATGCAGATTAATTTCAAATTGGATTATTGGAAACAAGAGCAACCCACCCTTTATGAGTCTAATTAGTGTTTTTTTCTCGGTCAAAGAAAAACAATGAATCTTTGATTTGATTCTATTTGATTTAATTTGATTTTTTGAAATTTTTTTTTTATGAAAATTGAGATATGGAAAAAAAAATTCTATTGATTCAAGTTGTTCTTCAATAGAGAGAGATATGAAAATTTATCATTTTCTTCATTTATGAACAAAACTTTAACGGTAAGAGAGTTTTAAAAATGCTCCACACAGGAGAGAGAAAATGAAGAAGTTAAGCGAAAAAGACTCATCGCAAAACAACATCATTTTGAAGTCTAGGATTTATCCGTCCTCAAACCTCTTTACAATGGACCACATAAGCACCGTAACGGACATTTGGATGACAAAAATGTCACGCATTTTATAAGGTGAGGAATGATTTTATATTTGTCAATCCTGAAAGACGAATTTGTCTTCAAATAAAAAAATTAGGACCTATTTATCATTTTCTCTTATAATAAATATCGTTTTCATATTAATATTTTTTTAATAATCAAAAACA
>NC_029791.2:105758827-105760509 GCF_000816755.2 Arachis ipaensis
GAAATTTCATAAAAAAAAAAACATTAATTAAATATTTTATTGTATTTAGTCTACTAATTAAATTTAGATAATGACAAGTGACAACATAAACATGGCCGTTACTCCAGCAGCAATTCCATTAACTTCCATGGCGGTTTCTTCTTCCTTCTTCTCTTCTGTGTTCTGAGTTCCCTTCCGCCCTTTACTATGCCGATGATTCATTTACTTATCTTTGTGTTTGCACTTGCTACATTATCCCCTTCCTCTGCGTACGATTGGCTTTCGAAACCTCTTGTTGGAGATGATGGAAGAATTTATGTTTGTTCCAATAAGAAACTTTTTGCATTTGAAAGCAATGGTAGCATCTCATGGACCATGCATATAGACTATAAATGCAATGTTGCTATGGCACCTGTTCATGGAGGTTTTGGCAAGGTGAGTCACTATCCAATCCGATTTCGTGCTTGTTTCTCGATCTCTCCTCTCACTGTTGTGTTGTTATTGTTGCTGCCATTGGCCTTCCCGATTCAGTTGTGCTCTTTTCGGTTTAATTTTGCTTGTTCTACTGAATATACTGTTGCTTGTTTTCAAGACTCTAAATTGTTTATTTTTTTTTTTTTCTAATTTTACTGAATATTATATACCGATTGTGTTATACTGTTATAGTGTTGTGAACTACAACTACTAAATTGGTTTATTTCATAGTTTTGTTTAATCATTAAATTATTGGATTGGTTGTTCTTGAATGATTGAATTGTTTTTGTTATTGTTGTGGTTTGTCGATCTGTTCTAGTTATGGAGATTTTATCGCAAATGAACCAGATGAAGAATATGAATATATGATAATCATCCCTTAAGTGATTTACTTTAGAGTTTAGACTTCAATTGTTTATTTCTAGTAATTTGGTTTATTCAAAATTTGCATTTCTTTTTTTATAATTAAATTTTGGTGTGTTTTATTATTTTGAGCTGCTTAACCGCTAAACAACCAAGTTGGGTCTGATGGATGGTTTCTGATTAACACAGTCTAACCATCTGGTTCGATTTGCCACTCTTCATGAATATTTTCTTGAAATTATGTTTCTGCATAAATGATGAGTTGGAATTACTTGCAGTAACCTATTATCATGGAATTTATCTGAGTTTTGGATCCATGTATTTTGGTGTAAAACTATTGTCTATTGTAGCAATTGAAAAGTGTCCAACAAACTATGTTTACCATTCTGAATTAGATTTCCTATTTCCTTGAGTTTCAAGTATTTTGGCTTCCCTAATTAGCTAATTTGTTTTTAAGGCGTGGGATTCCCAGAAAGGTGTAGATTGATACCGGTATCCCACATACTAAAATAGGCATCGTTTGATAGAAAAGGGAATGCAAGCTTATTCCAAATAGGCATTCAAACATTTGAATCATGTAGACTTATGGTGGAATATGAATACAAGGAGTTTGGATCCTCTAAAATGAGAAAATTATTCCATAATAATTTAATGGAATACCGAAAAAGATGATAATTTGTTGCCTACTGTTGTTATCATTGCTTGATGGAATATGAACACAAGGAGTTTGGATCCTCAATTCAAACTTGTATACAAGCTAATATCTATTACAATCAGTTATAATGACCAGAAAAGATAGGACCACTGAGAAAATTGGAGTAAGATGACACTATTAAGGAAGATGCATACAAACTTGACTGTAATGA
>NC_029791.2:105760558-105772617 GCF_000816755.2 Arachis ipaensis
AATGTAAATGTTTGTATGGAAACTTGACTTTTGATGGGATGCAATTGTCATTTGGTGACAAATCAACTTTGTGAGAAAAAGGCTCTTTTCTCTCTCTTTTTGTTATTTATTAATTTTTAGTTTTCTTTATAGTCGTGGTATTTATTAGTTCCTGGCACTTGCAGATATATTTGATAGCTGATAACAGAATATTAATGGTTAAACTGGAAATCAGTGGAACGTCTGAGCCTGTAGCAGAATTATTCTTTGGTCCAGGACCTGGTCAACAGGTAGAGACTGAAATTATTGGGCTTTCGGTAAGCACATTAACCTCAACAGTGTTTATAAACATCAAGAATCGAGGACTCTTTGCATATAAGTCACATGGACGTTTACTGTGGAGTATTGGACCTCTGCTTTATAAATTTGGCTACCATCAAGGATGCCGGAAAAACATTACAGATTGTTCCTTTGCATCGGTCCCGGTGCTTGATCAATGCGAGGGTAGTATATATGTAAGGCTTACCCATCTATTATTTATTGTAACATTTATTGAAAATCATGGCTCAAGTATGATATACATAATAACAGATGGTTTTCGAAATCATTGCTATGTTGATAAGTAAAGTTTTTATGTCTGCTTAATCTTGGATATAATAGACAGTGGCCAAAAAAACTATATGTAATACTCCCACATAGACTACTCTAACTATATCTAATATTCAAACTTATTTCTATTAATTGGGTCAAACCCAATTGTATTCATTACATTGATATCCCAGGATTAATGTGACTTCTTTGAAGTGTGTATGTTTTTAATATTTGCAGATCTCAAATACAGAAGGACAGCTCTATTGCTTGTCTATTCGCGGCCGTCACTTTAGATGGATACAGGATTTTAGTTATTTAGACAGAAATTTCACCATCACCGCCGGGAACAATGGTCGTTTGTATGTAACAATTCCTGTGAGGGCTCTTTTATTGGCTCTAGATGTCTTTTCAGGTAATGTCTTATGGCAGAGAAGTATTGGCCCATTAAGCAAAGCTGATTCCGTACCCGTAGTAGATTCTAATGGTAAGTTTTAACTTTTAACCTATAAGGCTTACTGATCGAAGATACTGTTTTATTGTCAATCATGGTTAGTTTATATGTGTCTCTCAATTAGTAAAGGATCAATGTTATGCAAACATATATGAAAATGTTACTAAGAGAAGTTAGGATCATTCTAATTGAACTGATGCTTTCCAAGATCTTACTCTCTTTACAATAGTCCTTTAATTTCACTTGTATCCATCAGAACATTTTCGGCATGATAATGCAGCATCCGTCTTCCCTTGCACTCGCCCCTAGTATCTTTAAACTTTTTCAAATGATCAGAAATATCACACAACCAATTATTTGCAGTTTATCAACTTACATCATTCAAGCACATTTGTCGCGACAAGATGGGTGTCTATTGGTTCATTGGATGGATTCCTTTATTCATTTTCACCAACTGGGGATCTTAAGAAATTTTCAAGAAGAAATACAGATAATTATGTGATTCAAGTTGGTTCTTTTCTTGATTGCTCTGGATTTTCTGTCTATACTTCACAGATAGAGATGGAAGGAAAAGTTAGCCACACTGCTGGTGAATTCACCACTGTTTCAGCAATTCGACCGAAAGTTGCATTGTTAACTAAGTTAGTTCCTGCAACTGGATCAATCTATTGGTCTGAAAATAATCCTGGTATATGTCCTCTTTGTTCCTTCATCATAACCCTTGGTATTGGAAATAAATTTGCATAGACTATGTAATTTTGAGTGGTTGATTCAAATAGGTCAACTTACAACTTCATTATCCAAAAGCGATCTGAGTCAGTTTGTAGTAGATGAGGAGATTCTTCTTGCTTTCCTTGCTGCCTCAAGTAAGAGTTCCCAAGCTTAACTAATAGTTGCATCTTTTGAGATCATTGAGTGAGTGATACACTGAAACTTAACATTCAACAATCGGAGCTGCTCATATTAAGATATCTTCACTTGAAGATGATAGCTAAGGTGTGAATACATGTTAAGTAGTTTAGTCAATCATGTGAAACTATTTAATGTTCTCAGCTATCATCTTCAGATGAAGACATCTTTCAAGTTGAGCTTGTTGGGTTTCACAAAAGTTTTCATTTAAGGGAGTAACTGGGAATTTTACTTCTTGTGGCTAGTGCAATTATTTGAATGTAAATGTACTGACGGCTTGGTCCCAATATATAATGCAGAGACTGGCAACCTACTGCAATGCCGTACTACAGGTCAACATCTTTTCTACACCTTCTCTTACATAAATAAGCAGTTTATTTTATGACTAATATAAATAACTTGTTTGAAATGTTGCTTTTATGATCGATCTTTGATCCTTAAATGTCTTGTTATCAACTCGCTAAGCATGTCAGCCAATTTTTTTTCTTGATTTCTGTATTATAATGTAATCACCAACCCTGGCTTGGTAGTCATAAAGAGTAAAAGATCCCTTTGAAGTGACACAAGTTCTGATTTTGAATCTAATGTGGTACATCTTGCTAGAGAGATACACACACTGGTGATTCTAATATGCAGTTGAGTTGCAAGAAATATGAACTCTATGGTACCAAGGCACTTTCAGAAACCTAAACTATTTTGTGTCTATAGATTAACCAAACTTAAATTTTTTGTAATTGATTTCTCCATTACAATCTATTAATATTCGGCATTAGGAGGTTTTTTTCTGAGTGAAATTCAAACACATTCTGAAATTTTCAGAGTCCTAAAACTGACTGACTTCACTGAAAGATGATTCTTAGTCCCCTCGGTTAATCTGACCATTTTTTCTTGTTAAACAATGATGCAATGGTTTCTCTAAACATTTTTTTATCATTTTCCAGGTCAGAAGCTTGCATCAAGCTGTTCACAAGCAAGAACCAAGCTTGTCAGCATCTACACAGGTGATGTTCAGCTATGCAAAATTAACAAGACTCTACAAAATTGCGAAAACTGAATACAGTCTTAATCATTCTTGCAGGAAATGAAAGGGTGATAGCATTGTTTCTGCTCTTTGAATCAACTGTTTTGGCAATACTTATTGGACTAGTAAGATTCTGCTGTTCATTCTGGGCGAAAAAGAAGCTTCAAGACCAAGGCCTTGGAAGTTTCCTTGCCAAGCGAGTAAGCTTTCTATCTTTGCCTTAAATAACCTATACATCCTTGGAACTTTCCTACTCTTAAATAATTTTATTTTCTCTTTTGATAGTAGAAAATTTACAAGTTTTGGTTTTGGTCTCTGTTGTTAATTTGCTTTGTTAAAGATTAACGTAGTCGACAACTCCTCCTTCCCTTACTCTTTCTTCACCTTTCAGTGCTCTCTTCAGCTCAAAAAGAAAGCATTGGACAGGACAATTACCGAGCTTGAGCGAAAAGCCACAGAGGAAGCAGCAGACAGAGAGGTTTTAGAGAAACTGGTTGATATGTCAAAAGAAAGGGAAGGCATTCAAAGGAAGCTATCAACCACCTACAGTTTGGGGAGGGATAAAAGTGATTCACATGCAAGATCTATTCTTCTTTTACAAACAGGAAAAACAAAAAGTTACTCGTTCCAAGGGACACGGGGCAAGAACATGACAATGTTCCACACAATGAGTGACACATCTTCCAGTGAAAGCAGCTATGAAGGTGAGACCAGCATGCTTGGCTATAAGGACTACTCAACTAAGGCAAAAACAAAGACACTGATGACGGAAGATAGTTCAAGTTCAGGTTCAAGTAGTGAGAAATTTCGAAGGAGAGGCCTTAGGAGAAACTATTAGAATTTAGAACTAACACGGGCAAGGAGAGTTTATGCAGAAAGCAGAGCAGCAAGCACATGTTTGAATGGAACATAAAGCTTGTTTTGCAATAGTACCAATTCTGGTTGTTTCACTATGAAATGTAATTCTGTAGATAACTTTCTGTGTAGTAATTTGTTTTAAAAAAATAATCATATGTATATATTTCTAAAGACAGTGAAAATAAAAATATGTTTCTAAAGAATGATATTTTGATAATGAATTTAAGAGAGAGTTGAGGATTAGAAATTTTAATCTCATAAACTACATCTTACCCTTTCAGTTTCTTATACAGCAATTCAGCCTTTTAAGGTGCAACTTGCAAGTGTATATTTTGTCCTTTCTCAAATGCCTTTCAAGCATGAATGATAAGTTGTTTGAAAGGATGAAAGATGAAGTAGAATTAAATAGATTGTATAATATATTAATATGAAATGAAAAGGATGAGATAAGATGAAGAATAAGATGTGATAGAGAAGGAAAAGGAGATTTGATAAAAATCTAAATGTCTAATGTAAAAAATATTTTATAAGATAAAGAGCTAATGAAATTGTGCTAACTTGACACAACTATAAGCATTCTCAATAGTAAAATATAAGGCAAATCAAATACTGGTTTCTAAAATATATACACTATATTGCCACTATATTATTAGATTAAAATCTTCTACAGCAATTCCGTTTTATAAGGTGCAACTTGCAAGTGGATATCCTGTCATTTCTCAAATGCCTCCCAAGCATGAACAATAAGTTGTTTTAAAGGATAAGAGATGAAGAAGGATAAATATATTGGATAATATGAAATGAAAGGATGAGATGAGATGAGATGAAGAATAAGATGAGATAAAGAAGGATAAGGAGATTTGATAAAAATTTAATTATCCAACATAAAAGGTATTTTATAAGATAAGGAACCATAAATACTAGTTTCTAAAGTATATACTATGCTACTATTCAGATATTTTGATATTGAATTTAAGAGTTGAGGATTAGAAATTTTAATCTTAAAACTACACCTTACCTCACCGTTAAATTACTCTCTCATACACACTCACATACTCATTCGTTCACACACATTAAAGGTTTTATCACAATCCAACTACAGCTGGGATTTAAATATGAGATGTGGCTATTATGAGACAAATATATTGGCCATTCGTACAATATCTCTGCCACATTTACCCTGTCAATTGTCATAAAGTTATAATTAGAAATGAAAATAGGGTTACTCAATAGGAGCTCATGACTCGACTCGTTTTAAGTTCAAGTTATTTTATTAAATAGGTCCAATTTTAATTTTTTGTAAAGTCTATTAATTAAAAAAGACATGCCATAGGTTTTTAAAGCCTAAGAAAGTTGTTGGATCGCCGTCAATTTTTTTTTAAATAAATTATTTTTAGTTTAAACTTTTAATTATTTACTTATATTAAAAGTAAAACAAAATTAAAAAGAATTAATAGTCAAGATTAGTTAAGACGGTAACTTTTTTGTTAAAAGAAAAAGTTTATGAATTGTAAGTACGATTATAATATGTGACTAACGATTGATATATAAATAAATTATGTTTTATAAATTATGAATTATAAATTTTAGAATGTATTTAATATCAACTTAGAATTTTTAATTTTATTGTTTTGAGTTATAATTCACGAAATAGGCTTTTTAAATAGGCTTGTGGGCTTGTCGGGCTTTGTAAGCTTGGATCATCTATTTACCACATGAGTTAGATTCCAGAAAGTTAAAACTCGCATGGACTCGACTCATTTCCACCCCTATTTCGTAATAAATTTAGCATTTAGAAATATGGGCTGGGCCTTAATCTCTATAATTTCACCGAATTTTTAATTAAGTCCCTATACTTTTTTTTTTCAATTGGATCTCTAGACGTTAAATTTTTTTTTTTCAATTTAGTCTCTGCTGTGAGAATAACGTTTAAAATAATATTCCGTTTAAAAAACAAATATTCTCATAATTGGGTTAGAATAGTTAATTGAGAGCACCTCCATTTTTCAAAATGCCAAAAGAACCCTTAGCATTTTGCCCCCAAGTTAGAGAACCCTAGCCAGTCCTAACTTGTTTTCTGACTACAGTGTGCCGTGACATTTCTCGTGGGTTAGTGTTGTCGTCTATCTCCGTTGTCGTCCGTGGCGGCGTCAGCGTCCGTCGCTTGGAGGTCGTCTCTCGCTCTGCTCTGCTGTGCGCTGTTCGTCCCTTGCTTCCCTTGCCGTCTGTCGCTGTACCTTGCCGCGTCTCGTCTTGCTGCCTAAACTCAATTTGCTAAAATAGATGACGAGTTAAAATTTTTTTCAATTATTCAAAGTTGATGAAACAAGTTTATGTTGGAATAAATTAATTTCAATATCCCAGATCATCCATATTGAATCATCAAAATATATATCCTACTCGAATGCAGAAGCGTACCTGAATTCATAAACATGAATCATACGATCGGAAAAGTTTCCGTGACTAAACCACGCCAATCACCATCCTAATATACTCAACGACATAGATTAAATTTGGATGAGTAATATGAAAATTACATGCCAAGTGATCTCATGCATGTCTATTTCCAGCTGGTCCAACTTTATTAAGATCAAACACAATACAAATATTGCAAAATGAACATTTCACATAACATGAAATAAACCATCAACTTAATTCTGCAGAAAATAACTCAATATCTGTCATAGGACATATAGTATAAAATAAACTCCCACTAAACCAAAGCATCACAAATATTGACACCCATCCGAGTAGTGTGCTCTTGAAAGACTTTAGGGATCAATTCCTTGGTTAATGAGTCTGCTAGCATATACTCTGTTTCTATATGTCCTATGGAAATCTGTTTTTTTTTTCTTAAACTTTCTCCTTAACAACTAAGAACTTGATATCTGTATGCTTCGATTTTGTCAAGCACTTACTGTTATTGGAGTATAGTACTGCTGACTTATTGTCACAAAATATCCTTAATGGCATTTCAATGTCATCTACTATATGAAGCTCAGTGACAAAGTTTCGCAACCATATGCCATGAAATCAAAATCGGAATCAGAGTTCCTAATGATCTCCAAATTTTCTGATCTCCGATAAATAAGCATGTAATCCTTTGTTCGCTTTAAATAACGCATTACGCGTTTAACAGCTATCCAATGATCCATGCCCGGATTGCTCAAGTATTTACCCAACACTCCCACTATAAATGATATATCGGGATGTGTGCAGACTTGAGCATACATTAAATTCCCTAGTGCTGATGCATAAGGTTTATCATGTATTGCTGTCTTCTCAAAATCATTTTGGGGCATTGCTTGAGACTAAACTTGTCTCTTTTAGCTACGAGTGTGTCCATTGGTCTACAATTTTCCATGTCATATCTACTTAAAATCCTTTCGATGTAGTTCTTTTGTGATAATCCAAGAATACCTTGAGAGTAATCTCTCAGTATCTCGATTCCTAATACAAAAGAGGCATCACAAAGATCTTTCATTTTGAATTTGTTCGATAGAAATTTCTTAGTTTCATGCAACAAGCCTATATCGTTGCTAGCAAGTAGAATGTCATCAAACATATAAGACAAAAAAAGTATTTACTCCCACTGAACTTGTGGTATACACATTCATCTATAATATTTTCCTCAAAACCATGAGGTAATGACTTAATTAAACTTGTGATACCATTAACGGGAAGCTTGTTTGAGACCATAGATGAATTTTCTCTTTTTTTTATTGGATCTCCTTAATGACACTTCTTGAAGTTGTTGAGCTTGCTGTATGGGTTGGGGTTGATGAGGATTCTCATCATTTTCTTGTACTGTAGCAGTATCTCGAGCAACAACAATATTCTCATTGTTCTCTTGTACTGTAACTGGATCTACAGTAGGATTCTCATTTTGCTCTTGTATTATAACTGTATCTTGAACAACAATAGGCACAAGGACCTGATCATTGTCAGTTACAGAATCCTCATCAAGGACTTTTCATGAATTAAATATAGATACTCGTAACGAGAGTAATCATCTATGAACGTAATAAAGTACCGTTGTCCATTCCAAGAGACAGTAGGGAATGGGCCACATATATCGGTATGTATCAGTTCTAAGATATCTTTAGCTCTCTTGGCACCTAATTTTCTTTCGTTTGTCCTTTTCCCCTTTATGCAATCAATGCAGACTTCAAAGTCCGCCATATTTAGGAGTCCAAGAATTCCATCCAACACGAGCCTCTGAATTCTCTGTTTAGAGACATGACCTAGGCGTTTGTGCCATAATGATGCCGAATTCTCATTTAGTTTTCGTTTTGTACCCATTTGCAGTATTTCATTATTATAGGAATTTAAGTCCAGCATATATAGATTATCCACCAAATGACCAGAACAAATATTATTCGAATTATAGAAGGGACTGACTTTATTGTCTCCGAACGAACAATAATAACCTGATTTGTCCAAACGAAAAACAGAAATCAAATTCCGTCTAAATAACGGTACATAAAATGTCTCTAATAAATCCAAGTAAAATCCACTCGTGGAACATAATCTAAAGGTTCCTATAGCTTCGACTGCAACTATATTGCTGTCTGCCACATAGATGTATCTTTCAGCATCACTTGGCGGTCGGCTCCACAGGCAACCCTGCATAGTAACACTTACATGAGTAGTAGCAGCAGAATCTACCCACAAAGTATCAATAGGTGCATAACTTAAACTAGCCTCAGAACAAACGAAAGTAAGAATTATACCCTTCTTTACACGCCATGTGGCATATTTGGTACAATCCTTCTTCATGTGTCCCACCTTCTTACAGAAGAAACAAGTTGAAACATGATATTGTTTCTTAGCCTTTTTCTACTAAGAAGGCACATCCGCAGTAGTATCACACTTTCTTTTATACTGAGAAGATGAAGCCATGTGAGCACTTTCAGTCTTATCTTAGTGCAGCCTCTCTTCTTCTTGCACACAGTGAGATATAAACTCATTTAAGGACCAAGTGTCCTTCAGAGTGTTATAACTCACTTTGAATTGCCCAAAGTGTGCAAGAAGGGAAATCAAAATGAAATACACGAGTAAATCTTCAGACAACTCTAACTTTAGTGCTTTCAATTTTGAAGCAAGATGAGATATTTCCATAATGTACTCCCTTATGTTCCCTTTACCTTTATACTTCATGGAGACAAGTTTGCTCAAAAGGCTACTTGCGTCCGCCTTTTCATTCTTAGTAAAGAAATTTTCAACATCTTTCAAGAACTGTTTGGCATCTTTATCCTCAGTAATTGAGCCCCGAAATGCCTCAGGAATTGAGCGTTTTATGATCATAATGCTCATTCGATTGGATCTCTCCCACTTCTCTATTTTAACCTCATTGAGGTTTTCCGGAGTGGAAGTGGGTTTCTCCTCTCGAAGAGCTATATCTAGATCCATACAACCGAGGACAATCTCCACGATATCCTTTCAAACTTTAAAGTTTGAACCATTCAACATAGGAATACTGCTAATTTGTGCAGAAACATTAGTAGTTAAAGCCATAGTTTCTGTATTAGAACAAAAAGAATATGCAGTAATGGGTAAAAATCCATATTGAGATATCCAGCACAACATTAATTTTCAATCTTTGGATAGAAAAATTAACTGTAAGTGATACTCTCATTGCAGTAATCAAATATTGTCAAAATTCCTGTCACACATTAAGCCTTTCTTTGGACCGACTTAATGCGCACATGGAAACTTAAACTTCGCAACCTATTTATTACCGCATATATTTTCTATTAATTGGCCAAACAATAACCTTCCTTTGGGCCGATTATTGACCGCATAATTAATAGAAAATAAACAGAAGTGTGCAATGCTTATTATTTGGCCAAACAATAAACTTTCTTTGGGCCGATTATTGTTCGCATAAATAATAAGTATTACTTTATTCTTAATCAATTACCCAAATATTTATTTACCATCAATATGTGTATGTAATTCGGCCAAATGTAGACCTTCCTTTGAGCTGATCAATATTCGCATGAATTACATATCATCATATTCCTAATATTTTGAATAAATTAATTTTCACAAAAGAGGCTACTTTGACAGCATAATGTTCAATCAATTTATTTCAAAACCAAATCTTTATAAAATAGATGGGTATACTAATTTAAATTGTTACCAGTTTCCTTATGTAACAACAAAAAAAATACTTAAATCCTAAAAAAGAATTAAATCTTAATAATGTCTTTTAAGACCTTAAAAAAAATATGATTATAACTCATATGTCGAAAATTCTTGATCCATTAACATTAAAATTAATCATTATAATTCAATAATACTCTATTAATGTTTTAAAAAAAATAAAACATTTATTTATTATATAAATTAAACGCCAGTTCGGTTTCATGTATATATAGTTATACCTTAAACAATGATAATATATATAAACAATCATACATGATAACACACGTATATAAGGAATTGCAATATCACGGCACTGGCATTAACAAAAGGAAATTAATATGTGTTTGTGCAACAGTACCAGTATACGACGCACACACATCATACACATTTGTTTCTTTATACGTAATATTATCAAGTAAGGGACACAAAATATACATCAATCCATATATTGATTCAGCGAATAAAAAAAAATTGAATATTTTCGATGATTAAATTATGGACGGCTCTGATACCACTTGTTGGAATAAATTAATTTCAATATCCCAGATCATTCATATTGAATCATCAAAATATATATCATACTCGAATGCAGAAGCGTACCTGAATTCATAAACATGAATCATACGATCGGAAAAGTTTGGATCTTGTGGTTCTTTCGATCTTCCTCAACCAAAGCCTTCTGTATTCCTAGGAGGCTGTACTGTAACTCTTTTGATGGGGAAAGAGCAACAAAGGCGGCTTTGGTATATTGGGGACCGAAACCCTGAAGGTCTATTTATATTTGAGCATGGCACCCATTAAACCCTTAAGCCCAAATAAAATAGTATCTAAAGCCCAAAAGATAATATATCTAAAATCCAAAAAGATAATTATCTAAGAAACAAAAGATAATATCCGGTTTTATTCTCATTTAATTCCAAATCAAAAATAATAATGACTTATTCAATTAGCATTTAAAACAATAAATGAGATCATCATTATATAAATCATTTAATTTAAAATAGCATAATTTGTGATTATAATTAATATATATATTGCCCACAAATAAGTTAAGAAATCAAATAATTTTCTAACGGTTTAAGCATATGACCATTTTTTTTATATAATGGTTTATGAGCTGATTAGAAAAAAATATGACACTGATTATGCTCTACGTTGTTCGTCTGTCGCTTCCCTCACCGTGACTCGCTGCATGGTGCCTTGCCTCGCCGTGCCACACCTCGCTGCATCGCGCCTTGCCTCACCGCGCCACGCCTCGCCACATCGCGCCTTGCCTCGCCGTTCCACGCCTCGCCTTGCTGTTTGAAGTCAATCTGCCAAAACAGGTGATGAGTTTTGTTAATTAATGAATTGACATATAAATTGATTCTGCTAATTATAAATTTTGTTTATTGTTGAATATTATTGCTGTGATAATGTTGGTTTATTAAGATTCTATTTCTCTCTTTTTAATGTAGTGATGGGAGATTTAGAGTTTATCATAAACATACATCACGGTAAAACTACAACGACCTGTAAAATAATTAAAACAAAGAAAAACTAATAAGTTTGTGACACACCATTACACAATATATATATATATATATATAAAATAGTGAAAAACGTATATAATGAATTAATTGGACAAATATTTTTTCTTAGCTTAAGCTTTTAGCCTTTTATTAACAGGTACACTAGAAAAATAAATGGTACATTTGACATGTAAACGTAGTCATTATGATTGTGCAAAACTTGGTTACTTTTGGCAGTGAAAGAAAAGTCGTAGTAATTTACAGTGGTACAATCAACAATAAGCCCACTCCATTCATTGGTTGGCGTCCATGCACCGAACAGTTTGTTTATATCACTGCCTCCAACACGATCTGTTCTCTTTCAGTTTACACGCACGACACAAAAATAAGCATATGGTCCAAAAAGTTGTCAAAGAGAAGGTTACTGATCTATTAGTTTATTAGTTTAATCGATGAATTATTAATTAAATTAGTAGAATTGATTTTACATAATAAAAAATATAAAATAATCATAAATTTAAAATTAAATTTAAAATATATATTTTTATTAATATTTTAAAAATAATTAAATTTTAATAAATTATAATTA
>NC_029791.2:105772718-105784790 GCF_000816755.2 Arachis ipaensis
TAATGACAAAGAAAGCTTACAATAACAAGAAAGACTTGGGTTCAAACATGCACATGACAAAAACAAATATACAATAAAATATTTTATGAGCTAAAGAGACTGAGGTTGTGACTGATTTTAGCTTTGGTATGTATATTTTCATTATAAAAAAGAAAAAAAATCAAATAAAACCAATTCAGGACCATCATGAACCAATGTATGGAAGCTATTATAAATGGCACATTTTAACCACAGTATATGTATAATGTTTGTATCATTTTCAAACCAAAAACTATGGTTCGGATATCACAAACGTGAAGAACTTTTAATTGAATGTACCAATTACCAAACACTTAAAATTTTTTATAGTTTTATATCAACGTTTTATACTTTTGTATTCAAGTTAGATACATATTTTTTTTTGTCGACTTAAATACATCTATTTAGTAAAATGTATTGTGAAGTAAAACTTAGAATACATGATTTTTGTTTATTTATTTACCCAAACACTTTTTTTTTGTTGAAATTTTCTTTAAAAAAAAAAAAATTTATATTGCATGTTGCCACCACCAGAACAGCAAGTTGCAAGAACTTTAATAGTGGTTAATGCCGTGGGATTAATCCATTAGGGTAGATATAGGGGTTTTGCCTATCTACATCTGAACCTTATCTTAAGACCCAACTTCCATATTTACCAAACAAGAAAATTACAGATACACCCAAACTACATGCACTTACCATCCAAATAATCCTTAAATTAAAGAGTGACTTCCCCGACAATAAGATGATTGAAACTTGAAATGAAATCATTCTTTAATACAGTAGTGAACTCAACTGCAAAAATGACCAAGTTCCTCAACTACAACATGATCTAAGGGTTTCATCACAAGTCACTTTCTCCTAAACCCAACTTTCACTAATCCATTGAACGATTAGCCCGAAGTCCTCATCACAAGATTAGTCTTTCTGTTGGGTCCAGATCTTCACAGTTTTGTCATTGCCAAGAGCACCGGAAGCGATCATGTTCTCCATCGGGTGACACGAGACAGATACAACAGTATCAGAATGGCCTTCCAATTTCTGCACTATTTTCCTTGTCTGCAGTTCCCACAAGTATATACAATTATCTTCTGAACCACCAACAACATACTTCCCATTTGTTATAGAAAATGTGGATGAAAGGCAATATTTTGAGTTAACATGACCAGTGTATGACTTCAGAAACTTGCCAGTCACTAGTTAAACATAAGTACTTAATATCTCATTCATCATTCCTCAAGTTCCAAAAAACTAGTTAAACTTTATATATGCTTTTTCTTCCTAAGACCAAATATGCATACTACAATTAATCAATAAGAGACACAGCATTCTAGAAAAGAAAAGCTCAGGCTGAAAATCTGACATTGAAAAAACCAATGGCATTCAAGATTAAAACTAACACTATTCTTCTACAATCAAATGACGAAAATAATAAAAGATTGAACAGAATTGAAAATTACCAGAGTGTTGTCCAAAGTGCCAACGAGGATGAACTTGCCATTAGGCGAGAACTTGACAAAGGAAACAGGAGGGTTCTCATCGTCAATGAGAGTCTTCATACAGTGGCCAGTGGAAGCATCCCAAATCCTACAGAGCCCATCGTAGCTACTAGAAACAATAAGAGAACCGTCGCGGTTGAAATCCACGGCAGTGACAGGGTCAGAATGTGCTGGAAGGACCTTAAGACACTTACCAGACTTAACATCCCAAACCCTAACGGTCTCATCGAAGGAACCAGAAACAATGATGTTTGATTGGGGGTTGAAGTTAACACAGAAGACGTAGTTGGTGTGGCCATGGAGGGTTTTGATGAGGGAGCCGGTGGGTACATCCCAGAGGCGGAGGGTCTTGTCGTCGGAGGCGGAGACCAAGAATCGAGAGTCTGAGGAGAAGGCCAGATCGGAGACGCCCTGCTCATGGCCCTCGTACTCCTGCATCGGCGACAAAGTGCGGCTGCCAGAATCAGAGTCTGAGTTGGTGAAGGCGTAAGTGCGGAGGGTCTTGTCCGCCGACGACGATGCCAGGAGACGGCCATTGGAGGAGAACTTGACGGCAGAGATGGCGCGCTTGTGACCGGTTAGGGTTTGTGACAGAGTATATGGCTTGAACGATTCTGATGGCTCTGTCATGATTTTACTCTGTATGTGTGGATTGTTCCTCTAATAAAAATGTCATCCAAATTTAAAGCACTACATGAAATATCATCAACCAAAGTTTTAACTTTTCTGGATCGGACAAAAAATAAGTGTTAAACTTCTCCAGTTATAGGTTTAAGAGCTTTGTGATACAATAAGAATATTAAGCACCAACTTGTAGCAAAATGTACTATCAAGGACACATATACTCATGATTTGCGTGTTTGTTGCCTCTTTATTTGGCTAATCAAGTTCAGTTTTAAAATATGATATCCCAAAGGTTCTAGAAGGTGATTTCTTAACCAATAATCAAATTGCATAGTGTCAAACAGTTAAATTTTAAGTCAAAAAGTGAAGCTTGTTGCCATAGTTATTAAAACCGAACCAGTAATTGACCCGGTCATACGATCGGGTCACCGAGTCACTGGTTCAACCGGTGGGTCATTAATTCACCCGGTCATAATTAAATAAAAATATAAAATTATAAAAATAAAATTAACATCAAAAGTTAAAACTTAGAATGATGTCTTCACAAACATATTAATAACAATCAAATATCAATTCTTAGATATAACTAATGATGCAAAAAGAGCTAATAAACTAATCATTAATGCAAAATACTTTCTAAATTTAAATGAACATGAGAGGACAAAAGATAACACAATCAGTAAATCAAATCCAAAAAATAATCTGAAAATCAACACCTATATCTTCATAGGACAAATTTGAAGCTTGACCGACTTTTCCTTCATTTTAATTTGATTATTTTTCACAAATCAATACCAAGAATAATTCATAATAATACAAACAGAAAGTGTGGAAACAACAATTTAACTGAATAATTTGATTCTAAGTTGCAGAGAACATGAGCCCCATTTTCAACAACAAAAGATTTAGCTCAAAAGAAGACATCAACATAAAATTTAGCCAAGTGATTATTTCACCAAGACCACAATAGCTTCAATCGTGATGATAATCAGTAACAAATTTAGCTCAGTCATGATTTTCAGTAACAAACAGATTCAAGTGAGTGATTATTACGGCAACAAACTCAACGTTCATTCAGAAACAAATTCATTCAGCAATGAATAAATAGAAGTTAATTGATTATTTCAGCAAGACAACAAATTCAACGTTCAGTCAAGAACAAATTGCAGCAACACATTCAACTTTCAGCAACAAATTTAACTTTCAGTAACAAAATCAAAATACAGTGATGAATTACAGCAACAAAATCGAAACAGAAAGAAAGGGGGAATTTGTTGGAACTCACCAAATCGGGTTGCGCCAAGGAAGCTGACGGCGAGGCTCCAAGCAAGAAGACGAACAAGACCAGCCCACTGGGACCTGCTGCCTCTGCTTCCGGCGACGACGAGCGTACGCGAAGGCGCGCGACTGGGTTCCGTGTGGTTCTGCCGCCCGCGAAGCGAGCCCAGGAAGGCGGTGACTGAGCTTGAGACGGTGAGGACACAGAGCGCGACGAGCTTGATTCCAAAACGGTGAGTGCCAGACCGAGAGAGAAGTGACACACCGGAGACGAGAGTGGCGTGAGAGAGCTTGAGGGAGCGAGTGGCGAGAAAGAGACCCAGAGGAGAGGCGTTGAGGCTTGAGGGTAGGAGTGGGTCACTGCGGATCAGATTAGGGGATTTGGGTTTCGGGGTGGGGTCGAGAGAGCAGAGAGACGAGTTTAATGAAAACCCGATTCGGTCACCGGGTTTAATGAAAACCCGTCGGGTCAATTAACTAAGAAAAAGCACCGAGGATTGCCTGAGCATCCACGGACAATAAATACAATACCCAAAATAGCCAGATTCCGTCATCTCCTTCTTCAAAGCCCACGGTTTCTCACTCTCCCAAATCACCACCATCATATGCAGGTTTCCCGTGTTCCTCACATGCGACCCCGCCAATGCAATCTTGCCAAAGTTTCAATTTTTAGCATCCAAAGGTGCTTCTCCCTCTGACATTGTACTCATGACCACAAGGAGTTCCCGCTTCCTGCTTCGAAGCCTTGACCATATAGTATCCTTGTACGAATTGGTAAGGAGGTTCTGTCCCTCTGATCTTAAAGCCATTGCTTATATAACTGCATGGCCATCATCCATTGCTGATGATCGTGTGGCTCAAAATGTGAAATTGCTGCTTGATGAAGGGTTGACCAATGCCAACATTCACCATTTGCTTAGAACTAGGCCTTCTGTGCTGTCCTCTGCTGATTTGAAGAAAACAGTTGAGGAAGTGAAGCAATTGGGGTTTGATCCTTCACACTCTTATTTCAGTGTGGTGTTGCTGACCAAAAGGGCCATAACTAAGTCCAAATGGGAGGCTAAAGTTGATGTCCTTAAGAAATGGGGCTGGTCCGAACAAGATTTTTCGGAGGCCTTTAGGAGGCACCCTAATTTTATGCTACGTTCCGAGGACAAACTCAACGCAGTGATGAGCTTTTGGATCAGTAATCTCGGCTGGGATTCTTCGGCGCTTCGCATTAGACCGATGCTTTTTGGATGCAGTTTGGAGAAGAGGCTTATTCCTAGAGCTAAGGTTGTCAAATATCTTCTCTCCAATGGTTTGATGAAGAAGAATGCTAGCATAATCACACCATTTTCTTTGACTGAGGAGCTGTTCCTCAAGAAGTGTGTCACATGTTTTGAGGAGAAAGATCGGTCTCGCCTATTAACACTATATCAAGGAGGATGTTAGCATTTTTGAGTTAGTCAACTCTTGATGCCAAATTTTGTGTCAAGCAATCTTTTGTTTTTTCATGTCACTTTAGTCTATGATTAGATTTCTACTAATTTGATTGAACAGTCTCATTTGCTTGGCTGAAAGCTTTTTAGATTTTACTCAGATCTTACCTGAATCAGTTATACTTGATTGTTCATAAGTATAAATGGTATTGTGCTCAGAGATAACTTTGTACACCATGCTTGTTTGTTGGTTTTGTTGTGTATTCTTGTTCAAAGAAGTGGACTGGTTCATATATTGAAGGAATTATGGAATTGAATGTTGTTTGAATTCCTAACAAAATTTGCCTGTACAAAACCAGAGCAAGCAGTTTGTTTCAGCCATAGTAAATTGACATGGTCCTCACCCCCCTCAAAAAAATAAAAACATATAGGAACATATTTATAGAAATTTCAAACCTGACAGCTAAGAAATTATTGAGCGTAGGTGTTGCAATATGGTGTGTGGATATAAATAAAAAACTTCAGTCAACTCTGAGTAATTTCAAGGTGAGTGTTGTGAGTGTGTGCCTTGTCGGAGTTACTCTTCTCTTCTTTCTTCATCTTCTTCCTTCATATCAAGGTCTGTTCTTTCTCTCATGCTCCCGATCCACAATTGCATCAACCTTCCCCGATTTCTATTTTATACCAAATGGAATTTCATTGAGCAATTGCCCTCACCATTTGTTCTTTGCAGGTTTTGCTTCAAATTTGCAGCTTGCCATCTTCATCATAATGTCGGTGAGTGAGCGGAAATCATCAACCTGGAGCAGGGATGGGATTTCATGTAGGACGGCATCACCAAGCTCAAGAACATTCTAGAAGGCTTGCCTGAACCTCACTTCAGCTCCAAGGACCACATGATGCTTTACATGTAAACCATCTATTCCCTCTTCTTTATGCATATCTTTCACTTTTTTCAATTTCATCCACGGTTGATTTGGCTCTGTGTATTTATTTCAAATGGCTAATAAAAAAAAAACAAAGTAGAAAAGTGCATAGCCCTTGGACATTTAAAACAATAAAAAAGACCCTATTTTTAAACTGAAACTTTTAAAAAAATTCATAACAAAGAAGATACGTGATGTTGAAGAGCAAGTGAACCAAGATTAAATTTGTGTGTGGAAAATTATGATGAAAGCAACTTTTTTCTGTATGAGATTGAAGGTACCTTAGAAAGTTCTTTTGTCCTAAATTGAAATGATGAGTGTAGAAAACTGAGGGAAAATATAAATATAGTTGTAGAGGGAAATTAGAATTCGAAGGAGAAATTAGGATTTGGAGGGAAAATTAGGATTTAATATAAACTGAAATTATTAATTATGGTCAAGGATATTTTTGGTAAAGAAAATAATTAAAAACTTTTTTTTTTAAGATGTATCTTAACATGTTTAAAACTTAATAAAAGTACTTTGTTCAAAAAGAAAGAATAATTTTTTTTAACAAGAAAAGCTAATCCAACAAAACACTTATTTTTACCATTCTTGTATAATGATATGCGGAAACATCTACCACTTGTGCACCCAAAAGCCTCCTCATGACTATTCCCAACAACTCTATGACAAGTACAAGGAGGTATTTGAAGAGTACATCCAATCAACGGTGAGTATAACTGCATAACATTGTTATTTGAGATTGTTTCCAGTTGGTCATCATTAATTGCTTATAAGGGTTAGGTAGGTGACTAGGTGCTGTATATTGGCATTGATTGTGATCACCAGCATAATTTGAATGGTTTAGTCTCTGTCTAAACTCTAAAGCTCCAGGGACTGATGGAGAATTTGTATCATGCAGACATAGGTCTCATGGTAGTTCTAAGAGTAAGTGGTTTGGTCATTGTTATTGATTCTAGGAAGTAAACCTGGGTGACAAATGCTTTGGCCACAGCAGCGACAATACAAATCACATATTATAGTCAGATAATGGAGGGTAATAAGCTGAGAGTGAGAGGATGCCATTGGCTGGCATCTGCTCACGTATCTTGCCCAAGAACAAGTTGTAGGTAGCGGAAGTGATGCTGCAGTGGGAAAATACAGAGGATGATATATACTAGGCTAGAGAGACGAGTGAAAGCATTGCAAAGAAGGAAATACATGGAATGAAGTTAATGCTTAAATTTCATAATATTGAAAAGATATGATAGGAACCAAAGAGATGGATTGGAAAAATAATTTTTGCCTACCTCTTGTTTGGTTGATCAATGAGAGAGGAAAGGGGAATGTAAGGTCTGTAATTGGTAACTAGTTTAACCTATCAATGTAACTCATTATAAGGTAAATGCTAAGGTCTTAAAATCTAATAAACTGAACAAGAGATCGGTTTACTTATTCTTCTTGAGGCCGGTGTAAACAAAAATACCATTAGTTCATCCTCTCATCATCATGATGGGTGTGTATATTTGGTAGGGGGTGTATGAGGTAAGGATTTGAATTTGGATTAGTGTAGCTGCCTGAGCTTCCAGCTCAAAATGCACTAGTATCGATGCAATTCAGAAGGTGATATATTTTATAGTGATTTTGTTTCCTTTTGTTGTATAACCTACTATTCTTTCATCAAGATAGGTGATATATTTTATTGTGTGATTGTGTTTTCTTTTTTTGATGGATGGGGTGTAAAACCTGAGTTATCTTGTAGATTTTAACTGTAAATATGTCCACATGATTTCAGTACTTATGATGGTTGTATCTTGTATTAATATATATATATATTTTCGTGCTTCTTTTTAAATAAGTAACTTCTTTCCCCTTTGGTTCAGGTATTACCTTCTTTGAGAGAGAAGCATGATGAATTTATGTTGAGAGAACTTGTAAAGAGGTGGGCAAACCATAAAATTATGGTTAGGTGGCTTTGTTGTTTCTTTCACTATTTGGATCGCTACTTTGTTGCCCGGAGGTCACTCCCACCCCTTAATGAAGTTGGGTTAACTTGCTTCCGTGATCGGGTAATGTTACGGCGAACCTTACATAGTGTTATGTTAATTCTTTCAATTAGCTACTCTTCTCCATGTTACAAATATAGACAAGTTTTGTAATGCTACTACAGATTAGATGTTTTTCCTATTATTGTCATTCCATTTTTTCATAACGTAATAAATTTTTGCATTTATTATTTACAGGTTTACAAGGAGCTAATGGGACAGTTAGAGATGCAGTTATTTCTATTGTAGGTTTTTCTTCCTTGTTATGCTAGATTTCAGTTTTTACAAATTTAGATAACTAACCCTTATCTGTTTAAAGATTGATCAAGAACGTGAAGGAGAGCAGATTGATCGGGCTTTATTGAAGAATGTATTAGATATATTTGTTGAAATTGGGATGGGGCAAATGGATCACTATGAGAATGATTTTGAATTTGCAATGCTTAAAGACACCTCTGCTTATTACTCTCAAAAGGCTTCTAATTGGATCCTAGAAGATTCTTGTCCTGATTACACGCTCAAGGTGTGGTTTCTCCGTTGTCGTTGCAGTAACTTGGTTTCTCATTTACATTACTGCCTGACCTGTATTTGTTATGTCTTTTATAACAGGTTGAGTGCTTAAAACAGGAGAAAGATAGGGTTGCTCATTATTTGCACTCCAGTAGTGAGCCAAAATTGTTAGAGGTTTATTCTTGACCTTTTTCATGCTATTTCAGCAATGTGGTCTTCACCCATGTTGAGTGTAGTATTGCCAGGCAACTAAAAAAAAGAGCGGGGTGGTGACAAGAATAGAGTTTAATTTTGATGCAATAACAGTGTAAAATGTAGTCTTCACTTATTGTAGTTTCTGAACATTTCTCTTGGTTTTATTTTTTCCTTCTCAGAATATCGTTCTAGAAAGTTCAACATGAGCTGTTATCTGTGTGTGCAAACCAACTCCTCCAGAAAGAGCACTCTGGATGTCATGCTTTGCTTAGAGATGACAATGTACTCTTGAAATTCTTCTAACTTGTTATGGTTACGATTTTTCTTTTAATAATTTAATGTGAGTATAATGTTGTCATATTTTTCCTTGAATGTGTAGGTTGAAGATCTGTCACGGATGTTCAGGCTATTTTCTAAAATACCTGAAGGCTTAGATCCTGTTTCCAGTATATTTAAGCAGGTTGGTGGTAGTGAACCTATCACTATGCCAATCAAAATTGGGCTTTTCTTGCTAACTTGCTTATAAAACTTTTTCTTGTAACATTTTCCAGGATGTTATCACTGAAGGAATGGTATTGGTTAAGCAGGCTGAAGATGCAGCTAGTATACCAAAAGGGTCTGTTACTGAACTTGTTATATTTTGGTTTTGCTTGTTACTGGTTGAGTTTATTTTGTCTATTGCTTGTTTTCCTTATCCTGTTAAATGCAAATCTGTACAGTTGGTCTGCAGGAGCAGGTTTGACTAAAAAAAATTGAATTTATGAATATAATTGCAATTGTGGAAACTGAAGCTGGTCTGGTTGTTCAGGATTTTGTCTGGAAAATGATTGAGCTGCATGACAAGTACCTGGCATATGTGAATGACTGTTTCCAGAATCATACTATTTTCCACAAGGTATTGATCAGAGATTGTTATGGTGGATTGATATGTGCATATAAATCTGAAAGTTTATAGGCTCTGAAGGAGTCTTTTGAGGTCTTTTGCAATAAAGGGAGCTGGAGCGCTGAACTGCTTGCCACATTCTCTGATGTCAACATTCTTATAGCTAGTAGGCCTTGTTTAAAGATTGTGGAGGAAGTGGAAGTGAACCAATTAGGGTATTGGTCTTTGAGGGATGCCAAAGTCAACTCTTCCGAGCTCACCATGGAGGCCAAACTGGAATTGGCGAAGGCAGATAACCAGAAACTGAGGGATATGGTCAAGGTGGCTAAGCAGGAGAAGGAGGCCGCTCTAAAGGCCAGAGAGGAGGCCTTGACTGATGGGAGCAGGCTGGAATTGGAGGTCAAGCTCAGGGAGGAGAAACTTAAGCTTGAGAAAGTTGGTTTGGGCGCCCTTCAAGGAATTGACCAAGCGGTTGCCAACTTGAAAGCCCAAATTCATGCCCGGCTTCGACCCTGGGAAGCTCGTCATTCATGGGGATGTTGACCCCCAAGCGGACGCCCCTGCTCTGGCTCCACCTGCTTAGTTTTCTTTATTCTTGTATATTTATTTGTCAAGTACTCAGGTAAAGTATATTCTTTTTGAGAAAAGGACAAATAGGTTCCTTACCTTTTGTCCTGCAGACATTTTTGTCCCTGACCATTGAAAAATACTTTTAAGTCCCTGACCTTCACAAAACTTGGACGGATCAGTCCCTCCGTCCAAATGCTTCCATCAGGGACTGATCCGTCCAAATGCCTCAATTAGGGATTGATCCGTCCAAGTTTTGTGAATGTCAGGGACTTAAAAGTATTTTTCAATGGTCAGGGACAAAAATGTCTGCAAGACAAAAGGTCAGGGACCTATTTGTCCTTTTCTCATTCTTTTTTTTTTCTAACACTTGCGATCATTTTTCAAAAATATTCCTAACATTTGATTTTATTCAATTTTTTTCTAATGTTTTTTATTTGTGTCAACTATTTCTATACATTTTCAATGTTGTCTCTAATGTTTTAGGTTGAGTTAACGTTTACGGATAATTTTGACACGAATAAAAAATATTAGGGACAAAGATGAATGAAATTAAATGTCAGAGGTATTCTTAAAGAAAATCACAAATATTAGGAAGAAAAAACATGTTTTACCCTTTGTTTGTCGTATATCCTTAAGAATTTGGAATGATCTCAACAAGAAATTATGGGTTCCAAGTTTAGTGTGTGTTTGGATTAACGTTTGCAAATATAATAACATATATTAGTATGAATGTTGTAAAACTAATTTTAATTGACATCAGATTAATGTCAATGTGGTTTTTGTCCGGATATTTTTTGTCAAACATGATTCTGAAAACATGAATACTTTTTGGATGATGTTATACAAAATTACACTGAAATGCAAAATTACTAGAAAAGAAGTGAAAGCTCAATTAATATATCACTTTTCAATATAAATGGTTAAAATAAATATTTAACATTTTATCACTATTTCAACATAATTTTCAAGGATAGAAAAGCAAAACATTTTTACTTTCACCAAAGTACGTTTAGAGCAAAAATTTAATCGACATTGAGTTAACTAAAATTTATTCAATCATTCAGGCAAACTTAATGTATATTCGGGGATGACCGACGACAAACTAAACACACTTAATCTGTTATATGAGAAAGTGTTAATGGAATATTTACATGTGAGCTGGGTGGGATATGAAAGTTGGGCCTATTCTGTTGTTGTAGCTTAAATAGACATAATAGGCCTAACTTGTACCACATTCACTGACCCAATTGTCAAAAAGTTCGTTTATCGTGTAGAAAATTATATCGTACAAATCTAAATCTGTACAGATGTACAGATTTAAAGATATGATTACGTGGCAAAATATAAACCACACATCTTAAAGCTACACTTTTCACTTAAAACCGTAACTCTTCACAAAGAAAAGCGTCACCTAATGGAAAGAAGTAAATTAGAAGATTTAAGAGAAGAAATAATTAAGTTATCAAAATTAATAGATCAAAAATTAATGATTTTAACTAATGTTAACTGTAACGACACCGAATTCTTAAAATCAATACAAAATGACTTTTCTCAAAATCTTTATTTTACTATAAGTTTTATTGAAGGACTTCAAAAACCTGAAAAAACTTATTTTTCACACGGAATTTCTAAAAAATGTTATCATGGAAATGATTCTCCACATCTTTATCATACTTTTAACCCACAATTAAATTCTATAGTAGATATGCTTGAAGAAATATTAGTATCCATAAAATTTCAAAGAAATAAGAAAAAAGAGGAACCTAATATAAACGAAATCAAACAGATATTAAATAAATATTTTCAGAAAGAGAATCCCAAAGAAGAAAATTTTCAAAATATAATCAACATAACAGATTTAAAAGTAAAACCACCACTAAAATTATGAATATCGAAGAAAAATTAGAAGAAGTTACAATGCTTTTTAAACAATTAAAAATGGCTCAAGAAAATAATATTATGGAACATGGTTTTCAAATAGAAGAAGAATTAGTAAATTCTGAAAATATAGAAAATGAAGAACACATCCTAGATTATTCAAGTGACAAAGAACCAGCAATTCCAATACAAGTAAAAAACGAAGCTGGAACATCTAAGGATAGTCAATCTCAATTTAAATGG
>NC_029791.2:105786887-105800526 GCF_000816755.2 Arachis ipaensis
CCACATCTTTATCATACTTTTAACCCACAATTAAATTCTATAGTAGATATGCTTGAAGAAATATTAGTATCCATAAAATTTCAAAGAAATAAGGAAAAAGAGAATCCCAAAGAAGAAAAATTCCAAAATATAATCAACATAACAGACTTAAAAGTAAAACCACCATTGAAATTATGAATATTGAAGAAAAATTAGAAGAAGTTACAATGCTTTTTAAACAATTAAAAATGGCTCAAGAAAATAATATTATGGAACATGGTTTTCAAATAGAAGAAGAATTAGTAAATTCTGAAAATATAGAAAATGAAGAACACATTCTAGATTATTCAAGTGACGAGGAACCAGCAATTCCAATACAAGTGAAAAATGAAACTGGAACATCAAATGATAATCAATCTCAATTTAAATGGAAACAGGTTTTGATAATTATGCTTTTAAAAAAGGGTTTACAAATAAAGATTCAAAATATACAAAAATACCATCAAAATACGTTCCTAAAATCCAGGAAATGGAAGGAGAAAGAATGCTAAATTTAGATTGTAAAAAGAACGAAAAAGAAATTTTCGAAAATTGGTTGAATTCCTTTTTATTAGAAGCCTTTACTAATCCAAAACTTAGTGAATTGTCTGGAAGAGATATTTGGAACTACATAGGGTTTCATACTAAAGGAACTATAAGAGATTATATGACATCAATAGAAAACCAAATAATAGAAGAATTAGCAACAAAAACTACAGCTTATGATAAGATATTATATGTAATGATGATTCTATATAAAGAATTTTTTGGAAAAAATATTATAGATCATAGACAAGAAGTTTATAATAAAGAATATCAAGAAGCAAAAAACCATTTAGCTAATATTCAGATATATGATCTATGTAATGTGGAGTCTTATATATGTGAATATAGAATACATTATTACAAATTAAAAGAAGAAGATAAAAATCATTATCTTAGTATGTATATAACAAAACTTCCATATCCTGCTAATGAATTTATAATGGGAAGATTTATAAGAGAAATAAATAGAGGAACAATTGAAAATAACTTTGGTGGAGCAACCTCTGCAATAAGAGAGAAAATAAAAGAACGTTGTATGCAAGAAGCAACTCAAAAAAGATTTGCAAATATAATTAGAATTTGCTGTCAAGATAATGAAGAGATACCTCAAAAATATGGCCTTAATAAAAATTTCCAAAGAAAAAGAAAATATCAATTTAGAAAAAGAAAATACTATCCAAACTGGAGAAAAAAGAGATATTTTAGAAAGGAACATAATAATAAAAATAAAAGACAAAGAAATAACTATTGCCCGAATAAAAAAGAAAATTGTAAATGTTGGTATTGTCAAGAAAAAGGACACTATGCAAATGAATGTCCGAAAAAGAAGGATAAAAAGGATCTTACTAAACAAATAGAAATTGCTAAGTCTTGTTTCATGGAACCTTTAGAGGAATCTGATGATAACCTAGACTATATTTTTGAATATGTCTCAGAAACAGACTCAGAGACTGAGTAATAATGCCACATTTATTACTATAAAAATAACAGAAAGGTTTATAAATGCTTTCATAGATTCTGGAGCAACACAATGCTTTGCTAGTTCAAATATAAAGCTTGATTGGAAAAAATTAAAGAAACCATTAAGAGTTAGAATAGCTGACAAATCAATACATAAAATTAACCAAAAAGCAGAGATGGTTGAAATTTTTATTCAAAATTATAGGTTCATTGTTCCATCTATATACATGTTAGATTCTGGAATGGATTTTATCATAGGAAATAACTTTTTAAAGCTATATCATCCATTCATTCAAGAATTAACATATATAGTTTTAAAATCCCCACACGATTCTTCAATAAATCAAAAATCAAAACGTATAAAAATACCGACTACTACTATAGATAAGATCTTAAAATTTAAAATATTTTCTATATTAGAGACATGTTATTTAAATTTATACTTTCAGATAAATATCCCAAAAAATAATCTTGAAATAAAGATAGAAGAACTTTTGAATGAAATTTGTGCTGAAAATCCTTTAGATATTAAAAATACAAATAACGAATTAGTAAGCATTAAATTAAAAGATCCGACAAAAGAGATAAATGTTCCAAATAAAATGCCTTATTCCGCAAGAGATGGAGAAGAGTTTTCACTAGAATGTAGAGATCTTTTGGAAAAAGGAATTATAAGATTAAGTAAAAGTCCTCATGCGGCTCCAGCCTTTTATGTCGAAAACAATAATGAAATTAAAAGGGGAAAACGAAGAATGGTTATTAACTATAAGAAGATGAATGAAGCAACTATTGGTGATGCTCATAAACTTCCAAGAAAAGATTCTATTTTAGAAAAAATCAAAGGAGCAACTTGGTTTTCATCTCTTGATGCAAAATCAGGATATTGGCAACTTCGTTTAGACGAAGAAACAAAGAAATTAACTGCCTTTACTTGCCCAACAAAAGAATCAACAAGTGTGTTACTCTATGAATGGAATGTATTACCATTCGGATTAAAACAAGCCCCAGGTATTTATCAAAGATTTATGGAAGAAAATCTAAAGAGTTAAATGAATTTGTTTTAGTGTATATTGATGATATACTAATTTTTATAAAACAGGATAGAGAAGATCATCTTCAAAAATTATTAATAGTTTTAGAAAGATGTAAAGAAAAAGGATTAGTTCTTAGCAAAAAGAAAGCAAGAATAGCAAAACAAGAAATAGAGTTTCTTGGATTAATTCTATCCACTCAAGGAAAGCTAAAACTTCAGCCAAATGTCCTAGAAAAGGTAAATTTATTTCCTAATAAAATAGAAGATAGAAAACAATTACAAAGATTTTTAGGGTGTATAAATTATATTTCTGATCAAGGATTTTTAAAGAATATAACAGAATACACTAAAAGCTTATTTCCAAAAATAAGTACTAAAAAAGAATGGAAATGGGATGAAAAAGATAATATGCAAATTCAAAGGATTAAAGAATTATGTGAAAAACTTCCAGAACTTTATATTCCAAAAGAAAATGACTACTTAATAGTAGAAACAGATACTTCAGACATAACCTGGTCAGGATGTCTAAAAGCTAAGAAAGTTATAAAAAGTTTGGAACAAGAAAAAGAATCACTAGATTCTAAAGGTTCCCCAAAGGAATTACTTTGCAGGTATATTTCAGGGACTTTTACTCCAACAGAACAGAGATATACCACGCATGAAAAGGAAACTCTAGCAGCAATTAAATCTCTTAAGAAATGAAAAATTGATTTACTACCTAGAGAATTTACATTAAGGACAGATTCAAGTTACCTAACAGGTTTCATACGATAAAAATTTTCAACCAATTGATCAGATTCAAGACTTAACAATTTACAGTCATGAAGGAAGGCTAGCCAGCACCTTAGCAAGGGTCTTTGAAAGAACTCAAAAAATAACGAAGGAATCTCACACAAGGATTAATTATAAAAGCAGAAACACTCTGCTTGTGTCTAGTAAAAGAAATGAAATTGAAGAAAGAGAGATGAGACTCTTGGTGGAATTTGAATCAGCATTCTACAACTTATCCGGACTTTTAGAAAAGCTCCCTGAAGGGATAAAGAGGAATCTCTGCTATTTGATAAAAGAGGTTAAAGATTAAAGAAGAAAATTCTGAAATAAAAGAATTAACAAAAAAGGTCGAAAAATTAAATGAAACCCTAAACACTAAATTATAACAATAAATAAAGAAGAAATATATGTAACTTATCAAGACAAGAAACAAGAGCTCTTTGAAAGAGAAAATCGTTTGAATTATTTACAGTTTTCTGAAATAAATCAAAGAGCATTTGAAGCTCTAAAAATAATCTATGACAAGTTAAAAAGAAAAGTTGAAGAGCTAGAAAAATTAATAGAATCTCTAGAAAATAGTGATGAATCGATGATAGAGTTTGCAGAAATTTTAAAATAAATAATGAAGCATAAAAAGATTGAATAACCAGAAAATAAAATAAAAAGAAAAAAGGCGAAAAAATTAAAAAGTAAAATAAAAGAGTATAAAAGGGAATTAAATAACCTTCAGATCGAAATTGATGACCTTATAATAAAAAAGATAGAAATAAGAATAAATATAAACAAGTTGGAATTAAATTTAAAAAATTTATAAATGCCTGGAAAACCATATTATGACTTAAAAGGAATTAAAGCTATTGAAAGAAAAAATAGAGAATGAAGTCGAAAAATTAAGAAGGTATTTAGAAACAACAGAAAGTGTAGAAATAAAAGAAGTTTTTGAGGATTTGAGAAATTATATTAAAGAAAAAGACAAACAGATAAAAGATTTTATATACAATAATCCATGCAAAAAAGAATATTATAAACTAAAACAAGATTGAAAACTATAAAAATGAAATTACAATATACATCAAGGACTAGTAAAAAATTGGTATCATATAGTAGAAATGGTAAAAATTGGTATCAGAGCCAAGTTAACGATTAAGGGTAACACTTTCTCTTTAAGCAACACTTTTAGCGATACGCTTTCAAATCAAAATCTGTAAATCTGTACAAGAAGGCATCTTTACAGTAGATGGACCCTTATCGTGTTCGTGTAATAATATTGTCCTCAAAAGGTAAAACTACTTCTTTGACTCATATTCCATAATTCACTTTTTACTATTATGTCGAAAGTGAGTCAAGTCAACTCATGAGTTAGTTTGAATTCGATTCGTTAATAGCTCGATAAGCTGAGCTTATGAGCTGATGAGCCGAGTTTGAACTTCGAATTGAACTTATAAATTAAATGGATAAACTTAAGCTCGGGTCATTAGCTCATGAGCTAGCTCGATTATATATATATATATATATATAATTTTACATATATTAATTAATAGATACACAATATATAAAATTAATATTTTTTAATATATATATATAAATTATAATTTATTGATATAAAATTATAGATTATGTTATTATTTAAGCCAGTCCGTGAGCTCGAGTTAATTCATGAATTTTTGATGAGCCAAACTTGAGCTTAAGAAATAGATTCTATTATTAATGAACTGAACCATGAGCCAAACTCAATTTTCATGAGTACTTACGACTCTTTCTAATGAATTGTGGGATTATATGTGATTCATCTTGTCCGAAGTGTGGTGAAATTAAGACTGGTCTTCATGTTATTCGAAATTGTGCAGATATAACTCCTATGATTATTCTCTAAACTCAAATAGTAATATCCCTTTTGATTGGATTTGTGTCTCATTATCTAATGAGAATCATACTGCTTCCTTGCTTGTCTTTGGTGGACATGGAGATGGCATTTGAACATAATTTTTAGTAAGAGTTAAGTACGATTTAAAAGAAAAAAAAAACGAGTTAAAGCCTGGGGAATAGGGAAAGGGTTAATCATGCTAGGAGAGGTGGGTTTTTAATGGAAGAAGCGGGGGAAGGGAAGGTGGGGAAGGGAATCCGCTGCCGTTGGTCCTCGCTGCCGCCGTTGCTTCTCGCCGCCGCCGTTGCTCTTCGTCGTTTGGTCGCTGGTCTCGCCGCTGCTCCCCGACGTCGATGCCAGCAGATCCGGGAGGGTGGACGTCGTACGCCGCTCGCCGTTTTTGCTTCTCCTCCTCGCTCGGTCGCCAGTCGTCGCTGCTCCTCGCCAGTCGCCACTGCTTCCAATCGGGTTTGCTGTCTTCTTGCTCCACTTGGCAACCATTCTTATCACTGGAACTGGAATTAACCCAGCTTGGAGCCTTGGTGCTGCCATCATCTTCAACAGAGACCCTGCATGGAATGATCAGGTATGTCTTCTTCGGTTCTAGCTTTTTTTTTCTCACTCATTTCTTTATGAATTTCATATCTCCTTTTCTTCATTGCAGTGGATTTTCTGGGTTGGGCCTTTCATTAGAGCTGCTCTTGCTGCCGTGTACCACCAGATAGTCATCCTATTTTGATTCTGTTTATGCTTCTGATTACATTGGGCCTTTCTTTGTGTATTTGCTTCTGTTTATGCTTTTGTTTCACTCTGATTCTGATTCTGTTTATGCTTCTGATTACATTAATTTTGTTTTTGATTTTATTATTGTTACTGCTGGTGTTGTTGTTGTTCTTCTACTTCTGGTTGTTGCTTCATTGTTGTTGTTGCTTTGTTTTTAGTTGAACTTGGAGAAGAAGGAGAAGGGAATTCTGGTTGATTTTGGGGAAGAAGGGGAAAGGAGAAGGGTATTTTAGTCCGAATGACAATTTTAAAACTAAATTAAATCTTTGAGACCATTTTTAGCGAAGAAAAAAGACTGGAGACGAAATAAATTTTCAGCCCATACCTTAAGGACCAAAATCGTACTTAACTCTTTCAGTAATGATAAATTGAATTTTTTTTATATGAGACAGATGATATTACAATCATGTCATGATTTTATGCTTGCTCAGAAATCTCCCCTATGGAAAGGTAAGCTTTATTTAGGTATACTTTTTCACTCATCAATAATCCTCCTCTTAATGATATGTCTTCTCTATTGATTAGTGATTATACTATTTTGTGTTAGGTTGTAATTTTCATTGTCTACTAAAAAAGCTCATAAATAGGGTAGTTTCTTCCAAACCCGTCAGAACTGTAAGGGATATTTACCTTTGACTATGTGTCACTATCACAACCATTAATCAAGTAAAATTGTCAAAAGTTCATTAATTGATTCATTAAATGATCTTATACTATATTGTATTCTATGTTATTTGCATTATACTATCTAACGAATATGTATTCCAATATGAATGGGTGACTTGATTTTTACCAAATGTTGCACAAGTGAAAAACAAAAGGGTAATTCCTCGAAAACCATATTGTAGTCCCTCTCTGGGCAATATCCGGTGACCGACTGCAAAACCCTATCCCGTTACTCTTCTCAGGCCTACTGCTACTTCTTCTAGTTCCTGCGGTGGTCTTTTTCGGTGACTCACTTGGTCAAACAATTTTTTTTCGAAAAACCATTGACTATAGTTGAGGCAGCTCAAAAGATTGGACTCTGTCAGACATCGTTGGCTTTTCCAGCAAATAATCACTACCTGTGTTATCGATTTCCCTGTTAGGGATTTGTTGGATTCATCCCTAGTCGGGTAATTTCTCCAATTTTCACTTCCAATTTTGCTTAATTTTTTGTGTTACTCACATACTGTAATCGCTATTTGTGGAGGAAGATTATTTCAATTTAGAATGCAAAAATATAAGTTTTTTTTGTCCTTCTTGTTATTCTCAGTTCTCAATTGTTCTTTTTGTAACGGTAGCGGAGTGAATTGTTTTTTAATAGCTTATTCAATGAATTTCTAGGTTGTTGCAGGCTTTACTATACAAAGGTTATGCTCGGTTTTTTCGATCCATCCCTAGTCGGGTAATTTCTCCAATTTCACTTTCCTTTTTGCTTTATTTGTTCTATTACTCATTGTAATCGGTCTTTGTGAAAGACGATTATTTCAATTTAGAATGCAAAATGTAAGTTTTCTTTTGTTCTTGTTATGAATTGTTCTTTTTGTAACGGTAGCTGAGTGAATTATTTTTTCATAACTTGGTCAATGAATTTTTGGGTGGTTGTAGGCTTTACTATACCAAGGTTAGGTTGGGTTCCTTGGATCCATCCTTAATTGGGTAATTTCTTCAATTTCACGTCCAATTTTGCTTTATTAGTTCTGTTACTCATTGTAATCGCTATTTGTGGAAGAAGATTATTTCAAATTAGAATGAAAAATGTAAGTTTTTTTGTCCTTGCTGTTATTGTCATTTCTCAATTGTTATTTTTGTAACTGTAGCGGAGTGAGTTATCTTTTTATAGTTTATTCCATGAATTTCTGGATTGTTGCACGCTTTACTATACAAAGGTTAGGTTGGGTTCTCCTCCAAGGGTGTTGTGGTTTCTACAATGGTTTCCGTGAGACAAGTGACCTTCATGTAAGTTCAGTTTTTACTCATTTTATGTATTTAGTTAAATGTCGGTATATATGTTATCTTTTTTGGTCGAATTTTGTTGCATATTAAGGTCAATTATTTCGACCCTGTGAGTTCATTGACATTATCATTGATATCTTATTTGGAACAAAGGTGTAAGAGAGGAGAGGAGTCATTGGATACGAGCAGTTCTATTCAGAGCAACCAATGCACTTACACAATCTAGTATGGCAATTGTTGTGGGACTTCAGGCTATTATGTATCAGAGTTGATTCTTTGTGCAAGATTTTTGGAGGCATCGCTGTCAAAACATTCTTCAACTCCTATAGTTTTTGGGTCAGAAATCAAAAGCCTCGAATAGTTGAAAGCGATATTCCCTAATTTATCCCCCAGTGTTTGTTAGTTTAGTCAAGCAAATAATTAGTCTGTGCGCTTTTGATTTTTGGTGTGGGAGAGAGAAAGGTGTATAACAATATGGTGTGAGCAGAGGGGTGTTTTATTTGGCTATGGGATGTCACAAATCGGAGGCACCGATTTGTTTGCATTGTTTTGTTTTTTAAACAAACAATCACAAAGTCCGATTTGTGATTTCGAAAATAAAAAAAAAATTTAATGTTAAAATTGGACCGTCCGATTTTTATTTTAACAAATAAAAAAAATAAAAAATACAAATTGTACCATCCGATTTGGAGTTTAATTTTTTCTTCAAGCAAATCGGACCCTCCGAGTTGTAATTTATTTTTTTCATCAAACAAATCGGACCGTCCAATTTGAATAAAATACCATATAAAAAAAACACCTAATTTTCCAATAACAATGTATTACACATATATTTAACCAATATTAAAAAAAATTAGCCTTAGTCTGTATGTTGTGATTGCGATTAGGCCCCGTGAACTAACCTAAAAAAAATTTCATTTTTGTTGGTGAGATCACCGTACCAGTAAAGTGGGCTAGATCCAAAAAATAATCTTCATGACCAGTTTTTTTAGTTAGTGGCCTAAATCCTATTACGCTGTACTTCATTTGGCAATTTAGCTCAAGCATGTACTAAAATTCTTCTTACCCTTGGAGTCAATGTCACCCTTGTTTCATGTAATTATTTCATCAATTTATGGATATCTCTGATAAATGCAGCAATTGTCCCTATTAAGTGTCTGTTAGAATTACAGTTTATAATCGAGAGTTTGTGTAAAAATTATTTTGCAAAGTTGATTTTGATAACAAATAAGTTAGTTTTAAGGTGATATATTTTTGATAATCTATAGATCAAAACGAATTATAATAAAATAAAGATGGTTTGGATAACACTAATCGAAATTACTTTTAGATGAAAAATACTACAAGAGACCAAAAAATTAGATTAAATTAAGTTTTTATGTTATCGTATGATGTTAATTTAGATATTTGAATTGATGTTGTATATTAATATTATAATAAGCATAATATTTAATTAATAAATGAAGAATGACATATAAAGATTGGCAAAATATAGTTGATATTAAGTTTAAAAAAGATATAAAAAAATGAATAGTTTAATATAGTAATGTAAACAAATATTTAAGTTTTAAGATAAAACACCAATGTACATAAACAATAAGTCAAATAAAAATAAGTTAAAATCAAATGAACAAATTGAAATAAAAAAAAGTTAAAAAAATAGAAATAAAGAAGAGCATAAATTATTGAAAAAGCAATAAAAACTCTAAAAAACAATGACATATATGGACAATCAGAACACTTAATTTAGATGTTCAACAAAGTTCCATAATACATTAACTCGATAGATTTGATTGTCTAATTTCTACACCGAAAACATCCCTTGAAAATAACTGTTATAGAATGTGGCGTTTCTTGGGTAGGTCAGACTCTCCTCACCAATAGATTCCTAGTGCCATGCTCAATGTTATATTCTGCTAAAACAAGCTCTCTGTACTTAGAATTGAGGAGTAATTCTCTTTCCTTTGAATTGTTAACCAACAAAATTAAGTTATGATCCATAAATAGTATTAGATTTTCTCTTATGTTTCGGCTTCCAAACCTATAGTATTGTTCGAATCTTTTGTTTCCACCAACGTCCTCATTCAAGTGCCAAATTGATGCGACATAACCAAATTCATTGTGTGTATGAGCGTGGAGTGCAAGTTTGTTGTTGTGGACCAGTAAATTGTGAATGGTATATATTGCTCCTATTGTAATAGACACCTCACTAAAAGATTCATGTTCAACACTGTAACATAAAACAGATTTGGGAGTAGCATAACTATCTCCTGTACTAGTTATCCAATATGCAGAACCATTTTTAAAAAATAGAATTAAGGTCAATTTTTTCAGCTCCAGGCAGACAATTAACAAAGTGAAACCATGTAGAACGCCTTGAACAATATCTAGAAAAAAACGTAGGGATAAAAGATATTCCTTTTGCACATATGTATGATGTTGTATGCATCTGTATTTGGGATATAATCGAAACCATAAGTTGGAAAATATGATCTACCATGCTTTTATGTGGGGGTCAGAAATTTCTCTAGAGCGTCTTCTTGTTGGGTTCCATACTAGAAGTCTTGTTTCATTTGGTCCCGGGAGAACTTGAAACGTATGTTTCCGTTTGTCACTCCCACTATTCGAAACCATCCAAAAGAGTCAACTCCGAAAGGTTGCTAAACATGAACTGGTTCTCCAAAAAAGGCATCCACTATAACTAGTGAATATAAACCCATTAATAGTATTGAATATCCAACATAAAACAAAACATGTTGATCTAACATAATTTGTCTTTGCATGTGCTGCATGCATCTGTTTGGTTGGTGTAGGCGTTAGAGCCAGAATTTATTCGAGCACATACATCTTCCTACTACTTTTGCACTGCTTCGTAAGAAAATGTTATGCAATAGTTCATTCGGAATAACCAACGACAGAAGGTAATTTAGTTGAAAGTGACTCATTTCTTCTCTAATGTTGCCATTTGAAATTTCGTTTCTATGATTAGTTTTATGCTTGAAATTCATGGTTTCCAGTTTTATAAGGTATGAAATGAAATAAAGTTAAATTTGTCAAAGCAATTAATTTTGTGAGATGTTGTATCTAATTAAAATTGGGTTAGAAGAATATTGTATTACCAGTGTTATTTTTGTGAATTGAAAAACTTGTTCTTGTCGAAAAAATTTTTTTCTTCTTCCAACATTTTTCCATTTCTTATGCCAACACAAAAATTTTGTGGAAGTTCCAACAATGTAGATAAATTGGTTTCTGATTATAAACTTTCTTTTTTTACATAGACAACTTCTTTATACTCCTCGTAAGATTTTATTAATAAAGTTTTCACTCAGTTAGTAGGAGCTTAATTTTGGTCCAAACTTGTTCAAAGAATTAAAAAGTTACAACATTAAGCAAAATACATTTTACATGAAGGAAATAGATAACAATTAGAGCATGTCTCTTTTGATATTCACCAATTTTTCTTTCTTTTTATACATCTCAAATTGAACTGGTTCATAATGATGTACAGGACCATACGCAACCTTCTCATTTCGTTAACCTGGAAAAAAATTGCAAAACTAAGTCCTTATAAATAATGTCTTTACCCTTTTTACATCTTATTAGTTTAATAACTTAAGTCCATATTCCCTACAAACGACGTCCTTAATTCCTACACATAATCTTAATTCAGTCGACAGAATTTTGGATTGAGTTTATTTTGGATTTGAATACCCCCAAATGTTGGAATTCAATTTTGTGGCTAAAGTGTTATCTATTACCCTTTATTGTTGAGTTTGGAGCAATAGAAAATACAAAGAAAATATTTTACACACAGCACAATTTACCCCAGTATATTGAAAATTCGAAATTTACCTATTCCGTGTGTTATTCTGTGTTGGGTTTAGGAATAAAATGTAGTATTTAAGTTCACAAGAAATATTAACAATGTGTTTTGACGTAATTTACAGTATGATGAATTACAGTATTTTAAGACAAAACACACTAACATTACATGACACCATTATAATGTTGCACACCTAACGTGTAATAGGTGCAAACCAATCGAAAAACTTATCAATTATTAGAATTTTATAATTTGACCATAATTACTCGCGATGCACTATCTAGGATAAAACAATCTAATTGTCCGTGCTGATGGGTAAAAAAAAAATCGCTCAGAATTCTCTAGGGGAGGAAAGCACACTCTCTCTTCCGGATTAGGGGCCTCTAACTCATAGTTCCTCTCATCCTCCTTACTCTCACATATACTATGATGTCTATGGAACTCCTCACAATACTCCCTATCAATCACAGGGACACAACAAAGACAATAGTATCTATCTAAGCTCGCATGCTAAGAGGAACTTTAATTGACATACTCGTAAGTACATTGCGTGACATAAAAGTTATACCTACAGAAGTAAAATATTGAAAATTGTTACAAAAAGAAGTCGGACCTAGTTCAAAAGAGGTCAGGTAAAATCAAATAAAGCCAAACGAAGCCACTTTTTTCAATTTTTTTTTATACAGAAGACGGAAATGGCATCCTCCCATGCAACATTGTCACATCAAAAGCGACACCATTAGGGGCAACACAATGCATAAACAAAAGGGTAACCGCTACAGTAATGCAAAAAAAGAGTCTTTTAGAAACTTTTCATTGTTAAACGTTTTTAAATGTTTCAAGCATCAAATTCGCAAGAAAGACAAAACAGATTTTTCCTTTATTCCAAGGAAAAACTGCCACGCAACGTTCGCCCATCACTAAAGAAACAAACATTCAAAAATTTTAAATATGTCGGGTAACCCGACTTATCAACGGTGGTAGGACCGACGTCAACAACAGAAGCCACGAGATGCTTGAACCCGACCCATAAAAGGAATTCGGACTCAAGCGGAGGCACTATTCATCCCCTGCCCCAATAAATAAAAGCCAGGCCCAATAGAGATAAAAGACCCATAAAGAAAGGTGGCCTTCTCGATGTACCCAACCTTTTTAAAAAGGTCGGACATTGGTAAAAAGGGGTAAAGCTTTACCTGCTCAAAGCAGGTAACTACTCATAGGAATCTCGATTGGAATCTTTATCTTCTTTGATAAGATAAGTCCTAACAAACTTCCAAGATAAAGGGAACAGTTATCCATCAGAAAAGATGGAACTACTCAAGGTTGTTATTGACTGTATTATAAATACACTGACACCCCTCAGGTATATACACGTTCTAATATACTAAAAACCTGCTTAATACCCTTGCTAACTTAAGCATTGGACTTTCTTGTAGGTACCATCCCACACTTCCTCACGAGGAACTCGGACAGGCGGTACCTCAGCACCAAAGAGTTCGGACGCTGCCATACTAAGGGATCTGAACTTCATGTTCAAGCCCAAATCAATGTTTTAGGTAACTCTCGGTACAGAAACATTGTGCTTTATTATCTAATATTTTATTTTACTTTTGAAGACTAAATTTCAGCTTCATCGATAAAATATTTAATGTGAAAATATTTGGTAGTAAAAAAAATTAATAAAAAATAGTTTAATTATTACCATTTATTTATATTTATTTGTTTATTTTCGTGATTGAGAACCTTATAGTTCTGTACGTAGTAAATCCTTAACATTTTCAATGGCTTAAGGAAAACATCATTCACTTATCATTATTGTAGGTCCATTTATCAGATTTAAATAAAATAAATAATAAATAATTAAAATCATTGTTAATTATTTATAATTTATTTTATTAAAATC
>NC_029791.2:105800551-105802213 GCF_000816755.2 Arachis ipaensis
ATAAGAAATACACTTTTAAATTTTCACGCTTTTAACTCTTAAATATTAAAAGTAATATAATTTATATGAAAGTTACGAGGCATTTGGTGAAAGCATAAAAAATTTAGAAAAAGGATTGCACCACTTAAAGAGTAAAAAAAATATTACGGTTTGTCTATATTCAAAGGCTTTAATACAAGAGAAAGATTATCCAGAATAATATTGTTAACCCTCGTTAAAATTAAACTACTCGTCTTATATGTAAATTTGACAAAATCTGTAAATTATTTATTCTTCTTTCGCTAGTACTCTTGGTTACTATTCTAAGATTCTAACTCCCGAACAAATGAAATTCTCAGCGAACATAGAAAACTATAGATAAATACAAAATATAAGTAACAAATTAAAACAACAAAATTGCAGGTTTGAACAAGTAAAATTGGACCATTAATTTGCCTCTTATGCTCTCTGTACTTCATTCATAGGAAACACTTTACTAGCAGTCACCAAAGTCCATTTCACCTTCACTCAGCAATAATTTGGAGACAGCATGGAAGCTACCAACATCTAATTACAATTTACCAAGAAAGTCAGCCTTAATAAACACACTATGATTTATTTCAAACTTCCAAAATAAGTAATGCGTCCATAAGAAATTGGTTCATATATTTTTCTTGTAGAATGCATCAATTGCATCATGGTGGAACTAAAAGGCAGTGGTATAAAAGTATAAAACAGTAAAGAAAAAAAATCTAGAGAGAGAGAGAGAGAGAGACCTGAGAATTCATGTTACTGTCATTTAAGCAGCAGTTTGATTTTTGAACTTACTACCCAAGCCTTTGGAGTTCCAATGGTTAAAATATATGAATTGAATTAAAATCTAAAACTGATATTAAGGTTAACAAATTTATGCAATGCTCATTTTTTAGAATGACTAAAGAGGACTCTAAGACATTGTTTTACTTGTATCTTCTTCCATCTTATTTTTTCTGGAATTTCGGACGTCATAACATTACATTCCATAATATGTATGATTAGACTTCTACCTCAGTGGCTATAACAAAATTTCCCAAAAGAAAAAAATTAATCATATAATGAATTGTTTTCATATCCAGTGTAACAATACTCTATTTACCAATATACATTTGAGTGGACAAGCAATCTCATCATTGTTAAATGACATTTTTGCTTGCGGTTTAGCATTTTAAAATTAATGCTACTATTTGTATCCCAAGTTGATATCGAAATCAATTTTGTTAGAAAACCAACTTTGCTTTTAAAAAATAATTGACTAATAAAACAGTAAACGGACAAAAGTTAAGGATTTGAATTGTTATTATAGATAAGAAAAAAAGTGAAAAGAAATGTTAGCTGGATATTAGTTGAAAAAAAAGTTAATTCTCAATTGTTTTTCACATACTTAATATTTAATAAGTCAGTTAGTTGTACCATCCTAAATTAAGCTTTTCTCTTCTGATCCTTAATACATAAAAAGGATACAAAAAAATCAAGAAGGACACATCCTCCTGATTCTACTACCCATGGCAGATTTGGCCTGATTTGTGACCAATCCAAGCTTCTCACAAGGATGCTGCACAAAAAATATGTACAAGTTCTTTCAGATATATACAACTACTGAGGTTTAGAACTTATATATATTCAAAAAATTCAGATACCAACAAA
>NC_029791.2:105802231-105827070 GCF_000816755.2 Arachis ipaensis
ATGGTTAGATTTTTTCCCTTCCACTCTCATATAAGCCCATCTTTTCTCACTGTATATCTATAGTGTCAGCATACCTTGCTACATAGGCAGAATTCCCAACCAAAGCAAAGAGAAACATCAAAGGATTGACGCCCTACATATCATAAAAGAGACCTTTATTCCCGTAAACAAGTATCTTTATTGCAAATTGCGATGATAACTTGACAAGGGGGAGACATCAGACATGTCTCTACCATACCACTAACTCAAAAAAGTTTCCCGTTAAAAAATAATAAAGAAGAATAAAAACGAGTTTAATTTTGATGCACTGACGGTGTAAAAATATTTTACACAGTCATGCAATCACAACCGTTCTCTTGGATGACCATTCACGTAGTCAATATAAACGGTAGTTATTTTTGCTAATATGGCGTTATGTAATTGGATGCATAAAATGATTTTACACTGATAGTACATCAAAATTAAATTCTAAAAACAAATAAATAACTAGTTTTAAGGGTTGGAGTCTCTAACCTGAGTGTGACCCCTTTTCATCTGCAAAATTGATAAGCATCAAAAGGTCAATATAAACATAAGGGAAACCTCATTATATGATCTACTAGTAATTCAATGAAGCTTTCTAAAAATTGAAATTAACATAATAGACAGCATAACTTTCCAAGTACTCATGTAACTTTATTACCATTGCAATTATAAAATTTCTTGCCCCTATGTAACTTTTCTCTAACACAATGAGAAAACTTTGGACCAAAAAATACAACTCACGTTTAAACAAATTTGAGGAAATCTTCCACCCATGTATATAAATGCCATTGCCCAACCAAGTAAGGTCCCAATACTACTGTGTTCTACAGGATGCTCTGCTTGCTGATCACCACTAACCTGAAATTGTTGTAACATGAAAAGAACTGGGATTTTGTTTCATTCTATAAAACATTTGAAAATCAATATAAGCTTCAATTTTGTTAAAATAGAATCTTTTCCAGTGTCAGGATTTACCTAGCAATCAAAAGATATAACCAAACAGTTCCACATTTAAAATATCAGATTCATAAGTTACTGACTAGTTCTAATGGTATTATAATCAGTGTGAATAGAAGTAAGGAAATTATCTAGGTTCCAGCTGGAATTAGTTGGTTAGAGCAGAAGTTAGTTAGTTAGTTAGTTATGATGTTATTTCTAGTAGACGAGTGTTTGAGAATAAGTTCAAATGTTCAATTAACACTCGCAAGACTACAGAATGAGCTATATAAGATCAAACAAGAAAATATGCAAATAAATGTGTCATCGCTATTTAATTATTTATAGGGAGTTTTAGCGATGCAAAGATAAATTTCAGTAAAAAAATGCTATCTAGAACTAGGATTGATGAGTTGTCGAATTCTTATAGGCTTTCTTAACTCTTGGGGTCCTCCTTTTCTATTATTTCTCTATTATTTAACTTACATTATTATTATTATTTATCAATCTGAAATATTAGCTTTAAAACAATGTGTTAGTTAGAGGGGAATCCTATCCTTCACTCTTTTAAAGTGCAACATTCACTCCATAGGAGTGAAGGTCAGCATTTCCCATATATATATATATACTCTCTTCATTTTCATTCAATACATGGTTGTCTATGACGGATGTTACCACCAATAATGTAAACCAAACAAATAACCAAAATGAAAAAAAAAATTCAGCTAATAAATTGGGTTATTCATTCTCTTATAGTATACAGTGCCTAGTATAAATAATTAAGATGGAAATTCAACCAAGGCAGATAGTAACCAAGTTGTATCTTACATTACCTGAAAAAGCTTACGTCCGACGTAGATCACAAATTCTTGACTTGGTTTTTGGACCATTCCTCTATCTGATGATTGAAGCAGATTGAAGACACCAAGCAAAGTTAATGATGAAACCTGAGCAAAATCATAGATGTGAATAGGCTGCAATGCAGTGATAGTTAAATATGTAAATTTGAAGTCGAAAAGTTTACCAAACACAGAGTAGTTTTGATCTTTGAAACTGGATCAGATTGTGTAGCAGCAGAGGAGTGAAGCAAGGGCTCTTCTACTGGATCCTGGGCTAAGACGGATTCCGCTGTCAGAGATGGATACGTTGGTGACCTAATGAATTGAAAACAAGGACTTATAAGAATCTTCAACATCAAAATTCAGTTAAATTTCAACATTGAAATCAAGAAAACACTTAAAATGAAAAGCAACAAAATGAACATGTTGGATATATTCTGAAGAGATTAATCCAAAGAAACAATACAATTTGGAGCTCATTGTAGTTAATCATAAGGAACATGATATGAAAAATATAAACTATGCCTTAAATGTGATTAGTCTATTACTTTCATAACCCCACAACCGTTATAGTTTTGTCACGTCTTTATTTCACTCTTATAACCAAGTCATCATATTCAAGAATTACTTTTTTCCTTTAAACAGAAAAGGTCTTTAGAAGCTTGAGTACAACAGTATATGAAAGTAGCACTGCCTGATTTTATTATCATAAATGGATACTGAACCATTGATTAAAATAACCACCAATTTTTGTACTCAATTTGTTTTTTTCTAATCTTATCCAGTGATGTTGCAAAGGGCTGCCACTTCTTGATAAAACAAATCGACTTTCATTACTTTAATTGCCTGTAAAGTCCCTGGCCACCTCAATTTCTTTATCATTCATTAAGTTCAAATGTATTTGCATTTTAAGATTTCTATGTCACACTCAATAGAATTTTCAAAAAAAATAACCAAGACAAAGGCAGAACAACACATAAGAGATAGATAATTACTGGTGGCATATTTCCCTTCCATCAGAACTTCTTTTAGTAATGATCAGAACAGGAATTGTAGAACTCAAAGCATTGTGTGTAATATAGTCATCAAACTCCTTACTTTGATCAGCATCACTTCCATTATTCATTCCACTGTGGTTTTGTTCCAAATTTGTTGGTGTCTCAATTTTCCCATCATTGGCGATCTAGAACACAGATAGATACAGTATATTAGGCAATTAGAGATTACTATAAAGGTTGTGTTTGAACTTTATCTTTGAGATAGAAATACAAAGATCGAGAGACATAGACGAGGCTTTTTTATTTAAATAAATATTAAAAATACATTAATTTCCAAAATGCGCATCTGGTAAAAGCTTTCCAGGAGTAAGCTTCAGCAATTTCACATGGGACACTCGCAAAATGGGCTTCAGGTCCATTTCACTTGCAGCACTCGTGAAATGGACCAGCCCAATTCATGCGAACTAGAAGTTAATTGGCCATTTCAGGGGTGCCCTGAATGAAATGGAAAAAACGTATTCCTAGATTACCATGTGCGTATTTTGGAAATTAAGGTATTTTCAATATTTATTTAAGGATGGAGATGGATATTTTCTGTTCCTAATATTTGGAAGTCCAGAAAATATTTGTCTCCAAGATAGAAATATTTTGTGCCTCCATCTATTTCCATAACCAAACAAATTTCTTTCTCCACTGTCTCTATATTTCTATCTTAAAGAGAGTATCCAACACAACCTAAGTATCTCAACTTTGATAGAGTAGCTTATATTTTACAGTTTTTACACACTTTAGAATATAATTTTAGTAGAGAAATAGTATATAGTGAATCTTTTTCTCTCCAGCTAAAGTCTAATATGATAATATAGTCCAACAACAACAACAAAGCCTTGTCCCACTAGGTGGGGTCGGCAATATGATAATATAGTCCAAATAGGTAAAAGAAAATTGCCTCTAGAGTATGGAGATATATATAATGTGATTGTGTTACATCATATTTTTAATACGCTATAACTTTAGCAAGAAAACAATGGATGAAAGTATATTATGAATAACACTAACTCTTTCTCGATCATGCAATTTGATCAAGCACTCTTCAAGATATTCTGATATAAATATTGTTTCCAATTCAACCATGAGCTATTTCTGTGAATTAAATGAGGATATTAAAAACATTTTTATTTGTAGAAAATGAAAAGTATACAATTGATAAGAGCAAAAATGTTGAGTTTGTGTGAATTATCATCACCAAGATGTTATGCAAATCATTTCACATAGAATAAATTATACCTCCTCCGCAATTGATTCTCTATTTACATTCAGAGTCCTCATGAAATCTCAATCTCAATTGTCAAAGGAGGCAAAGAACATCAACAAAACAATAGCATGTCTGTGACCGTTTCAGAATTTAATCAATTTATAAAGTATGAAATTGCACCTTGAGCTGTTTATGATACTTCATAGGAGAATATATGTGTCCATAGTATATTGCTTGTAAACAAAGTGAAACAGTTATGATGAAATACAGCTGCAAATCAACACAACAGGTGAAAAAATCAGATTAAGAAAAAATAACTTAGTAGGTATAAGAATATATCAGTTACTAACTAGAATCCTTACCACTGCTGTATATAATTGTGTTGAAAGCTGCATAAACAAGAAACAAAATCATTAGCATACCCTTATTAAATTAAGATTCATCACAAAATCTGTGATTTTAAATGTATACCGAGCTAATTGTTATATAATGTGCGTGAATTATATTATGTTCTTGACTTCTTGTGTGTTATGAATAAATATTGGACTGAACATGTGTGTGCACACCAGGAATGAGCATTATCTCCATAAAAAGTATAGAAACCTTAAATCTTGATAATGAAATATTCATAAGAAAATTGATTTTCTGAATGAGTAGGATCCAAGAGAATATTGAGCATAAACATGTTTCCACTGCTCGGAATATAGTAACGCAGTATGTGTTATAAGTTTGTTATTCATATATCCTTTTGCCAGAGATTTAATTTGTGGCAAAGAGACAATTCGGAATAACTAGATAGGGTCATAGAGGAGTAGCCAGAATAATGTTCATGGCTTTTTAGCAATTTCCTTTCTTCAAAATCAAAGGTTAACAAAGAAAAGCATCACTTAGGAGACTTTGAATAAATTTCGCTTTCTCCAATATATAAAGTTTATAACTATTAAAATATTTAGTGTTTGTTGCAAACTTTTTTACTTAGCCTGATACCAAGCCTGTTAAAAGTGGAGAGTCATGTTAGGCTCTGGAAAAACCAACATAAAAATCTTTTGGGTATTTCTTTGGATTTGATTCAACAATCATCATTCATGTTGATATGAATGTTAACATAGGAGAAAGCAATGGCAAATTTTAAGATTGATCCTAAAAGGCATGCTTCTAAATATCTCAGACACAAGAAACACTCACGGTAGCTGGTTCCAGCAAGCATCCAAAGACGTTGAATATATCTCTGCAAAATTAAAAAAAGAAATAAAAAATTGTATGGAACTATTATACAGGTGGTGGGAACTTCATGCAGATATAATCAAAGAAACAGAAAAACTGAAATGAGAAGACTTGAAAATGTTACAAATTTGAGGACACAAAACAATCAATGCCATTGGTCTCTTTTCAAACCAAAATTTCAACATAAGTACTATTTAAAATGAGGTCTTTTACAATGTATTTTTTTTTTCAAGTTTTTCTTTGGTCTTTGTAGATTATTCAAACACACTCCACAAATCACATACGTATATAGTGATCTCAAAGTTGAAGGGATCATTCCCATCAAGTATAAAGTAGTGTTAAAGATTAAAATCTTCAACTAAAACCACAGAACAGATAAACAAAACTAACAATGAACAAATAATTAATACCTCTGGTTTTTAATATTTGTCACTCTAGTACAATATATTTAAGATTCTCACATTTCAGTGCAATATTTATTAAGCATCTTTCACCTAAACCCTCCAAGCAAAAGTCAATAAAATATTTATACTATAAAATAGTAGTTAAAAAAGGAGTATTTTAATAAACAACTTTGGTATCAATATATAAATGGCCAAAGTGACAGATATTGTGAACTAAAGGTAACAATTAGGAGCAAACAAATCACATCATATCATATCATATTATCATATATTAGGAATAAATAAGAACAATGCAACAACCCTCATCAATTACCCTATGATCCATGTAATCAAGAAAGTAGCAGAGAGACCCTCGGTTGATTTTTCTCTGTAGTTTGTGATTATTTGAGGTATCTCAGCAATGACCCATACAATGAAACCGATTGCGCCTAATGCCTTTGAAGTTTTTTCTCTCACATTACTCATCATATGCTTTTTGGCCAATTCAACACAATGATGATTTCCAAGACACAATGAGGTGGTGGAGCTTCCCAACATCCCCATTGCATCAAAACAAAGCTGCAATGTGAATTACCACCAACAAATTAAAGAAAAAAAAGTTAAATAAATAAATCATTGACAATGCAGACGCATAATACTGGAACACAAACCTTTTGGTTCAAGTATCATTTTACACTGTACTATACAATAAGAGATTCAGAAACACAGCATAAAAAGTTAAAGATATAAATAAAATAATATATCCATATAATAATAACATTGAAAAAGAAGTAATAGAACATGAACGGAATGTCGAGCTGTCCAGTTGTCGTATTATGAATTCATTATTCATATTGATATATTGGCACATTTCTAATTGACGTTGGTTGTTATTGTGTTGCAGTGTGAACCTAAAAAGAAAACTTTGAATCGTTCTAGCTAGGGTGTCTAAGCCAATTAAGAAACGGAGAAAGAAAGAACCATCAAAAAATTTATGGATAAAAGAAAAACTGAATCAACATTTGTAAAAATAAGCGGATTAGTCGAAAGAAACGAGTTAGGTCGGTGCATGCAAAAGAAGATATATAGAACATGTGTACCTGCAAACAAAACGGAGCAAACTGTTAAAGAAGCTGCTTTCTGTTGTAACAACGAGGGTTCTTTTCAAGCCAGAAAAGAGAGAGATAAAAAGAAAGTGAATGTGTGTGTGTAAATCTCTGTTATAAGAGTTTGAGAATGAATGAAAGAAAGAAAGAATGAGAGCACTCAGCGTAGTGTTCTAAGTATATATAAGTATATGATACTACTTCGTGTTTCATGTAAATTGGGTTCCGATTCCAATGGGATTTGATGGAGTAATATTGGATCTTGATTCTTGAAGGTCTTTGTTGACTAGAAAGTTTAAAAGTTAAAAAAAATTCTAAACAGCCTCACAATTATTTTAAAAGATATCGACGTTTTTAACAAAAAAAAATATTTAATTTAATTTTTGACCTTTATTTTTATGGAATTTATTAGCTTTTATGTTACATTTTTTTTATTTTTTTTTTATAAAAACTAATCAGTCTCATCAAAATAAAAATCAGAGACAGAATTATATATTTTTTTGTTTGGAGTCCTTATAATCTTTTTGAGATAATTGTCAAGGGTCAAATTGAGTATTCACTCTTAAAAGTTTATTAAAATTACGGTTTCATCCTTTAGAATTTCATTACAAAATGAAATTGTAATGCCATTTTTATCTTTATATTTATTACTTTCTTCTTTCATCGAATAAAATAGACTAGAGTGACAATTAGGTCTCTAAAGATTTTGATTTTAGATTAATTAATTTCTAAAGAAAAAAAAGTACTAATTTAATTTTTTACAATAGTAAACAACTTTATATCTTATTAATTCATCACGTAAAACTTAATGATAATACTCATATGTACAATTAACTTCTGTGATATCTATTTATGAAATTTGAAATATCATTATGTAGATAACAATTTTTAGAATAAAATATCACCTGTTTTAATGGAATTCGTGATAAATAGAAAGTAACTAATAAAAATTATATAAAAACTTAATAAAAAATAAATTTATACATATTATATCATGGTCAACATTCAAAAGCAGTCAACTCCTAACTTCCACATGTGGTGTGCGATATGTCATTTTAGAAATAACTTCATTTTTTAGATCAATTTCTTCAAAGTATCAAGGGTAAAAGAACTCAATGTTCATGCCCTTCGGTTTAAAATCATCATATGAATTATTATAGGACAACATGTGGATTAATCCAAACAAAATTTATTCTATTATATAAAAATTGGATGTCTGTACTTAATAATGAAACTGACGTGACATACTTTGAAGAGTGTTTTCCGATTTAATTATTTTAACTCATTCAATACAATTTATTGCACTGACTTAATTATATCAACTAATTAATTTGATTAGATATTTAAATATTAATATAATTAATATAATTTATTATAATTTATTAAACTTAATTAATTATATTACATTAATTATAATTCGTTATATTGGTGAATTAGTCTTTTCATTTATAAAGTCTAAAATAAAATAAATAAATTGTTATTTATTCTAATTAAATTTATTTATATACTATATATGAATTATCGTTAAGTTATAAAACATAGAACTTGTAGATTGTGATAAAAACGCAAATCAGAAAAAAAAAAACGCATACAATTATAGAAGAATTAAATCTATTCTCTTTATTTATTTTTAACCATCGTTTTAGATTTTAATTTTTTTTAAAAACCAGTGATAGTGGAATTTTATTGATGCTAGATAAAATTATAGAAGAATCAAATCATAATTTGCATTTATTGATGCTAGGTAAAATTATAAATTATTGCTCTTTCAATCAAATCATACCACATACAAAAATAAATTAAATTAAATAAATCGAATTTGCATCTCTATATAAATCGAATTGAATAAATTCGATTTAGGCAAATACGTAGTAAATTAAATTCATTAGGTTCGAATTATATGCAACTTCTGAATAATTATAATGTTATGGGTTTTTATATAAAAATTAATACAAAAATAATTTAAATTTCGTACAATATTTTTTTTGTATTTATGAGCTATTAAAAATGAACGAAAAAATATTGTATGAAATTTAAATTTTTTTTGTATGGGTTGTTGTATAAAATACTAATATCATTATAATTATTTATTTTGAAACAGAGTACAACTAAGATTTTATTAACAATTTTAAATAAAATATTTTTATAAAATTTTGAAATTTTTTATTATGAACACTTTTTGTAATTATTATAAATAATTTTATAAAATTTAAAAATGACTTAACAGATGTTATGAGTAAATCGTTTGACAAAAAAACTCATTACAAAACCGGTCGTATATGTGATTAATCGGTGAACCGTTAGAACTGGTTAGTTTTTTTAAAGGGTTTTCGGTTTGTTAATAACTCCTCCAAACGGTGCCATTTTGACTTTTTAAAAAAAAACTGAATCCCCAACGGCTTAAGCCCGTAACCCATTCCCACTCCCACACTTCTCTCCTCTCCTCTCTGAAATTGACGTGAAAATGAAAGGCCAAATCTATAACAGTTGAGATTCCTGATGAAAATAAAAGGCCAAATCTACATGGAGCTATTCAAAATTACATGGTATATGGTCCATGTGGTCCGTACAACAAGAATTCACCTTGCATAAAGAATGAATCATGTTCAAAGTTCTATCCTAAAGAGTTTAGATAGTGAACACTCATTGATGAGACCAAATTTTCCAAATATAGGCGTACTGATAACAGTCGAACAGTAAAGAAAAGGAATGTGTACTAGACAATAAGTTCATTGTTTCGTATAATCCAGAATTGTTGCTCAAGTTCGGGTGCCACATAAATGTGGAATACACATGCCAAACAAGTTCTATTAAGTATCTGTTTAAGTATGTACACAAGGGTAATGACCACGTAACAACTACTCTATACAATGCTGGTGATCCGTCAGAAGCCACACAAGTTGTTGAGGAAAATTAGGAATTACTACGATTATAGGTACATTTCGGCATGTGAGGCAGTCTGGCGTCTATTTAGATACGAAATCCAAGAGAAAGAACCATTTGTGATTAGACTTCCATTCCATTTGGTGGATGAGCAACATGTGGTTTATGGTGAAACTTCTAATGTGAATGATATCGTCGAAAGAGCAATATCTCATAAGTCCATGTTTTTGGGATGGATGGCGGCGAACATGTCATATCCCTATACTCGAAGTCTGACTTATGCTTATTCTTATGCGGATGTGTAGCTACATAATAATTAAAATAGCGTAGCTTAATCCATTTAACAACTTAAAAGTGGGATTTTAACCCAATTTTTTGCAGCAAATATTGAAGAATATTACCAACGACTTTTCTTGAATACTCAAAGAGGATGTATGAGTTTTCGAGATATAAGAACAGTAGGAGGAATAATTTATGCTATGTATAGAGATGCATGCTTCGTCCTTGGACTCTTGCAAGATGACAAAGAATTCATTGATGCAATTAAGAAAGCAAGCTCATAGGCCTCAGGATCATATGTTAGGAGGTTATTTGTCATTCTATTAATATCCAACAATATCTCAAGACCAGAACATGTCTGGGATAGATGTTGGTATGAACTCTCAGATGATATTTTGTATCGACAGAGAGCTGTGATGAACATGAGGGGTGAGTTTTTATTAATTACAATGATAAAAGTTCTTCCTTATTGATCATTTTTAGTTTGATTGAATTTTTACAGTATCATATAATATGTAGAATTAACAATGTCAGATGATGAGATTAAGCAGTTGTGCTTAATGGATATAGACAAGATCTTACGTTCCTATGGTAAAACCTTGAAAGACTATCCTCCAATGCCTTTTGCAACTGAAATTGATAGTTCTTTGTTAACCGAAAGGGTTATTAGGGAAGAGCTAAACTTTAACAGGGATGATTTAAAGAAAAATGCCTCAGACATGTTAGCCATCGCAACAATTGAGCGGAGATATGCATTCGATAAAATTGTTACAACTGTGTATTGTGATGAAGGGGAGTTTTTTCTTTGTGTATGGTCATGGGGGTACTGGAAAAATATTTCTCTGGAACCTTATGTCTGCTGAGATTCGCTCAAGGGGTGATATAGTGTTAAACGTTGCTCCGAGTGGTATTGCATCTTTACTTCTTCCCAATAGAAGAACGGCACACTCAAGGTTCAAAATACCGCTGAACATAACTGAAGATTCTGTATGTAACATCAAACCTGGTTCCCCTCAAGCAATGTTGCTGTTGAAAGCCAAACTTATAATTTGGGATGAGACTCCAATGGTTAGTAGGTACTGCTATGAAGTGCCTGATAAATGCTTGGGTGATATCATGAGGTGTTCTCCAACATATAGCAAAGATTTGCCCTTTGGAGGAAAAGTGGTTGTACTAGGTGGAGACTTTAAACAAATTCTTCATGTCATTCCACGAGGATCGAGACAAGATATAGTTCATTCAACCGTGAATTCGTCTTACCTTTGGAAGTTTTGTCAGGTGCTCAAACTAACAAAAAACATGAGACTCTCTGTAGAGACGACTGCTTCAGATCAAGATGAGACAGAGCAATTTGGTGAGTGGTTATTGAAAGTTGGTGATGGTCTAATAGGTGACAATATGGATGTGAATATGAGATATGTCTTCCAGGAGATATTGTTATTCCTTCTTCGGACCAGCATTTGATGAGTTGGTTCATTTTTCTTATCCAAATATTTTGGAAAACATGTCCTCAAAGGATTTTTTCAAAGCAAGAACTATACTGGCTCCCACAATAGACATCGTTGAAGATGTCAACAACCATCTGATGCTATCATTCCTGGAGGGGAAAATTATATCTTAGTTCGGATTTCATTTGTATGGATGAAGGAAATATGGAGTAGAGTCAACTAGATCTCTATGGTCCTAAATTACTGAATAGCATAAATTGCTCTGGTTTGCCTCCACATAAATTAATACTCAAGATTGGTGTTCCGATGATGTTACTGAGGAATATTGACCAATTCAGTGGTCTTTGTAATGGTACAAGGCTACAAGTTAGGAAATTTGGAAATCATGTCATAGAATGTGAAGTCTTAACGGGTAACAATGTTAGTCATATTGCTTTGATTCCAAGAATGAATATGGTACCAACAAATGAAACCGTCCCAGTTAGATTCCAACGAAGACAGTTTCCTATAATAGTATCGTTTGCTATGACAATTAACAAGTCTCAGGGACAAACTTTATCTCATGTTGGATTGTGCTTTCCCAAACCAATTTTTACACATGACCAATTATATGTGGCACTTTCAAGAGTTAAGAGTAAGAGAGGTTTAAAAGTTTTACTTATGAATCACGTAGGAATATCTGCAAATTCAATCATCAATGTTGTTTAGGGGTGTAGCTGGGACTCAACATACATTCACTTTCACTTAGTTTTGACTTTTTTGAGTTTTTGGGATTCTAGAGAGAGAAACACTACTTCTCTTAGGGTTCTTAGCACTATTAGTTCTGGCTTCAATTTGGATTTTGAGAGAGTTACTACTACCTTCAAGTGGAGTTATCATCGTCATAGTTTGCCTTTCTATCACTCTACTCTTTTGTTTTCCATTTAATTTCTTGTGGTCATATTTGAATATTGTTAATTTTGAGTTTATTAATGCAATGAACTATTTTTATATTTAATTCCATTACTTGTTTGATTTCTTTTAATTAATTATCAGCTTCAAATTTATTTTTATTAATTTAATTTTAATTACCATGTCTCCTATCTACTCCCTTTACATGTCTGTGAAAATGACATTCATGTTAATGGAGTAGAGCTCCCAACTTTGCTTTGGAGTTGATTAATTGAAAACCTTGAGTTGGAATACTCAAGTATTAATAATCTGTAATTAAAAATGGTTGGCTAACTCAATTTTCACTAACTCTAATCATTCCCTATGAAGTGATTAGGACTTGTGAATCAGAGTTAGTGTCACCTGCTTGACTTTCCTTTATTAGTTAGAGAATCACTAAGAGGAAGCGCCAACCTTTTACTATTATACTTGGGAAGGTCAACAAAGATAGAAACTTCAATTAATCTTCTCCTAGCCAAGGCCTTTTATTTCAATATCTAATACCTCTTGTCATTATTTATTGTTTTAATTGATCGTCATTTATTTTTCCGTTTCCAACTCTAAAATTTTTCAAAAAATTCCTGACCAATAAATTGCACCTTGTGTCAACTCTTTGGAAAACGACTTGGAAATTCTACTCCCAGTTATTTAATCTTAATTATGACACAAATTAAATTGATAATGATAAAGGAAATTTCGTGTGCTTTTATTAAAATTTCTTAACCAGCATTTTTCTTCCCATCAAGCTAAACAAACAAAATACACTTTTAACATAAAAATCTTTATAAAAAGATATTTTTAACATTTTTATTTAAGTAGGAATATTAAAAACGAAATAGCAAATGAAGGAATCAATAACCAAACGTGCGACGATAGAAAAAGGTTAGACAGATGCTCTGTAAGCTCTCCTTGGAGGCAAGCATTTCAAAAAGAAATAATAAATACCACCGTGACAAAAAGGTCATAATTAAGTAAATAATTTGGAAAATATTATTCATCACTCTTATCTACTGTCATCATGGACCAAAGAAAATGATCTGGCTAAAATTAAATTAACTTAAAATATGAAAAAAAAAAAAAAAAACAAGTAATTTAAAGTATTCTTGCTTCAAGGACCCCGTTAAATATACTAGTTGAATACATGAAATAAAATTGAATTAATTATAGTGGCAATTCAAGTAAACAAAATAGCCAATGTTCTTGATCGACAAGTGTTACACACTCCAATCTTAGATAGTAATATGTTATTAACGATGGAAATTTTGATCCTCCTTCGGTAGTTGCTTGCGGCAGTAATGAAGTATGAACACAACACAGCATACATAGAAAATCTAGCTGAAAAGTGTTCCGTTTCATGGAACTTACATGCTCCATTCATAATACTAACACAAATCTTTCCAGAAGAGCAAAAGAGTGGCAAACCGCAAAAATAACATTATAATTGATACATGAATACGTGACCGTCGTTTCTTTAGGTATATCAATTTAATAATAGGGAACTGATGACCAAACTATAGAGGCCAATAACTAACTGCTTAGAAGGGTTTATGTACTTGCACATTTAGTACTTAAATTAGTACACAATAAATTTAAAAATAAAATAAAATTAAAAAAAGAAAAAAAGAGAGGCTAATGTTATTTGTAAAAACCATCACAAATATTTCCAAGAATACAATAAAATATTCATTTCAATCTTTTTCGTCGACTTTGGCCCTCATTTGAACTCATGTACCCTTTCACCATGGTTTTAACTTTCACCACTTAGAACCAATCCTTCTAAAAATGAAATAATTTTTTTTTTCAAATAAAAGAATCACAGATTTACATAAATGATGTTCAATAGTTCCTAAAAATGATGAGTTCATGTCAACTCATAAGATCCTACTATTCTATGATTTCTGCTAAGGCCTTCAATCCAAAAGTTTAATATTAAAGAAATGCCAAACCAAACTAAAATAACGTATTAGTTCTCAAGACCTGCCCAAAGAATCGCTAAAACAATATGCAGCCTTTCGTCCATACATAACAAGAAAAATCAAGGATAGTAGATTTACCACATGAAGTTTAAAATTTCCATTACATTGAAAAACTTGAATTATTTGTTTTTCTTTTGTCAATCTGGAAAGGACTTCTCTTTAAGGATTTTTTCAAGGTGCTAACTCTTTCATGGTAACACAAATAAAAACCTTTTAATTTGATCTGTTTGAGGAAAAGTTGAAATGTGTTACAAAATGAATAGGATTAAGTTATACACTCCACTTAAATCAATTCACAGGCATACAATGATGTTCTGCATTACAAAGACTTGTTTTAATGCAATTTCTCTAACCAGCCATGTGGTGGAATGCAAAACCACTAGACTTCCATTAGGAGTTGTGTTTAGGGGGAAAAGGAAAAAACCTAAATCACTTTTAAGATGGTTTTTCCCCATAAAAAAGAAGTAGCATTCAAACAAATATTTGATGTAAAGAGCCCAAATGTGACTAAATTATTAAGTGCAAATGAGAATATTTATTCTATAGAGTCCAAGCAAATACTAGTGAACACATGCATGGTTAATATATGGTTCAAGAAAGATATAAAATCTGTCGTCATGCAACTGTTCTCAAAATGGAGCATAACCAGATCATATAACTAAGTACTTAAAAGATGTGTTTTCATTTTTCCCTCCAAAAGAACAAGGAAGCAGGGAAGAAAAAAAAATGACCTACTTCAACCGATTCCTCAGGTTTAAGTGTACTTAATGCCCTCTCAAATAAAGCTCGTATATTTTGGTCATCGTTCAAACATTTCAAGAAATCAGCATATCTAAAGCATCATGAAAACATTCTTAATACTCAGTCAATAATACTTTGAATATGAAAGGAAATATTTTTAATAGAAATGACGACATGTACAACCAGTGAGGCAATACGATATCATCTAACTCGGAAAAAGAGGTAGTACAAGATCAAAAGAACTAGTACAATTTTTGTTCAGAGACAGCAAAGACATAACAATAAGAGGCACATAAACCAACATTAGTGGATGTATGTTTACAAAGATCCAAATATTAAGAGAGCAAGCTAGTCATACTAAGGATATGTTGAAGTGATATAATATCTAAGTATGTGTTGACTAGATCAAATCAAAATCAGATTCTTAATTCCTTTCATGAATCTTTTATGTAAATAAAATTAGTTATAAATATTTTTTTTTGGTTTAGCTTAATTTTAGGGATTTTATGATTAGAAATCTTTCCTTTATTTTAGACTAGTATCTTTCCTTTTATTTTTTTTTTTCATTTTCTAGTTATTTCTATTTCTGTAATTTCTCTATAAAGAGGATGATTTCCTGTACATTTGATAGTACATTTATATTCAAACACTTCAACTTGGTATCAGAACAGAATCTCTGCACTGTACCTCTGATTTATAATTATGACTGATAGTTCTTCAGTCATTAATCCTGAACAGAAGGAGAACACCACTCCTACTCCATTAGATTTAAAATCTGAGCAACGGGTACTAGTTAGTGGTGACTCCACACATTTCGACTCAATAGGTCAAACTACCTTAGGTGGTCTCAATCCGTTCAGATGTATATCCGTGGAAGAGGGAAGATTGGATATCTCACCTGTGAGCGAAGCCAGCCTAGCGTCACTGACCCACAATATAATATGTGGGATACCGAAAATTTCATGGTGATGACATGGATGGTGAACTCAATGGAAGATGATATCAGTAGTAACTACATGTACTATACCACTGCCAAAGAATTGTGGGATAGAGTAAAGGAGATGTATTCTAATCTTGGGAATAAATCGCAGATTTATGAACTTACTATAAATGCTAGAGAAATTCAACAAGGGAGTGACAATGTCACCAAATATTTTCACACATTGAAGCAGGTGTGGCAGGATCTTAACTACTTCAATAACTACAAGTGGAATTCAGCCACTAATGCCAAACACCACCAACAAACAGTGGAAGAAGGGAAGATATTCCAATTTCTTGCAAGACTCAATGTGGAGCTAGATGAAGTTTGTGAAAGAATTATTGGAAGAGCAATCCTACTCCCGATTGGAGAAGTATTTGCTGAAGTTAGAAGAAAGAAAACTCGTAGAGCTGTGATGATGGAAAAAGGCAAGACTTAACAGACTTCTTTGGAGTCTAATGCACTCTTAGTAGCACATGCTGCACTTAAAAGTTCATCAAATCAAAAGCACCCTTCCAATCTTTAGTGTGACCACTGCAATAAACCTCGTCCCACCAAAGAAACCTGCTGGAAGATTCATGGAAAACCAGCATATCTTAAAGGCAGTAAATCCAGTTCCAAAATACATTCTACCCCAACTGCTCATGAGGCTGAAAAATCATTGAGTAAGGAACACGTTGAGCAGCTCATAAGGCTGTTAAATTCCAGTTCTGTGTCTAGTACTCCTAGTGGTCCTTTGGTTCAAATAGGTAATTTTAGTATTTCTATGTCCCTTAATTGCACCTCAAACTTGAATGCACTATGGATTGTCGATTCAGGTGCATCTGACCATATGACTGCTTTTCTCCTTTATTTAAACTTATTCTCCTTGCTTTGAAAATGAGAAAATTAGAGTTGCTGATGGTAATTTTTCATCTATTGCTAGAAAAAGTACAATTAAATTGTCCAAAAATATTGACCTAAAAAATATCCTACATGTACCAAAGCTTTCTTGTAATCTTCTCTCTATTAGTAAAATCTGCAAGGATTCGAATTTGCTATGACATTCTTTGACACTCATGGTATTTTTTAGGACCAGACTTCGCAAAAGATGATTAGCAATGCTAAGATGATGGATGGGGTTTATCATTTTGAGGATATTTCGGAGGATAAAATAGTTCAAAGATTTAGTGGTATAAGTTCTATGCCTATAAAGGACCAAATAATACTCTGGCATAATAGACTAGGACACCCTGGATTTCCATATCTCAAACATTTGTTTCCAAGTTTGTTTAAGAATATTGATTCTTCCTTACTTAAATGTGAAAGTTATATTCGTTCAAAGAGTCATAGAGTTCCTTATTACTCTCAATCTTATCATGCATCTAAACCTTTTCCACTTGATTCATAGTGATGTTTTGAGTCCATCGAAAATAACAACTCAATTTGAAAAAAAATACTTTGTAACTTTTATCGATAACCAGTTAACCACACACGACTATGTTGGATTTATCTTATGCATGAAAAATCTGAAGTTTCTAAAATGTTTTAGTATTTTTCAATAATGGTAGAAACACAATTTGACACAAAAATTTCAATATTAAGAAGTGATAATGGCACTGAATACTTTAATAAAAATCTTGGTGAATTTCTTTAAAAGAAAGGTATTCAACATCAATCTATATGCCCCAATACACCCCAACAAAATGGCGTTGCTAAAAGGAAGAATAAATATCTTCTTAAAGTAGCACGTGCCATTATGTTTGAGGATAATGTTCCAAAGTATTTATGGGGAGATGCTGTCCTAACGAGTAAATACCCATAGTCGTCCCTGAGATTCACGCAATTACCCATAGTAATCCCTAAGATCCCGATTTTCCTATTGTAGTCCTCCAGATAGAGCTTCGAGCACTCAAACTAGTCCCTGACCATATTTCAGGTGATGACTCATCACCGGAGCGGTGACGTGGCCTCAGATTGCCACATGGGACGGGTCCAAAACGTCGTCGTTTTGAGTTTGGCGCCCTTGAAAGCCAAAAACGACGCCGTATAGTTGTTATTTAGTATGAAAAACAGTTTTCTCCCCCAACACAAACACTTCATTTCACTCATCTCTTCTTCTTCCACCCTCTGACTTCTTTTTCATCTCCCCATCAATGGCGTAGCAGTAGGGTTGTATTTGCTGGGTTTAGAAAAATTTGAGAGAAGAAGTCATCCGACCAGAAGTTGTTATCGTTCTTCCCTTCCTTCACCATAAACACGAAGTTCTGACGTTGTGATCAGACTCAAGGTAACCTTCCTTTTTTTTTTTTGCTTTGCATTTTTAATACAGTTTTGGTTGATGATATGCAAGTTGTTAGTGTAGTTGAGGTTCTGGAGTTTTGGTGTCATTGTAATGTCTAGGGTTTGAATCTTGGCTGGAATTTGTGGGGTTGCTGTAATACCCGAATGAAACAGGGATAAAATAGGGAGATGTATGGAGGATTGAAAAAATATGTTTTATTGTGGTGATTATTTTTCTTTTTTAATGCATCAGTAGGCTTTCAAATTCTCCCTGTATATTATAAAAATTTAAAATTTCTTGTAGATGAAAGAGAAGTTGGACATCATGTTTTATCATGGGGGTGACTTCAAAAAAAATGCAGAAGACACGGTTTGGTGGCCAGATTTTGTCAGCCGTGGGGTTAGATACAAATCATCATATCTATGTCATAGCCTGGGCTATTGTCAGAGTGGAGAATACAGAGACATGGAGATGGTTTCTTGAGCTACTTCATCAGGACTTGGGGTATTATAAAGATCATGGCTGGTGCTTCATATCAGATATACAAAAGGTGTGACCTTATATTGATTGTCTTGCTTTCATTTTATGTGATCTTATATTAAGAATTGTGCTGTTATGCTTACCGTGAAGAATTGTGCTTTCATTGGATATTGATGGTTAGTTGTTAGGGTGTCACGATTATAATTTCAGGGACTATTATGTCTGTATAATGTTTATAATGTTTATTGAATCTGGCAGGGACTGATATCAGCATTGAAAGTGGTGATGCCTGATGTGCATCACCGTTTCTGCGTCTGGCATTTATGGAAAATTTTCAACAAGAATTGGAAGGACTTACAGCTACGGAGACTTCTGTGGGAATGTGCAAGGGCAACAACATACCAAGAATTCAGGGATGGAATGGACAAGATCAAAAGGTTAAATGAGGGTGCTTGAGCATACTTAGAGAAGTGGCCAATGGATGCTTGGACTAGAAGCTTATTCAGCCATAAGCCAAAGTTGGATAGCATCTGTAACAATGCCTACGAAGTGTTCAACTCTAAGATCAAGGATGCACAAGCCAAACCCATCATAACATTGCTGGAGGAGGTAAGGATGTTTGTTATGCGTACCATAGCGAAAAACAAGGTAAAGCTGCAGAATCACACTGCAGAATCACCCAGATGGAAGTGTATAAACAGGAAGAAGTGTATGAAAGAAGAAGAAGAAGAAGAGATGAAGAAGACAAAGAGGAGAAGTGTCTGAGAATTTGGGGATTTAGGGTTACATATAATAGGAGGGACCAATCTGGGTAAAAATTGGAACTTAGCCAGCTCAGCTAGCCGTTGGGAGCCCTCCAGCGTGGCAATCCAAGGCCACGTCAGCGCTCCGGTGATGAGTCATCACCTGAAATATGGTCAGGGACTAGTTTGAGTGCTCGGAGCTCTATCTGGAGGACTACAATAGGGAAATCGGGATCTTAGAAATTACTATGAGTAATTGCGTGAATCTAAGGGACGACTATGGGTATTTACTCCTGTCCTAACAGCAGCCTATCTCATAAATCGAATGCTCACACGTGTGTTAAATTATTGCACACAATTGGATACTTTCAAAAAGAATTTTTCAGCATGTAGGTTATATTCTGACTTACTTTTAAAAGTATTTGGTTGCACTGTGCTTTTGCATACACCTTCATATCGAAGTAAACTTGATCCAAGGACAAAAAAATGCATTTTTATTGGCTATTCCCCAAATAAAAAAAGTTATAAATGTTTCAATCCACACACCAAGAAATTTCATGTAAGCATGGATGTTACTTTTTTGGAACATGAAACCTTTTTCCAGAAAAATTCTCTTTAGGGGGAGAATCTAGGTGAAGAAAATTTTTTTCATGAATCTTTACCCACTCCTATCTTACATATTGAGGATACAACTTTCACTGATCAACTAAATTCTGAAACAATTACAAAACAAGTTGTGAAAACCAATTCTGAAATTGTGCCAGAATGAGTTAGAACCCAAACAGAAAAAGAAATACTACAATCAGAAAAGGAGTTTCTATGTTATGTTCGGAAATATTCGAAGAAGACTAGAGACCAGCCCATCATCTCTGTACCAACCTAATCTGAAAATCCGGAAGATGGCCCAACTGTAGTACTTCAGGAACTTCCAAGTAAATATGAAATTGTCACTTCCAATAATAACTTGCCAATAGCCCTTAGAAAAGAAACCAGAACCTGCACAAAAAAATACTCAAAACCAGCACTAACTATCCTATTTCCAATTATGTCTCTTACCAAAAACTCTCCCAAAAACATCAAGCTTTTACTTCTAAAATTACAAATCTGTTTGAGCCTAGGAACATAGAGGAAGCACTAGATGATCCCTATTAGAAATTAGCAGTGATGGAAGAGTGGCATACACTCAAGAAAAATAAAACTTGGGAGAGTGTAGATTTACCACTAAATACAAAATTAGTTGACTGCAGATGGGTTTTCACCATCAAGTGCAATGCTTATGGAAGCATAGAGAGGTATAAGGCTAGGTTAGTAGCTAGGAGATTTACACAAACCTATGGAGTAGACTATTCGAGAGACTTTTGCTCCAGTTACTAAACTCAGCTCTGTGAGGATTCTCTTATCTCTTGCTGTGAATTACAATTGGCCTTTACATTAATTGGATGTAAAGAATGTTGTTCTGAATGGGGAGCTAGAGGAAGAGGTGTTCATGAAACTTTCACCTGGACTTGAGGCTGAACTAGGGAGGAATAAAGTATGCAAACTAAAGAAATCTCTCTATGGCTTGAAACAATCCCCAAGAGCTTGGTTTGAACGACTTAAAATGGTGGTGAAGGGACTTGGTTATACTCAAAGCCAAGCTTATCATACACTTTTCTATAAACATTCAGTAGCTAATAAAATTGTCATCTTAATTGTATATGTGGATGACATTATTCTGACAGCTGATGATTTTTTGGAGCTAAAAGACTTGAAGGAGAAGCTTGTCAAAGCCTTTGAAATCAAAGAACTTGGCTCATTAAAAATACTTCCTTGGAATTGAATTTGCAAGGTCTAAGGAAGGCATTTTTATGAACTAACAAAAGTACATCCTAGATCATTTAAAAGAGACGAGATTACTTGCTTGTAAAGCTGCTGAAACACCTATAGAGTCTTACTTAAAATTGAAGCCAGCTGAACCAGAAAATGTAATGGACAAAGGGAGATATCATTGGTTGGTAGGGAGGCTAATCTATTTATCCCATATACGCCCGGATATAGCTGTGAGCATGGTAAACCAATTTATGCATTCACCTGGTCGAGAACACATGGATGCTGTCTTTAGAATCTTAAGATATTTGAAGGGGTCGCCTGGGAAAGGGTTACTCTACAGAAAGCATGGACATCTTCAAGTAGAAGCCTATGCAGATACGGATTGGGCTGGGAATGTCATGGCTAGAAGGTCAACATCTGGGTATTGTACTTTTGTTGGCGAAAACCTGGTTAGTTGGAGGAGTAAAAAACAGAGTGTTGTGGCACGAAGTAGTGCAGAAGCTGAGTTTAGAGCAGTGGCTCATGGAATATGTGAAGCACCATGGGTAGAGAAAATCCTACAAGATCTAAAAGTTCCCATTTTTCCACAAATGAGGTTGTATTGTGACAATAAATCTGCAATTTCTTTTTCTCATAATCCAGTGCTGCATGATAGAACTAAACATGTTGAAATTGACAAGTATTTTATCAGGAAAAAAATTGAAAGAGGACAAATTTGCATCTCGTATGTTCCAACCACGGAATAATTAGTAGATGTTCTAACTAAAGGATTAACCAAGAAAACCTTTGATAGCATAATAAACAAGCTGTCAATGAAGAATATCTTCAAATCAAAATTAAATTCCTAATTCCTTTCATGAATCTTTTATGTAAATAGAATTAGTTATAAATATTTTTCTTTTTTGGTTTAGCTTAATTTTAGAGATTTTATGATTATAAATCTTTCTTTTATTTTAGGCTAATATCTTTTTCTTCTTTTCTATTTTCTAGTTATTTCTATTTCTATAATTCCTCTATAAAGAGGATGATTCCCTGTATATTTGATAGTACATTTATATTCAAACACTTCAACTGTATGTTGATTTGGTTTGATCTTAGGTTGATTTAATCGTTATGATTAGATTGTTTGTTTATGATTAGGTTGATTCAATGATAGGAGGGAATATAACTCACTCAAGAATGTAAACAGGCTCATGCATAAAGCGTTTTAGCCCAGCATCAAAAACATTATGTGCCATCTGCATGGAAAAGCCGGAAAAGTAATCATATTATCATTTAGCCTTTAACTAATGAGTCTCATCTTCTTCACTAGAAGACATTCATCCAGAAGAATAGTTATTGTAAAGCACATGAATGTATGCAATACATATAATAATCAACTAACTTTATAAATACACAAAGCAAAAGACATAAATAAAAGGAAACAGGTAGGACCTTTGGATCTTTGTCAAGACACGGCCATTGTAGCATAAGCAACATAAACATGATATGTGCAACTTGGAGATTCGCGTGCATCCAGAAAGTACTTCCGGGTTGCTTAGAAAACGAATCAACTGTACCATGAAACAGATGTCACTTCTTTTGCAAGGATAACTAGCGGGGAGACAAAAAATATAAAATGCTCTACACAAAATAACTTCATTTTTCTTAAATGAACTTATTGCAGAGAATAAAATGTGTATTTTATTCTTTTCAGCACAAATATGACTTCCACTAGTGAAATGTGTTTGGAATCTATCATCAAATGCAGTAGACAAAACATATGGGCAAGCATAGAGTTCTTTCAACTAAGACGCAGAACAAAGCATCTAAACTTGAAATTCTGTCATGCAGGAAAAGTTCTAAAATTTTATCAATGATTTTCAATTCATAAAAAGATGGGAATAACGAACATACTTGGAAAGAGGTAAATACCAAATCGGTATCCGAAAGATTTTGGCACTGACAAAATGATATCTGACTTTTGTTATTACAAAATAGCCCCCGGAAGATTTTAAAATTTGACAAAATTACCCAACCGTGAAAAGATGACGTCACAGTAAACGGGAAAACGCTGATGTGGCCGTCGGCAAAGAGCTCCAGCAACGTTTCCAATGTTCTTCTTTGCCATGGCAGAAGGGGACGCAACAGTGTTATGACAGAGGGGACGCATTCTTCTTCTTCTTTGCCATTGCGGAAGGGGACGCAGCGACGAGGTGCTGCCATGGCAGAGGGGAGGCAGAGGGACGCAACGGCATGTTGAAGAGAAGAAGCGGCGAAGACAAGAACGCGACGAGGTACTGTCATGGCGGAAGGCGACGCAGCGGCGTGCCATGGCGGTCTAGTGGAAGGGGACGCAAAAGAGGACATAGCGACGTGTTGAAGAAGAAGCGGCAAACACGAAGAACGCCATGAGATGTAGCGGCGTGCCATGGCGGTCTTCTTCTTCAGCTGCCATGGTGGAAGGGAACGCAGTGGCGTGTTGAAGAAGAAGGTCGCTGGAAACATCGTGGAGCTCTTTGCCATTATCGGAGCTCTCTTCCAAGAGCCACATCCCCATTATCGGAGCTCTCTTCCAAGAGCCACATCAACATTTTCCGTTCACTATGATGTCATTCTTTCACAGACTCACGTTTGGGTGACTTTGTCAAATTTTAAAATTTTTCGGGGGCTATTTTGTCAATAACAAAAATTAAGCAACATTTTATCAGCACCAAAATCTTTCGAGTACTGATTTAGTATTTACTTCTACCTGGAAATTATCCTTAACTAAAATGTATGGAGCACTAAAATTAGGTAAAATTACTCAGTAAGTCCTTGTAGTAGTTTCACCAAAATTCAATTGTTAAACTATCTATTTGTCTCTGAGCTTTCACAAGTTTACACTTACTAGATTGACTTATTATACAGTGAAATGTTAAAATTTAACGGAACAAATATACATTCCATGTATTGTCATACAAATTCTGAAGTATCAATCACCGTATACAATAAAGTATGCCCTCAGTAACACACATCACAACCTATACACAAGTTTGAAAAAAACTGCAAAGTTAACTAGGCACTATGATTTTTATTTTGGTTCCTCCTTGGCCTCATCAAGGTTCAAATTGTTTTGAACTTGTTCATTGTGCTCATTTTGCAGAGGTCTTTGTCCTGGAACAAGCTGCCCAACCTTTGGGTACTTTTCTATGAATTTATATTCCCAATCCTCTAAAATTGCGAGCTCTGACTCGTCCAAACCTTCAAGGTTCCCATTAATATCGTCCGGTTTAAAAGACAAAAGTGCTAGGGCTCTACTGCATTCCTTTCCGGTAAACATCGCATAAGCCCCACCAGGGCCATAAAAATTCCTGCATACAGAATAATCCTTATGTTTTTCGGCAAGGCAGGGTGCACGCCCCCGCGGGAGGGAGCCAAAAGCATTTTCTAAACAAAATTTGCAAATAAGACAATTCAAACACATTACGATAAGCTGAGGCAAATTTAGTTGCTGATTTCATGATTTGAACCAGTAACCTTAAAATCATATAGAAACAACTCAACTAATTCTCCAAGACTTTC
>NC_029791.2:105827075-105829436 GCF_000816755.2 Arachis ipaensis
GGTTGATACTAGTATGTCCAACCTATTTTTATGTTCAAATAAACTTCCTATTTCAGATACAAGAAGTAACCAAGAGAATTAAGATGGAATGAATCAAGAGGGAGGATGCAAAAAAGAAGACATCTACTTATCCTAAATATATTTGGGCTTCAAGAGGTGAGCGAAATACAACACAGGTAACATAATAATTATCTGTTTACTAATTAATCAAATCATTAAATGTGTCACAAATTCAGACAACCAACTCAAACCTATTATTCTGAGGAGAAATACAACCCACTGACAAATAACGAATGCAAAAAGTAAAATTTTTGTCAGAACAGCAAGAATTGAGGAACTGCTCGTGATTTGAGCAGGGAAGAGAGAAGAAGAGGGATGTGTTGAAGGAGCTTAGAAAATTGAAGGATTAATTTTGAGAACATAATTGGTAATTTTTTTTGAGAAAAAGAAAAGTGATCTGATATGATTAACTGATTAAGTCATTAAGCTTCATTGATGAGTGTGCCAATTGGTAACTTCGAGTCTTTTATGAAAAAAGAATTTTGAGAGAAATTTACTTGTTGCTTGAAAAAAGAAACAACAAATAAAAGCTTCATATGAGTTGATTTGCATAATCTTTTTCCTTCCTAGCCTTCAATTAAGAAACTTTAAGCAATGATCAACCCTTATTAAAGAATTATAAAAAAGTGGAGTGGAATATGGAATTTAAAGTTGTATAATAGAGTCCAAAAAGAGTTGAACTAATATTCATTTCCATTGTTTGGATATCCAAATTCAATAAGTTTCCATCTTAAACAACCAAATTGGAAGTAACAAAAGCTGGGAGTTTTAGTAGAATTAGCAATGCTATATATTTTAGTTTTTTTCACTTTAACAAATGTAGGTGTTTAGTGGCTAAGTAAAAAGCACAGCGCTCCTGAATACTACGCTCTAAACCCTAAATCCTAAATCATGGATCTTAAAATCTTAAATACTAAATTCTTAACTCTAAACCCCATTAATATAAAATATAATAAATAAAGAGCTAAGATTTGTTTAATTAACAAGGAATGGTTAAGGATGAGCTATGTTTAGTGTCTATAAGTGTACAAATAATTTTTTTCCTAATAGAATGGGATGAAATCAATTCCATTCAATTGAGAAGGTCATAAGATTCCTTTGCTTTCATCTCATTCCTTCTCAAATCACCAATCTAAACATACCATCAGTAAGACAAAGTTCACAATAAACAAGAACTATAGTAAGTCACACTCAATGAACATATAAAACTCACTCACATTCAAAGCTTGCATAAAAGATAAGTAAATAACAATGAAAACCAAAATTAGGGCAAAGCAAACAAATTAAAACTAAAAAAATTTGAAAAAAAAATGGAGAGGGTTACCTCCCAGAGGAGACGTCATAGATCTGGCCTTTGATTGCGATCAAGAGGGGCTTAGCGGGGTCAGAGCCATTGTATTGGCGCAACTCCTGCTCGGTGATTTCGCCCAACTGAACCGGTTCCCTTTGCGGTTCAGTATTGTCGAACCGGCTACTGGTTCGGCCGGAAATGACCGGGGGTTTGTTGTAGTCTTCAGGGGACACGAACATGCCGCTAATGGTCTTGTAAACGACGAGCATCATGGCTGCGATGGTGAAGAACGCCGTTGGAGATAGACCAGTGTACCAGGTTATCTCATCCATTACTGTTGAGTAGAAACCCATTTCTGAAACTCTCTTTCTCTTCAAATTTGGGTTCTGAAGATGGAGAAAATATTCAGAATGTAGAGCAGAAGACGGAGAATGGCAGCTGGGGTAGGTGAACGGGGTGTGCTCATACCCGTTTAGGCGTTTACGACGTTGGACTAGAGTTTGGAGGTCAAAACTGATTCAAGCAAAATTTAGCGTAATAATGATTGGAGAAAACTATAAATAGGCCATTTGGCGATATTTTTGTTTTTGAACATTTAAAAATACTTATACGTGTTTAATTTTTTAAAAGTTGAATATATGAATCTCTTCATTTTTATGGGGCTCAGTTTTTTCTATTTTATAAATATATGTGTGATATTCAATAATATTTAAGTGGTATTATATTTTATTCTGTGAAAAAGTCTAGAAAGACAGTAACTTTATTAAATTCTAGCCAGCATATAACCAGTAAAAAAAAGTGAGTCATTGAATAAAATCTCACACCAATCTCACATCATTAAAATCATCATTAATGACTATTTAATGACCGCTACAAATCACAAAAATTACTGTCCCCTATCATTCCTCTTACTCTGCTATAAGCTTGCTTCAATTTTTTGAAAAGAATAACGTTTTGGGAGGTGAGTTTTTCTTTAATAAAAAAAAAAGTAAATCGGTGTTGACAGATTG
>NC_029791.2:105829502-105841144 GCF_000816755.2 Arachis ipaensis
TGGACAAAACGTTAGCGACGTATTATATATTTATTTATTTTTAATTGACACAAAGAAAAACGTCAGTAACATTTTGCTTGAAGACATGTTTTTAAATTATTTTTTTGTCAAAACGTCATTGACGTATTGCAGAAAAAGTAAAAATGTGAATGACGTTTTGTGAAAATGTCGGCGATGTTTTGTGCTAGGAGGAATAAAAAAATATAAAATTAACTATAAAAGAAATTTTGAATTGTGCTAAAACTTAAAAATAGAATATAAGAGTAAAGTTCTATATAGAAATGGAACAATGAGAGCTTTGTTCTACAAAATGTTCTCAATTTGAGAGAGTGAAAAAAGTTCGTGAGTGAATGTGATGAGTGTATAAAATGGAGGGTTATATTAGTTTAAAAATATATTACAATGGTAAGATTTTATCTTATACACATGAAGGCATGAGCTTTTTATGTGAGAATCCATGTGTTATTGTTGTTCCTCTTTCAATAACATATGAAGGACTTAAGAGTATACTTTCTCAAAATGTAGATCATCAAGTGCAAAAGAAAGTCATAAATATTCTGTACATGCAGCCTGTGCTAGTATTTGGTGGTTTCGTTCAATTTCAAATAATGCATATGACTGATGAAGGTAGTATGCAAAGAATGTTTTTTACCTATCATCAAACTAGAGCACAGGCCTCACTTATTGAGTTGTATGTTGAATTCGAAGAAATCGATGATATTGATTTTTCAGAACCTAACATAGACTGGGTGGGTTATAATACTGAAAGTGATAAAGAGTTTGAAGGTAATTATGAAGTTGTTGGTTCAACTGAAGATGTAGAGGAAGATGAGATAATGGTTGAAGGAGATGTGGCTAATGTTGCAAATGCACTAATCGGACAACATCCATCTAGAGAGCCATCTTTTATGCATGCTTTGAATCTTGATGCCATGCATGCACCGGAATTTTCTAAATACGTCAATACAGGTAATTTTGTTGTTGTTATTGTTGTTCACTTTTTTAATATTAGTAATATTATTTGTTTTGTTTTTATATTAGTATTTTCTTTATTTTTATATTGTTATTACTATTTATTGTTGTCATTATTATTAATAATAATAGAATATTATCTAGATTTATTTTTGTTTTATTATTGATGTAGTTCCAACTGTTGTAGCTGACGGTGAATTCGCCGTTGGAATGGAGTTTAACTCTAGAGAGGCTGTTATTGCATCAGTTAAAGAGTATACTATTAGAAGAGGAGTTGATTACATGGTATATGAATCAGAACCAACAACATTTTATGCTAAATGCGTACAGTACGGAACAAGCTGTGATTGACTTATCAGAGTTAGTCTTATGAAAGGACAGTATTGTTGGGTGATAAAGGAGATACAATGGTAGTCACACATGCACTAGAAGTACCATATCTCAAGATCATGCTAAATTGGACTCTGATACAATTGCAGAAGCGATAAAGCCATTAGTTGAAGTTGACCCATCCATAAAGGTGAAATCTGTCATTGCTGAAGTGCAATCGAAGTTCAACTATACGATAAGTTATCGCAAAGCATGGTTGGCCAAACAAAAGGTAGTTGAGAAAATATTTGGTGGGTGGGAATCTTCATATGAAGCTTTTCCCACATGGTTTGAAGCAATGGTTACAAAAGAACCATCAGCAACTGTTGAGTACAAAACTGCATATGGCTATCGAGGGAATGAGTTAGTTGAAGACCTCTGGATTCTAACACGAGTCTTTTGAGCTTTCTACCCGTGTATTAAAGCATTCAGAAGTTGCAAGGCAGTGGTCCAAATTGACGGCACACATTTGTATGGAAAGTATAAATGAGCTCTTTTAGTTGCAATATCACAAGATGGCAATGGAAATATGGTGCCTCTTGCATTTTTCCTAGTCGAAGGTGAGACTGTCGATGCCTGACACTTTTTTCTTAGCCATTTGCGACCACATGTAGTTAATCGGGATGGTGTTGCCCTTATCTCTGATCGACACGAGTCAATTATCTCAACTGTAGGTCGTAGTAATGGAGCATGGAAATATCCGAGAGCTATTCACATGTTTTGCATCTGACACATAGCATCCAACTTTTTGAGGAGTTTCAAGGCACCACTCTTGTAGAAGCTAATTGTCAACATTGGCTATTCTAGAACAATGTGCGAATTCAATACGCGTTACCAGAGATTATGTGAGCGGGCAGAAGCTTACAAGCAATGGCTAGACCGGATCCCTCGACAGTAGTATGCCTTGGCATATGATGGTGGACATTGTTGGGGCCATATGACAACTAACCTAGTGGAGTGCATTAATGGAGTATTGAAAGGGGTACGCGATCTTTCGATCACATCCCTTGTTAAGGTAACTTTTTACAGGCTAAATGCGTTGTTCACAAGGAAGAGAGCTGAGGCTAAGGCTCATATAAGTGCAGGACAACTATTCTCTGAATATGCAACTCAGAAAATTCTGTCAAATCAGTGCTCATCGAGGAACATCCAAGTTAACTTATTTGATAGGCAGAACGAGGTCTTTGAAGTGTGCGAGATGCCTAGTGGTTTGGAGTTTGCAGTAAACTTGCGCCTTCAGCATTGTGATTGTGGTGAGTTTTAGGTGGATCGAATTTTCATGTTGCCATGTATTTGCCTGCTGTGCAAACCAGCGCTTGGATTGGAAACAGTATGTGCACGATGTTTACACAATGGGAGAGATTCGAAAGGTATATAAAACCCAATTTAGGCCACTAGAAAATCCAATAACATGGCCTATGCATCAAGGACTAAGACTAATATCTGATAGTGAGAATTATCGTTGGTTTAGAATTTCTCAATAGAAATAGAACTTCTTTGTTGTAAACATAGTTCCAAACCAACTAATAATTCTCAATCAAATTTTAATATTGGTTGTCACATGTACAAATCCCAATGAAAAGTAACCGAAGTATTCAAACCTCAGGTCATCTCACAAGGAATTGCAACGAAGTGATCAATTATTGCTATAAAGGGGGTAAAGGGGGTTTGATTTGCAGTGAGGTATGCATATTATTGGTTATGGTATCTAGGAGGTTGGGTTGGTAAAAATGCAAGAAATTAAATGGCAAGTGAATAAAGCAAACAATTAAAGAAAGCAAGTAATAAAGAGAGACATTCATGGCAAGGATTGAGAATTAAGGCTTTCTATCCTAGTCATTAATCATAATACAACACTTAACAAGAGTTAATCCTATTTCGTCATCTCCAACATCGGAAGAAGGTACAATGTCATCTTCAACATAGGGAGAAAGTCAAATAGGACTAGTTAATTTCAATCTAAAAGTCCTAATCAACTTACTACTTGAATTAGCAAGAGGTTAGAGTCAATGGAAACAATATTAACTAACAACTCTAGATCACCAACATAAGTTGGGTATTAATGACTCAAGAGCACCTAAATTCTCTTTCCAAGCCAAGAATGCTCAAGAAGCTATTTTAACATCCAACCAAGCATTTTGTCAAATACTTGGAAGGCATAAAATAAAAGCATGGTAAAATTGTAAGAATAATAAATCTACCACTACCCAATGCAAGAATTTAACAATAACAACTAAGGAAAGCACATTAAACATGAAATATCTCAAAATTGCATTAAAGAGAACGGAAATTAACAAGAGTGTATGAACATAAAAGTGACCCAAATGAGAAATTAACAAGAAGAAATAGGAAAATCACGACAATAGAACAAGAAATTGAAAAGGAAACAAGATGGAAACAAGAAATTAAACCTAGATCTAAGAGAAGTTAACCTAATCCTAACCTAATTCTAGAGAGAAGAAGGAGTTTCTCTCTCTAGAAAACTACCTAAAGCATCATCCTAACCTAACTAATTGGACCCCTTTGTCCAAGCTTGAATTCTGCATGAAATAGTCTCAGAAATGAGTTGGATTTGGGTCTGGGAAGCTCAAAAATCGCCCCCAGCGAATTCACTTTAATGAGGTCAGGTGCCGCTTGTGACGCATACACATGGTTCACGCGTACGCATCACCTAGCATTTTCCTTGTCACGCGTACGCGACACCTGGACAACCTCTTCTTCACGCGTGCGCGTCTGTCACGCGTGCGCGTCGATCTAAGTACTCCAAATCCTTGTTTTTCCATGAATTCTCCACTTTGCATGCTTTTCTCTTCACTTATTCCATCCAACACTTGCCTTATGAACCTGAAATCACTCAACAAACACATCAAGGCATCGAATGAAATTAAAGTGAATTAAATTTATCAATTTAAGGGCCTAAAAAGCATATTTTCACTCTTAAGTACAAATTTAAAGAGAATTACAAAACCATGCTATTTCATTGAATAAATGTGAGAAAAGTTGATAAAATCCTCTAAATTAAGCACAAGATAAACTACAAAATTGGGGTTTATCAAACCTCTCCACACTTAAACTAAGCATGTCCTCATGCTAAACTCAAGAAAGAGACAAAGGGTATCAACATTTACTCAATGCAAGCTACCTAAATGCAACCTATCTAAATGCAACTATCTAAATGCATGCAACTACTTGGTCAAAATAAATCAACTTCCAAGAAAGCATATATGAACATAAAGGCTAAAGGTATCTCAATGAGATCAAATCTACAATTGATTTGAGTTATTGAAATGATTTTACAAACTTGCAAGAAAAGAGATGATCATGGGTGAAAACATGTAATTGAACAATCGAACCCTCACCAGTATGCTCTAGTCACTCAAGTGTATAGGGTTGATTCACTCAATTCTCCTCTAATCATGCTTTTCACGATTTGTTTTTCATCTAACAATCAACAATTATTTCATGCATGCATATAAATATCATGAGAACTTATCCATAGCTTGTAACGGGGTTTGGGTCAAGGTAGGATTGTATTTGGTCAAGTGAGCTTGAAATTTGAATCTTTGATTAACCTAAGCTTCTCACCTAACCTATATAACAACCTATACAATTCTAATACAATACTTAACTACCCATTCTTCACTTTTTCACACACTCATGCATTCTCTTTTTTATCACCACACATATGCATTGGTTATTAATGAACTTCACTTTGGGGCATTTTGTCCCCTTTTTATTGGTGGATGAAGGTGGCAATCCGGAAAGTCGCCGTACCCCCTTGCACATCTTTGAATGCACCGAGGATGGTGCAAACTTTTAAGTGTGGGGAGGTCATCCGACCAATCGGCATTTTTGGGTGACAATTTTCTAAACCCAACACTTTTACATTTCATTTTTAGGTCTTTTAGGATTTTTTTTGTTGCATTTTCTTATTTTGCATATATACATAATAAGCTTAGTCAAAATAATAAAATTTTCCAAAAAAATTATCTATAGGGCACACCAATTGATTTGAGTAAAAAAAATTTGATAAGTGAGAATTATCGTCGGACTAGAAATTTCTCAATAGAAAAAGAACTTCTTCGTTGTAAGCGTAGTTCCAAAATAACTAGTAACTCTCACATCAAATTTTAATATTTGTTATCACATGTACAAACCCCAATGAAAATTAACCGAAATATTCAAACCTCGGGTCGTCTCACAAGAAATTGCAATAAAGTGATCAATTATTGGCTATGAAAGAACAAGGGAGGTTTGATTTGGTAATTGGCAAGAAAAGTAAATAACAAGAAAGTAAATGACAATTAACTAATAAAAGAAGGGAAAAAAACATTTGGCTAGGCATAGGAATTGAGATCACCATCCTTGTCTACAAACCATGTATTGACAATTATGAGGGACCAACCCATTAAGTCTACTTCTATGCTTGAAGTACATCAAATAAGCTTGATCAGCATCAATCCATAAGTCCTAACCTAGCTACTAATTGACTTAGTAGTAGGCTAGTGCTAATGGTTATCAAATTGACCACATAGGGTTCTCAAATCACCAATTCAATGAGACCCAATGACTCAAGGTCACTCAATTTCCTTAGCCTAGGCCAAGTAAAGGAAACTACTCAAAAACTAGTGAAAATATTTTATCAAACACCTAGAGTGCAATAAAAGTAAACATCACAAAATGCAAGAATTAATGAAAGCTATAACTAACACAAACAAGAAATCAACAATAGCAAGTGAAGTAAACATCAAGAGATATAGAAATATAAAATTGCATCAAAAGAAAATTGAGATCCAACAATTGTTCATAAACATAAAAGAGAGCAAAATAAGAAATTAACAATAGGAGTAGATAAACTAAAGTGCTAGAACAAATAAAAATAAAGAAAAACTAAAATGAAACAAGATTAAAACATAGATTTAAAAGGAATTGAAATAAGAACCCTAAAATCTAGAGAGAGGAGAGAGCCTCTCTCTCTAGAATTCTACCCTAAAACATGATGAAAAACTAAACTATGACTCCTCCCCCCATTTCCTTGCAATCCTTGGGTTCAAAAGCATCAGAAATGAGTTGGATTTGGGTCTCATTGAGCTCAGAAATCGCCCCCAGCGTATTGCCTTTAGTGAGGTCACGTGCCGCTTGTCACGCATACGTATGGCTCACGCGTACGCGTCGCATTGCAAAATTCCTCTTCACGCGTGCGTGTGGGTGACGCATGTGCGCCGCTGGCGAATCTCCTTCTCACGCGTACGCGTGGGTGACGCGTGCGCGTGGCCTTGAGTTCAGCAAATCCTCATTTCTTCATGAATTCTCCATTTTTGCATGCTTTTTCTTCATTCCTTCAACCCAATCTTTGCCATCTAATCCTAAAATCACTTAACAAACATATCAAGGCATCGAATGGAATTAAAGTGAATTAAAATTAGCGATTTAAAGGCCTAAAAAAAATATTTTTACTCTTAAGCACAAATTAGGAGAAATTCACAAAACCATGCTATTTCATTGAATAAATGTGAGAAAAGTTGATAAAATTCCCTAAATTCAACACAAGATAAACCACAAAATTGGGGTTTATCAGTATCCAATCCCCACCTTAAGCGAGTGGCCAAAGGTCGTCCTAAGAAAACTCGTTTCTTGAATGAGATGGATATTCGTGATCTACGTGGTCCTAGGCGTCGTAGGCTTTGTGGCGGTGAGGATCATAACCGAAGCAGATGCCCGCGCCGTGGTGATGCTAGTGCTAGTGGATCAGCTCCAAATTTGTAGTCTGCGACCTTAGTTGTTTCTAATATTTTATATAGTATGATATTCAATTGTAGTTTGTAATCTCAGTCATTTCTGTCATTTTTTTATAGTATTATGTTCAATTGTTGTTTGTCATTTGAGGTGTATCCAACTCTTTATCTAACCTTATATTTGTATTGAGTCATGTGACGGATACTTTGCTTAAGTTAATTTTCAAGCTTACTTTAATTAGAGAATTAATTAAAACAACACGATGGGTAGAGAATTAAAACAATAATATAAAATTACATTCCCTGATCCTAAACCATAAACAACCGGGCTAACTCATTTAAATATACTTTTCTTCACATTTTTGGCCCTTTAGAGCATCCCTTTTTGACCCTCTTCTTGATCAATGACGAGCTCCATTTAGATCGACTCTTACGGGCCGGATCAACCCTAAGGTTGTAACCTTTACCTTGGACATCTGTAGGATAACACAAATATAGTCATGATCAATACACACCAACACAAATACCAATATAGATCAATGATAAATACAATTCTAGTCAACAATAACAATTAAATTACCTGAACCAGACTCGTCACCCACAACATCATCACCTGTACCAGGTTGATCAACCTCATCCTCATTTGCAAGAGTCTCATCAACCACATCCTCACCTTCAGAAGTCTCATCAACTGTATCCTCATTCTCCTCCTCATCACCCTCAGGCATAGAAATTTGTGTCAGACTTTGGCGACATCCAATCCCTATGTGGACACTCCTAACTAAATCAATAGAAATTCTTGCCCTAGAATGCTCAGAATAGGCTTGCGGTGGATGCCTCACATCCAAAACGTCAGCCACTGAAACCTGTAGAGGGTCCTGGATAGAGTATAAATCATTAACCCACTGAGATGACTCGGGACCCTGGACCCAATCAATAATGTGTCTATATTGATCCTCATCCTGTGCCACTGTGCCTAGTAAGTGTGTCGATATACCTTGCAGTGCCTGTGTCAGCCTGTATGCCTCACACATGGTAGATAGCTGACCATATAGCTGTAAGGAAGGGTGGGTGAAAGGTTGTGTATGTTCCTGTGTGTATGGTCGGGGTGGATAATGTGGATATGGTTGTGAGTATGGTGGCTGTATGAAAGGTTGGGTGGAAGATTGTGCATATTCCTGAAAGTACTGTGGATGTAGATATTGTCGTCGGTATGGATATGGCTGTTGATATGGTAGGTATGGATATGGTGCGTATTCATACAACTGTGAAACTAGTGGTTGTTTTTGCTGAGGTGGTCCTTGTTGTTGAGGTGGTTGTTCTTGCTGAGGTTGTTGTTTTCGCTGATGTGGTTGTTCTTGTTGACCTTCTTCCTCTTGCTCAGCAAGCTCGGAGAGTCGCAGGTGATCACCGAATTTACCAATATACCAGTCCATGTACTGGTCAGATGGTTGATAGTTGTTGACATGTTCACCTGTCAAGACACACACAGAACTATTTAACCATTGTGAGATTCATACTGTGTGTTCTACGCCCCAGTTCTTATTCTTTGGACCTGTCAGCACTATGTTATGGGACGGTCCAAGTTTCATAGCTTTGACTGGGGAATCTTGATAAAAGCCAAACTGTCTTCTAATTCTATCAGTCGGATACCACTTCACAGCCTCAAAACATATTAAAGGTACCGTTGTACTCCAAAGATTTGCACCGTTGTTAATGTCAAATGGAATAACATGAGACGCAACCAGATTGGAACTGTATGCGTCCCACACAAACTGAAAAAACATATCAAACCTAAAATGTATAAGTGCACCAGTCATCAATTTAATTCAATATAACAAAAGGTCTTAGCAACAAAACACCTACTCCATCTAGAGGAAGATCGTCCAACCTTCTCCTGACGTCAGAGGTTGTCCAATTTTTATAGTGCTCAGTGGTGGGTTGATAATCATTCTACCTGACATATCATGTTCATATTAGAAAGTAATTAATACAGCAAAAATAACAAAATCGACAACTTAGTTAAATATTACCTGCGAGCGAGTGGAAAGCTGGTATCCACCGACAGAGGCCTTATTGTCGGCATTTGTATCCAGGCCCACACAAGGAGCAACGCTAGAGGACCATCCATGTCCTTGTAATCATATCTTAATGCTCGACATAATGATCGATACATGTGCGAAAGGCAAGCAGAACCCCAACTAAACTTATGAATTTCAGAAAAGTCATGAAGCAACGGCAAATACTTCCAATGCACAGAGATTCAAGACTTGTCACTAAATAACGTCATACCAAATAGACACATTATGTGACATTTCACATAAGTTTCCTTACTTACTTGACCAGTCAAATGTTAGCGCCGCTTTAGGGCGCGGAACCATGCCAGCTTGATTTCGCTTCCTTTGTGGTCGTTCGGCCTAGGAGCAACACCAAATTGGGTCAAGCACTTATTTTCTAACCCACTTGTACTGTGATTGGTTGATCCAGTCACCGGCAAACCGTCAGTTCGGAGTCCAAGAATCATTACGACGTCCTCCAAAGTGATCATGCACTCGCCGTGTGGAAGATGAAATGTGTGCATTTTCGGACGCCACCTTTCAACCAGTGCGTCTACAGTCGGCCTATGAGACATGATCCTCCCAATTTAAGAAACATAATAGAACCCTCTTGCTCTCAGTTGTTCTTCCATTCTATTATCATATGAGTCTATTTGGTATAAGTGTCTCGTGTGCAAATTTCTTGAACCCTGAAAATAAAAAATAATAATTAATAGTAAATCACTATTAACCAGTTCATGACTATTATTATATTCAACACTTACTAAATCACTACATGTTCTAATAATTGATGATTACTAAATAAACTACTAATTATTAACTACTATAGTAAACACAAAAATTACTTACATATACAGAATGTCAAAGATATTTTATAATATGGTCCTCAGCATGTATGATGTCACGTTTTTTCATTTTCTTCTTTTTTAAACTCTACATTAAAAAGAACATATGAATAATTAAAATATTTTTCTAAAAAATATTTGAAATGAATGAAAATTTATTATAAATATATCTATCCTAATTGTTAATGTTAATAGTTTTTTTTTTAAAAAAAATTTCAAAATAAAACCAAAATTAATATATCCTAAAAATTAATAATAATAAAAGTAACGTAACTATAATTAATTCTATTTTCTAATAATAGTTCAGATTTAATTAGAAGATATTTCAACCAAAACTAACATCACTGAAAACAGTTATTTTAAATAACACTAACCTAACGCTAACACTAACACTAAGTCACTAACAATAATTAATTTACTAAAACTAACCCTAACACTAACTAACAACTATACTTACTACTACTAACAACTAATTAACTTACTATTAGTTAATAACAAAATAACCTAAAAAAATCTACTAACAATTAATTAACTTACTATTAGTTAATAACAAAATAACCTAAAAAAATTATAAAATCTTATCCTATTTTTTTAAAAATTCTTGTTCACACTTTCAGTTCAAAAAAAAAAAAAAAAAACCAACAACTAAGGCATACAAGTATTTACCTAAATGGCTTTAGTTTAGTTGTGGTGACTGATAAGTATGGGTGCTGCTGTTTTACTTGTTTTTGGTGGATTTACTTGTTTTTAGTGGGGTAAGAGCGACAATGATGAAAGAGAGTCGTTTTGTGAAATTGAAAAGAGAAGAAGAAGAAATGGAAAAGAGAAGATGGTTACTACGGTAAAAAAATTTCACGCTGAAAAGAGAGAGTCCGTCAGCCACGTGTTAGCAATGCACAGAAAACGTCATTGACGTTTTGACGTTTTGTGCAAAAAGTCGTTTTGACGTTTTGTTGAAAAAGATAGTGACATGGATGGGAAAACAGCGGTTGTAAGACCCTAATTTTGAAAAGTTATTAATAAATTATTTATGATCTATTATATTATTTAAGATTATATTTTTAGAGATTTTTATATATAAGTTGAATAAATTCTTATTTATTATTTAGAGTTCTTATAATTGAAAAAAAAATAGTGAATATTTTATACCTGCCTTAATTTTAAATATTTAGATTTTTAATCTTATTTTATAAATAAAAGAAAATTAATTTACTTATCTCTAATTTTTATTGAATTGGTATTTAATTAAAAATTATTTAAAGATTGGTAATTAAAAGATATTTTTAAAAATAGATACTTTATATTTAATTTGATTTTTATTATTAACCTACTTTTTATTTATTTCATAAAAATTATACTACTACACCTATTTTTAATAAAAATACCTAAACTAACCCACACCACCCCAAATCCTAACACACTTACACACACTCACTCACTTTCCCCCACTCTAACCCACACACGCTGCCCTCCCCCTCACTCACCCACGGCAAACACACACACGCACACTCAACACAACTCACCCACACTCACTAAAATAGAAATAGGAAAAGAAAGAAAGGGATGAGAGGAGAGGGGAGCCGTGGGAAAGGGAGAAGGGGGAAGAGAGGGAGACGGTGCTGATGGGAATCACTGCCACCGTCGCCTCCGCTGTTCCGTAGAGA
>NC_029791.2:105841152-105849185 GCF_000816755.2 Arachis ipaensis
AAGGCAAGCAGATCTTCAATCACCTTGGTATCCATCATTAAAAGAGCATCTAGCTCCTCTTCAGTCTTTGCTGCGTCATCCTTCATATCCATCTTTAAAAGAGCATCATCTATTTCCTTTTCAATCATTCCTGCATTTTGTAAGTCTTCACTCATTCTTCTTCTTCTTAGTTTCTTGGTCAGTTTCTTGGTTTAGTTTTTTGTTTGGCTTAATTCTTAAATAACACATTTATAGAAACTTCACTTTAGATTAGAGTAGTTTAGATTACATTAAATTAAGGGAACTTTCAGAAAGATTTCATTTCATTCAAAGATATTTTCTCCTCACATTTAACGGGCCTGCTACACATACAAGTATACAAGCATCCAAGTTGGCCCAGCCCAAATCGAAGACACGCGCATAAAGAAGCATAACATGGCGCGTCAAAATCACACGCTCAACACAAACGGTTACGTATGGCAGACTCTTCCACTTCCTCCACTTCTTCCACTTCTCAAAACGCTTTAAAAACAAGGAAATGCTCCCATTTTCGAGCAAAAATCAAAGTTCAAAATATACAAATCATTGTTCGAAACCTCCATCAAAACAACATCAAACTCTCCGTGAAGAATCTGAAGAGAAAACAAAGCAACAACACTCAACGTAAGTTCATTAAGATTACTGTATATTCTACTTTTCTTCTACGTCGTTTTTCTAGGGTTTACTGGGCTATTATTCTTGCTTCTTTTTTACACTGTTCTAAGTTCTACGTCGTTCTTCTAAGTTCTACGTCGTTCTACGTTCTTGTTCTAAGTTCTCCTGCTACTGTTGTTGATTTTTGGGGGTTTATTCCGTAGATTGGGGGGTGTATACTGCTTGAACTTGTAATGTGGCTTGATATTGAAGCATGTTTGACTGATATCTGACTGATATATATGAATGTATCTGAATAATATCTATCTCACTGTTATCAATGGGTGTATCTGACTCTTATATATGGGTGTATCTTACTGATATCCTTGACTTTTTATTTTTCGTTTCAGATAAAATGGCAGCAAGAAAATGTAGAACCTAGGCACAATTACTCAAGAGGGGGGGTGAATTGAGTATTGCAACAACAATGAATCTTTTTGCGAAAGTTAAAGACAATATACAAAAGCGTTATTGTACTAGTATTTTTCCAAGAGCTTAACTCAATTGCTAAGCATTTATAAGGAGCTTTTCAAACGAAAGACCTTAAGTGTGCCACACATCTCCTGAGTGATAAGTTCAGAAACATGACTGAGGAGAAGAAGGCAATTGTCAGGGATCTCGGATTTGGTGGGTTGATTCACGTCCCACCTCTAAGGGTGGATCACCAACTCTTAAGGGAACTGGCAAACAACTTCAAACTTGGGGAGAACAGGCTGAAGACAGGATATGGTTCTTTCCAAATAACACCAAAGACAATAGGTGATGCGCTTGGCATCAATGCAACAGGTAACTAGCTCAAAATTATAGGTGTATATTAAGTTAATGATTGGGTGTATTTAAGGTTGATGCTTGGGTGTTTTTGAACCGATTTTGATACTTTGTTGTTTTCTTTTTTGTAGGAAATCTGTTTCCTGAGAAAGTTGAATATAAGCAACTTTCTGATGATGACAAAATAATTTATAGAAGATTCCAGGGTAAGACCCTCAAAAGTCTTACCGATGAAATGATGGAAATAGGCGTTGGCAGCGAAGAGGAACGCCTGATGTTCAAGAGGATATTCATCCTCTACATACAGATGGCGTTCCTTTTGCCAACGACGATAAACAAAATATCGCCCGTGCACCTCGCCCCAATTTTTAAGATGGACGGCATATCGGAGAGAAACTGGGGGGGGCATGTTTTGACCTTCTTGATCAAGGGCATCACAGACTACCAGGAGAAGAAGAAGAAGGCAATTGATGGCTGCCTCTTTGCCCTCATGATAATATACTTTCATTTTTCTGAAAACAAAGGCAAGAAGAGGGCTGAAAGACCACCAAAGCCTTGGATTGCCAACTGGACTAAGGAGCAGTTGGTGGAAAGAATGACTGCAGAAAGAGAAGAAATTTTGGTAAGTAAACATAATATGTTGCTTGTATTTTATTTACCTGAATGCTGCTAGCTAAAATATCTCATGTTTCAGGGGATTGTGAAGATGGCGGAGACAAGAGCAAGAGAAAAAATTAAAAAAAAAAGAAAAAAAAAAGAAAAAAAACAAGAAATCAAAAAAACAAAAAAAGGAAGGCGAGTCCAACATCGTCTTCGGAGACAGAAACAGCTACTGACAGTGACACTTTTACCTCTGAGTCTGAGACTCAACAAGACTCGGAGGATTCAGCAAGAAAACACCCCATCAAAAAGGGGAAAAAGTAAGTACCATACTTGGGTGTAATTTCTTTTTCGAGTTGGGTGTATTTTGTTGATCACGTTGGGTGTATTTTTAGTATGTTCTAAATAATCACTGTTTGCCTTCCAGAATGGACTCCAGAAAAAGAAAGCAGAGGCAAGAGGAGTCAGATTCTGATTCAGAATCTGAATCTGAACAAAGTGATGAGTAATGTCCTGAAATTATTACTCCTTTCTTTTGGCTTCATTATAAAGATTTCGTGTATTAACTGAAGTGTCTATTATTAACCTATAGGAGCAAAGAATCATCACCTGCAGAGAAGGAGAAGGAGAAGAAAAAAACAAAAACAACACCAAAAAAGTAAGCACTTCTTTGCATAATATTCTGTGATAAAATTAATTTTTTATTTCTGATTGGTACTCTTTTTTTCCACCCGTCTTGTGGAACCATTTAGGTGTATTGTGTGGATCAAGTTGGGTGTATGTTGTTTAATAAGTTGGAATATTAACTTTGTTGTGTTGGGTGTATATTGTCACAAAATAAAATTTTAAATAATATTCTTACAAAAAATTATGTTAGTATCTTGTGCATTCATTTGGGTGTATTTTATACCTGTATCTTATTTTGTATGAATAACATGAAATCTGTTTTAGAATACCGGCTGTGAACTTGGGAAGTGATGGTCCTTCCTCTCAAGGACACACAGAACAGAGTAGTGTAAACCAGCAGTCACAGAGCATGTAATTTCTCTTTCAAATAACTGTTACTTTTGTTCTTCTATTACCCTTCTACTTCTAATTCTGTATATATATTTTTTTAGAAAAAAAAAGCCCTTTATTATTTTATTCAAGAAAAAAAAAGGTAGGAAAAAAAAAGTAAAAACTGCAATTATGTAAGTTCTCAAAAAAACAAAGCCTGTCTTCTTTTTGAATTGTTCGGGTGTATTTCTTGAATTTCTTTGGGTGTATTTTAGGTTGAGTCCGTCTGATTCGAATATGATGATTGTGAGGGAACAGACACCGTCGGAAGCGCTTGCAATGTGAGTTTTCCAATAATATTTCAACCTTATAACCTTATTATTTTCAAAGGCGTTGTTAACCTTTCATTTTTCTTCTTGTTTAGAGTCCCGATTCAGGTTTTTGTGCCGGCATCCCAAACAACCACTGAGGCAGATTTTGAACCAACCCCTATGCTACAGATTGAAGGGACTACAGAAACGTAAGAAATAGTATTGAGTGTATATTTGTTTAGAGTTTGGGTGTATATTAGCTAACAGTTTGGGTGTATATTGTTCTTGATTAGTTTCTTTTACGCCGTGATTAATTTTTTGTAACTGTCCAGCACTCCTGAAACCCCCAAACAACTTCAAGAGACCACACCCACGGTTCCCCCAGCTCCAACTAAAATGTAAGTTCATCAGACTAAAATCAATCTTTGCTTATCATCCGTATATTCTTATTCTTATTCTTATTCTTATACATGATGACGCAGTCATCCAGACGCAGAAGACGCTGCTGCCTTGTTGATGATGGCACGGACAGCATCCTATGTTCCTAAAACAGATCCAGGGGTGCCATCATTCAGCCTTGGATTGACTGATTCAAGCCAGGAGGGGGCGTCAACGCAGGAGACAGAAAGGGAAAAATCTCCAGAAGCTACGAATTTGATAGAACAATTGGACAGTTTGGTCCAAAGAATAGCAAGCAGCGCGGCGAAAGGAAAAAACACAAGTCCACAAATTCAGAGGGAGACTGGGGGAGAAAGTTCTGCAAAGTTTGAAACTCCTGGGGGAATGAATCAAATTCCAGATGATATGAAACAAAAGTGCTACATCTGGGGGACGAGACTGAAGGAAGATGCAGATGGCAATACTGCAATACTTGAGGAAATAATCACCATATGTTAAAATATCTGGCCAAAAAACAAGGTATAAATTTGTGACTCTGAACATTAAACTTTGTGTAAATGAGATTTGTAATTTATTTTCTTCGTTTTCAGCTATGACTGCGCTATGTACGTTATGAAGTGGATGGAGTTAATTGAGCCGGAAAACATCAAAAAGGGGAAGTATCAATGGAATAATTGGCCACAGGTAACTGTTTTTAGAACCATATAACTCTGTATTACTTTACTGAATTAATATTGCTGTTTAATCAGCATATACTTTTTAATTGTAGGAGGAGGTGGACCACTATAGAGTGGAGTACGCATCCCGGATACTATTCAGTGAGATGAATACACAGAGAGATCGGGCAATAAGAGAGAGTAGTGCTATAAGGCTGTCGAAGCCATCCTCTATATTATTAAGTCCGTTTTGTCAGATTAATTCTGCTGATATAGAAACTGGGTAATCCAACTGCTTGGTAGTTTGTAAATTGAACAAATGATGTAAATATTTGCCATTTATCAACAACTTCTATTCCATGTATATTTTTTCCCATAGTTAAACTATCTGTGCTGGTAAACTGTCTGTGATGTATTCAAAAGCTGTATTACAGGTGGTAAAATATGAAGGAAAAAATCAAGGCATATATAAACTGTTACACCCAACGCAAGTCTAAAAATACACCCAAGATTGCATAAAATATACACCCAAACTGTCTATGCTGTATTCAAAATGTATGAATTACATGTACTAAAATATGAAGAAAAACATCAAATCAAATATAAACCCATAACCTAAGAATTTTTACAGCTTTTGATCTATATGTATCCATATATGTGTCTATATGTAAATTGTCAATGAACAAAAATACACCCAAAAGAACAGTGCTTTTACACCCATATTCTATAAAACTATACACCCAAAGAGTTATCCCCTGCTGCTGGTACCCTAAACTGATAACTCATAACGTGTCCTTGATATTGGCTGCAATTTGAATGCGCCGCTGATGCAGCATCAAAAAGGTTTATCTGAAATATAACACACACACATTACCTAAACTATTAACGAGAAAAATAAACTCAATCGCCACAAATTTAAAGAACATTACTTTTACCTCGCTTAAAACTTTCGTCTTCTTCTTCTTCGTGGCATTTGCGATCTGTTTCTCCAGCTTTGAACCTAGCCTGTTTTTTGGACGTCCTCTTGTTCGAATCCTTGGCGGGCTTTAAAGCTCGTTAACGGATTCCAAGTTGGCGTCTTCGTGCGATAAAGAAGATGTCCCCTTCCTTTTGGCTTTTAATGATTCCATCTCGGCCATGACGTTATTGTACGCACGGTGCAGAATTGCAGTCAGCTCCTCCGATTCGGAGGCAAATTCGCAGATATTTTGCGAACGAAAAACCAATTGGTCAAACCTCTTGCTTCTTGGCTCCATTAGTGGCTCGTCGTGGCTGCTCTTGATGTGTGTGTGTCGCCTCTTTACCTTCTTGCTCCATCGTTCCAGTATGTATCTCGGTGACACTTGGCTTACTTGTTCGAAGCTTAACATGCTTAGTGCATGACGGCACAGTATCCCTCTCGACTCGAATAATAAGCATTGGCATTTTACCTCGGCTGCCACTGAGTCGTAAGTAACCACAAACTTGTTGAATATTGAGCTGGAAACTTGTTCTCCGACGTCGTATACTGAATAGCCTAGAGCGGAATTCTTTAATCTGGTGATGCAATTCGCCTTTCCTTTGAATTGCGCTTGGACTTCCCTAAACTTTGCGTGAGTGTACGCATCTTGAAACTAAGCTTCAATGCAGGATTTGGTTGCACACGGTATGAGCGTATGAAAATCTGCAGTATCTGATTCTCTCTCTGCTTGCTCCCTGCTTCCGAGGCAATTATCGTATTTGACGAACTGAATAAGCGAGCTGTTCCGGGTGATATACTTGTTAAAAAATGAATGCATGCTCTCGCTCCTTTGTGTGCTTCTCATCCCTGCCCAGAAGTGGTGATCCAGATAGATAGGAACCCATATGTGACGGTCTTCGTACAGATCTGCATTATACACCCAAACACAGGCTGTAAATACACCCGAGGGGACATACAATTTACACCTCTGCTGCAGATTTTAAAAAGACATTACCTAAAAGCCACTTGTTGTCCGCAAGACCAAAATTCAGCAGAAAATCGTTCCAATTCCTATCGAATGAGTCTTTGCTATGAGAGTTCCAAACAACTTGGCTCATTTCTTGCTCGATATCGGCATGTCCCTTGTACCCGTTTAATTTGCTTGGAATCTTCTTCATGATGTGTCAAATACACCAGCGGTGAACTGTTGTTGGCATACAGGCCTCTAAAGCCCTTTTCATGGATGCGCACTGATCGGTGAGAAACCCTTTCGGAGCGTTTCCTCCCATGCAACGAAGCCAGCTTTGAAATAACCATTTGAATGATTCAATTTCTTCGTTCTTCTGTCATTCCGACCTTTGGAACAAGCTCGTCATCAACAACTGAGAGAGACTGCAAAATACACCGTGTCAGAACTGTGAATACACCCATAGATATGATTCAAATACACCCAATCATGTCTAATACGATACAACTCAACTACAGAATGACTTTTAAAGCCATAAACTGTAAATACACAGCCTGCAGATATACACCATCTTAGCCAATATACACTTCTGATGCGGATTCGTAAAAATAAATTAATTTAGCATCTTAAACAGGGGCAATTTGTTACCTGTTTGTGTTGTAGTTGGTGTCGAATGAAATGACGTCTCCGAAATACTCAAAGGCGGCTCTGCTTCTTGCATCGGCCCAAAAAGCCAGCTTAATCGATTGATCCTCTTCAAGTTGGATCTCAAAAAAGAAAAACGAAGCTCGAGTTGCAGAGAGAGAAAAAGGTAACCTAAACGAAGAAGATGCTAGTGAGAAAAGGAGAGGAAAAGAACGATGGAGAAGAAGGAGGGAAAACGCGCGAGAAGAAGAACAACGAAATCTCAAAATAACGAAAACAAAAAGGGAAAGAAATATTTTAAATCTGGTAGTTAGATATACGCGCGATGTTATATAGCGCGTGTAATCAACGTACCTGAAGCAGCGCATATTTTGATTTTATTGTTTAATGAACTTGTAAAGCATACAAGCCATTAGGGCTTGTATGCAGAGCTTTTCCGCACATTTAATATAAGCTTCACTTTGTAAATTAAAGTGGTTTAGATTACATTAAATTATAGACAAAATCCAGAAAGATTTCATCTTCAAAATTTCATATTAGAATCTTTTAATTTTTGTATAATGTAAATTTGGAAAATTTTAACTAAATAAAGAAACTACTCTAAAAGGATGTCGAGCTTCTTTCCTGGCTTGATGAAGTGAAGTTACTCGTAATAACTCGTCGAACCCAAAAGAGATGAAAGCCAATGGAATAAGCATATGAGTTGAGCCTTAATGAACCGTTCTGTTCTTAACAGCTATGATTTTGAAGAATGATAATGTGGGATTTGTTATCTTTAGTAATTATTTTTTAGTTCCCTCATCTGATTATCAAACAAGCTCTTCTGCTACTACCTGTCTTCTAATAAAAAATTGATTTAAATTTGTTTTTTAAAAATATATTTCTCAATGTAAAACAAAAATTTTAAATCTAGATTTTATTAGAAAAATCACATTATCAACTAATTTTTTTTTAGTTTAAATAACTAAAAAAGTGAGAAAAATAAATAAATCTTAAAATAATTTAATTTTTATGTATATATTTTTTATTCAATTAGGATTTATTATTACAAGAAAATTACTCATTCAACAACTCTTGAA
>NC_029791.2:105849263-105874045 GCF_000816755.2 Arachis ipaensis
AGATATATATAAAATTCTGTATTTTTAATTAAATTAATCAAATATTATAAAAAAATAAATGTATAATACAGAATGAGATTACAAACAAGCTCTTCTACCTAACTCTTCCCCTCTCTCCTCCTATTTGGACTAAAACTTTACAAAGACAATTTAACAGAGGTTTTGCGAGGAAATAGCCATTTGATTAGTTGAGGGACCAAGTCCATGGCCAAGACAAATCCTCTAATCCGGTAACAAGGTCAGGAGTCGCGCGAATTGGTTTTGGTGCAATGATTGCAGTGCCTTGACTTCCAGGCACAGATGTATTAGTCACTGGTGGTGTACTAAGATGAGGAACACCTATAAGTGGTAAAAAGAAAACAATATCAGGTTTAGCATGAGTCAGACCATCAAGGAAGTTAACCTTCTTCTTATCTTGATAATTAATATAATCTACTTTTGTTAAGCTATGCTTAGCCAATTGGCTCATTATCCTCAAAATATTTATCCTATTGGAGCAGTCATCAGCATAAATAACAAGAAATAATATCAAACAATAAAAAGTAACTTGATTAATTAAGAAGTCATAGAGTGCAAAAAGACAAAATCAAAGTGCATCCAAATCCAACTTTTTTTTATCAAGGATCATTTCAAGATATGATTTAGTGATCCAAGGTCCATTGATACCAAGCCTTATTGCTTCTGTTCAGTCTGGAGAAAATTATGTTTTTCACTCAATTGGATAAGTAACTTAGCATATTATTAATAAATAAAATGCATAATTAGAGTAGGCAGCAAGGATATACACAGAAATCCCTAGCCAAACAAGGTTTTTAATGTGAAAGAGAAGGTAAGAAAAGATACAGCAAATGAAATTGAGAATAGTGCAAGATCATAACTGATAGTTGAAATACCAACGAGCTAGTTAGTATCACAATTGACACTAGGCCCAAGTTGTAACTCTAATTGTTTCCACAGAAGTGGCACACATCCAAATGAATGCAGCTGACAGGATAATTTTACAACTGATGGGTGAAAACTTCAACAAAATACTTAGGAGAAAACAAGAAGACTTTATGATCACTGATAGATCGAACCAAACTTGCCCTTCAAAATCTCCTGAAAAAGTAACACCTACAAAATAAAATCTTAGGGACCATTTATCAAACAGTAGAATAGAACCCATTCGAATTTCAGGGGAAATTACAAGAGAAAGCTGCTAGGAAATTGAATAAGTAAACAGCTCTGGTATGCATTGCTTTATCACGTTTCTGATAAAACTTGTGTTCAAGATCAATCATTGAGTTAAAATTGTACTGTCATAATAGAAAGACATATACTTAAGTACCTGGTGGTCAGTATAATCCCCTAAAGGACAAATTCGGTGGGGAGATGCCACAATTCGAACTTCCTTTTTCATAACGCCTGCCATGTTAGAAACTCTCTGTCTCACTTCAGCTACCTGCAGGTTGCACAAGAATGAATCACGACATTTGAAAGAGTATTGAATCAGACTGGATGTTTAATCGAAAAGGCAATTTTCACTTTTCATTCTACATTCTTATTATATATATGTTTTTACGAATTATTCCACCACCACTGAAATATACAATTCCTTATTGATTCTTAAAATGCTCAGTAAACTCAACAGTAAACGATCTTGGCAAGTTGTCAAAGAGTGTACCAGCATAACCTTACAAAATTATAGGCATGCTAAACATTTACACTATCATAATATTAGCCATTTTAACACAATTCAGCATAGTTTAACACAATTCATGGCACCATAATTATCTGGTTATCAATCAATCTTATGTATTTACCACAGCTGCAACAGAACAGAACCACAGCAGAATGATAGAAGTGCCTAGCTCCTACTGTAATAATTGAAATTCAAGAGAAGTTGAATGAGTAAAAACGTCTACAAGAACATAGTAACCAATTGTCAAAGACTCAAAACAGTTTTAAATCCATTCCACAAAATGAAAATTAGTATCATATCACCAAGAAATAAGAAGAATCTAAAATGAGATTGAAAAATAAAAAAATTAACCCAGACCAAGGAGAGAAGAGAATTAAAGAGGACGAGGATGAGAAATCCTTGTAAGAGCTTCCAACTATGAACAATATAAATAACTTCCAATGCAAAACACAGTTTAGGCATCTAAAGTGTGGAAACAATACTACAAATCACAAATGATTCAAAAGACACAATTATGACACCATTACTATGTACATTCTCTTTGTTTCAATTAGCAAAGAAGAGAGGCAACTTGCAAATAGTGGAACCAAAAGAAATAGCACTATGAGTATCAATAACCTGACTTGAAAAATACTAGACTTCCCTCCAATACCCATGGCCTCCAGATCAATTGCCATACAAACAGTACTACTCCAAGGATGCTAAAAATGAAACCAAGTAAAATATATAACACTAATAAGTAATGAAGAAGAACACATGGTTCATGGAATTAATAAACAAACATAGATTACAGCAGAAGCAAGTTTGACCATCAAAACCAGTGCATTCAGTTATTTATACCACACAAATCTCAAATCCAGCATTTAATTATATATAAAATGCAGTTAAATATACCATCTCTAACAATCAGAACCTAGAACCCTAACAACCAGAAACAATACACATTCAAAAGATAAACTCCCAAAATTAAAAACCCTATAATTGCAGAACCTCCCCAATTCACAGAACCAAATTTAGGAAAAACGAAACATACCATCTCTGTCTCGTTTGGCCATTGTTGTTCATCATCATCATCATAGCCACACACACCTTCTTCGACACTGAAACGAGAGAAGAAGTGAGGTAATGAGCGAGAAAAAGAAGATAGAGATTGAATTAGAGAATGATTACCTAGTGAGTGCACGATGGTGAGCGACGATGATGAGCGCACGAGGCTTGCGACGATTGGGAGCAGCGACAGTGAGCGCCCAAGGCGACGATGGTGAGCGCACGAGACGACGATGGCGAGTGGCGGTGACGGTGAGAGATGAAGGAAGGTGAAGAACAGTGGTGGAGCTTATGGGTGGCCATGGCCCCCAAATTTTTTATAAAAAATTTAGTAATATTTTTTCAAAAGATAAAAAATAGTTCAATTGACTTAAATACTTTATTATGATTTAAAGTATCTAATAAGTTCAATAAACAACACTCTCTCTATCTTTAGGTTCAAATATAAAAAATTAGATATCTTTTATTTATTTAATTTAATATTATTTTTGGCAGTATCATCCAAACCAGAGAGATGAGATTAGACGAGCTTATCTTAAATGAGGTCCATATAAAAAAATATTTTGATAATTATTTTCTATTTGGCCCCCAAAATTTTGTTTCAAATTCCGCTACTGGTGAAGAAGAAAACCTCTGTGAATTCGAATGGCAGGTAAATTCAGTAACTTGAAAACTTGGCCTTAAAAAATTTTCATTAAGCGCGCACTAAGCATAGGAAACACTTTTGAGAAACGTTTAAGAAAAATATATTCATAAATATTAAAATAAAGTTCTACTTTTATAAGTAATCTTTTTAATATTTATTATATNTTAAAAAAAAGAATAGATGTGAGAATTTAGGGAAGAAATTAAAAAGTAGAAATAACAATAACAAAAGATTCATTGAACAAAATAATTAAAAAATTAAAATATAAAAGAACAATAAAAAAAAAACCATTAAGCAAACTGGTTAGCTCGTAAAAATATATCTTATCTAATAGTTTCAAGTTAACAGAGTTTATATAAGTTGATACCCATTTAATCTCAGATAATATGCATTGCTTCAATTCTATTATACGTGCGTCAAAAAAAGAAGACTTGTGTGTAATTATTTTTATACGAAATTAATAATTAAAAATTATTAAATAATTTAATATGTTTAAATAATTTGAACATGTCTAAGGATATTCCATACATTCTTGACACATTTGTGATAAAATAGTAGTTCCTTAGTGTAAATTATGCATATTATTTGTAACTTATATAATATTTATCTTTTTCAAAGTAAGCAGATTATAACAAATATTTGTAAAATAATAACAAAAAGAACAAAAATAATAATAAACATATTAATTATATAAATAATATTTTCTTAAATGTACAAAATAATATATACAACACATATATAATTGTTGAGCAAATAATGAATATATAAATTTTTTAGCTAACTTTAAATAAGAATATATAGTTGATTAAGGAAAAAACAATGAAACCATGCTAACAAGATAGGTAACCATAGAAATATAAGTGATTGAGTGTAAGATTTGAATCTAGAATCTTAAAGTCGAGCAAACTTTTAACTACTTTTAAGAAAGAAAATTAGGACATGTTGTGTCAATACTGAGTGAAAGATTAGAAGTTCTTTGACTTCATCATAAGCCTATAATTTTCTTTGAAGTTTTCTCATTTTAGCAATCTTTGTGGGGATTCATTACAGTTTTTCATATACCATTTGAGGTGCACCAAATCCAACAATCCTAATCATATGTGTAGATTTTAGATCAAATCAAACCTATATCGAATATCAACCTTATATTGTTCCTGCCTATTTTTGAAGACGGATATAGTTGAATGGGAAAATCATTATGAACAGACTGAGTTGTGTTCTGCATTTTGCAAGTTTACAACCTAGCAAAAATACAATGTACAACTCAAAATATTTACGATGATTTAACCCATCCAATTGTTTGATCTTCCTTAAACAAAAATTATACAATCACACCACAGTGTCAAGCATACAATATGCTTTTTGCACCAAAATTCATATCACAACAATGAACTTGTATTAAGCTTGTGTGTTAAGCTTTAACATATATCTTGATCACTAATTGAATAAATACACAATTACGTATTAACATATATACAAACAATTACGTATTAACAAACTAGCGCTTAAAACCTTCTCTCTTTCTGAGACGCCATGTAAAACATGCAATGAACATGACCATACACATCAGATAACACTTCCTACATCTTAGGTGTCGGCTTACAATATTTAAGATAGATCCATGCCTTGAATGCCTCATCATTCGCACAATGCCACTACATCTTAGCTGATTTTGGAGTGTGTTTGGTTATAGTGATTGTTGGAGAGATTGCTAATTCATAGCATACATCTATGTCCCAGTTGTTCTTATTACTCCTCTTGGTGCTTTGCGTATTATAGTTAGGTAAGAGTTCCGATTTTTTAATTTGAGTAGACTCCTAATTTGGTAAACTAAAATAATGAGGAATCAATAAAGTAGAGTTATTGAGGATTTGAATGTTCTAATTCTTTTACTCAAGTATGTCTGCATGAGTATTTACATCAAATACTATTGTTACATTTAAACTTATCTTTGTACCTATTTTCTTTCATAAAATTGAGTTTTTATATATCATACCACATACTTGTATCCATATTCTAGCACCCTTTTTTGGACGATGGGAACAAATTTGCCATTTTAAAATTTTGAGAAATGACTTTATCCTGTATGTTTCTGCCATTTTGTTACAATCTGTTGATAGATATATGATTATGTAATTATAATACTTTTTTGTGGTTTGTGGAAATGGGGTAGTGCTATGTTGGCACATTTCATGCTTAAGGAGAAGCTGCAGAGAATGGCATGTTGGGGTGTCTTATGTGCATTGTAGGATCGACTGTGATTGTACTTCATGCGCCTCAAGAGAAGTCTCTTACTTCTATTTAAGAAATTTGGCTATTGGCTGTTCAACCAGGTATGCTGCCCGTATATCTGTTGTGTGGTTTCTTTCACTGTGTTATATTCACTACGACATGAAGACTCTGGTTTTGTTGTCTATATTGGCCGTTCCATGTTCAGATTGAAGATTTTAGCTAAAGTCACTTTCCAATTGAAGAAATGATTTGGAAGCTAAGAGCTAATCTAGAAGTTCAATGTGTAACCCTCTAACCCAAATAACAGAAATGTCATGCTTGACCTAGACTAACAATTGATGATATAGAAGGCTGTATTCGAATTTTTTATTTTTCATAACTTTTGTTTGCATCATTTTCTTGGAGTTATATGGTGACAAACACTTTCATGTTTGCAGGCATTAGATACATTTAACACTGCAGTTGTGTCTCCAAGCTATTATGCCTTGTTCACATCTTTTACAATATTAGCTAGTGCAATCATGTTTAAGGTTAGTATTCACTAAAACAAAACAAAAAGTGTGCCCTAAAAGAATGAGTTATCTCACACATCAAGTGCTTAACTATCTGTTGTAATCTTCTATCCTCTTTTTCTTATTAGGACTATTCTGGTTAAAGTATAAGCAGCATTGCATCAGAGCTATGTGGTTTCATCACAGTGTTATCTGGCACAATAGTATTGCATATTATAAGAGAGCCAGATCCTCCATTCTCTACAGGTAATGCCTCATTCCTCACTGATGAGCATGTTGGTTATATAAGCTCCTCATAGTTGTATTTACCTTCATAATTGCACTTATTGACTTATTTTCCTCACTGATTCACTTTCTAAAATATGCAAATTGTTTACACATGCAAAATGGACTTGGAGCTTGAAACTGTTGCTTGCTTAAATGGTATACATCATTACACCAATGGCCATTGAATCTGTAGAAATAAAAGGGCATTAGAAAAGGGAAGTTAGAAGCCTAAAAATGTCTTGGGGTCGGGCATATAGTCAATATTCAAGATAGACTAGGATTTTTTAGTGTAATTGTGAGATAAACTTTTTTTCCTATTTTCTTGTAATGTTTCAGTTAAGAAACTTCTGCTGTTTCTGGAAATGATCATTGTCTAATTACCCTTCTTGTACAGATTTGTATAGTCCATTGTCCCCTAAAGTAACATGGTATATCCAAGGCAATGGTGAGTCTTGGAAACAGAAGGAAGAAGATGGGTCACCACCTTTTAACTTAATTACGGTTGTACCGCAAGATCATTTCATGTGATACTGAATTATTAAGTGGTAGAACTGCAAATTATAATCACCTAATGCTGCCATTGAGTTAGACACATCCCCAATACTCCAATGATATTTTTCTTCGGTTTATTCTACATTAAGCTCCATAAATGTGGCAATGTTCTAGAGTTTAATTGACTCTATGACTCCATCAATTTGGTTTTGCAAGAAGTTTCAAGAGGCTCCTATCACATTGTTTTGGTAGATAAGTCGTGCTTCCTTTTCTCGGAGGATGTTTGGTATTTCTCCTAGTTTGTATTTTTTGTTGTATTGTTATTATTTTGCATTATTTTACCCTCTTGTGCTCTTTTTCCAAGTTGTACCTCCCAGTTCTTAGCTGATTTTTGTGTTCATATTCTAGTGTTCCTTTGATTCTGGGAGCTAATCCATGTAAATTAATTAGTGTAATTTTAATTATTTAACTAGTTATCATTGGAAACTTATGAATATATATATATATATTACAATTTTGATTCATCTATGGTTTAACACCATCAAGATTCGGAACGAAAGTAAAGCTACTCACTCAGCCTTTAATTGTTTGATCTGAGTTGAGCTATGTCTTGGAGATAGGTCAATGAACTTGCTTGGCCATCTATACAAGAACATTGATTCAACTATGGTTCAACACCATTAATTGTTTGATCTGAGTTGAGCTATATCTTGGAGATAGTCAATGAACTTGCTTGGCCATCTATACAAGAACATTGATTCAATAATGGAAAATGGTTGTACACCAAAAAAATTATGAAAAATGCTTTGAAATGTCATCTTAATTAGTATTGATAGCATTTTGAATCTTAGTTTGAATTCTAAAATTGTGGTTTGGAAGAAAGTTACTTTGGTTATAATAGTGATCATTGTATATCACAAGCATAGTGTGTTATTCGGCCAGGATATTTCTAATTCTGAACTTGAAGAAAAAATAGTTGTCAAAGTTACACTTATTCTGCTTTGAATTAATATTTTTACATTATCAATTTAAATAGAACTTAAAAAAAATGTCAAATCATAGTGAATAACCATCTCTTGTAACTTGTAGCTATTATGAATGTTATGGTTCTGACTTTATTAGTTAGTATTTAACAGTATATATTAATATGTTCAAAGAAGTAAAATTAAATTAGACAATACATGTATTTATATTATAATGTATGATGACTAATTTAGTGACTAATTTTTAGTATGTATATAATATTTTTTTATAAAAATTATATAAAAATATTCTATATTCTATAATAAATTATTTTCAAAGAATTCTTACTTAAATTAATATATTTTAAACTAATAATTATTTTAAAAAAATACCTTGTTCCCACCCAAAGTCCCTTCGGCATTGCCATCAGAGCAAGAGAGCTAAGGGATCAAATATTCCAATACTTACACCATTGTTCTATACATACCTATATTCCTACACCATTGATTAAACTAAGCCATATGCTACCCTCTAATAATGTCAAATTGGCACACATTCATATTTTAGAAAAAAAAAACTCGGGTAATAATTAAACCAAACTAAATATACTAAAACAAATATTCAGTCTATTATTTGTGTATTTTTTTTGCTTGAGAAGTCTCCTACTCTTTCGTAAATTCCCTTTGGTCCAATAAAATACACATATTATGTTATCGTTCCTACATAAAACATTAATTAAAATATGATAACTACCATGATTAAATAATTCAAAGAGTTTAGAGTAACAAATTAAATAATTTATAGATTAACGAAGAAATTACGTACGATAGTCAACTATGTCATGCATACTCTTTTCCCTTACCTTTTCTCCTCTAGCTATTTTTCCTGGCGTTCAAAGAATTTTTTAGCGTGACTAACAACTTGTGTATAAGTTCTTGTTTTAACATATTCATTTGAAGTCCTTAACCATTGTTTTCCTAATTCTTCATACACTTGGAGAAACAACCTAAGTTCTTATTTTAACATATTCATTTGAAGTCCTTAACCATTGTTTTCCTAATTCTTCATACACTTGGAGAAACAACCTGCCAAAAAATATTTTAATATAATGAGTGATTAGCAGATTTTATAGGAAAGTTCTTTCTATTTGACCTTTAAACAACAATCATATATAATACACTAATTAATATGTAGTTGTGCTCTTTTAAAGTCCAAAGAACTATTTTTTTCCGTTCATTGTTGTCACTAGAAGCCACAGGTAAAGGTTCGTGTTGGATTATGTTGCTGTTGGTATGTCAGTTTTGTTCTCTTGTTGCCTCTGACATGACTGATGACGATAACGTAATATGCATTGGCACTGCCATGTCTGCAATGGGCGCCATTTCCTCCATCCTACCATGATAATAATACCAAGATACATTTACATAATAGAGAAACATAGTATCTATATATCTGTATGGGAAAAAATAAATAAAGAAATAAAAAGAGAATAAAATTATTTAGAGTAGCCACCTGTGATGTTGACGATGAGTCCAATGAGGCGGTGGTGGTGGTGGTGTTGCATTAACGATGGGGATGGAGAGAAGGCTGTTTTCCAAAGGGGTAGCAGGCACAGGTATCATGATGATCATGTTCTCAGGATAACCGTTTTTTATGGCATTGACGTTGGTCATTAGCTTCAAGAAGAAATCTTGCAGCTGGGCCGGAGTCTTTCCGGGGAGGCGAGTGGCCACGGTCTCCTAACGATTGTGTATAGCATCCTGGAAACAATTGCGATAACAGACTCAAAGGCTTTGTTCTCCTCCCAAGTCCAGACCTGAGGTTGCGGTTGAGATTGAAGTGGTTGATGACCACCCAATTCGGCAATCAGCTCTAACGGTGGTTGATAACCCCAAATGTTAGAAAAAAACTTATCTGTCAAGTTGCTTATATCCGTCTGTGACTTGGTTTGATGTTGAGACTGAAGCCAAGGTTGAGGCAGAGGCTGGGACGAAGGCTGAGGCGGAGATTCTAGCTGAGGTGGTTGGTTAACATCGACATCAATAGCACATTGCTCTTCAATGTTCGTTGTATGCAGCTGGAGCTAAGGCTGAGTATGCTTGGTAGCTTCCGTCTCCTCCCGGTTCTCCATAGCTTCCGATAAACACTCATCATCAAGAACCATCTGGATCTGTTTGTTGCCATCCTAAGAATACGGTGGTTGATTATCATCCAAGGCCGGCAGATTTTCCATCTCCTTCGTATCCATCATTAAAAGAGCATCCAATTCCTATTTAATCATTCGTGCGTTATCCTCCATATCCATGTCAAATCATAGTGAATAACCATCTCTTGTAACTTGTAACTATTATGAATGTTATGGTTCTGACTTTATTAGTTGGTATTTAACAGTATGTATTAATATGTTTTAAGAAGCAAAATTAAATTAGACAATACATGTATTTATATATAATATATGATGACTAATTTAGTGACTAATTTTTAGTATGTATATAATATTTTTGATAAAAATTATATAAAAAATTCTATATTCTATGATAAATTATTTTTAAAGAATTTTTAATTAAATTAATATATTTTAAACTAATAATTATATTAAAAAAATACATTGTTCCCACCGAAAGTCCCTTCGGCAAAGCCATCGAGACCTTGGATATAAGGCCTAGCCCACCACTACTTCGGCATTGCCATCAAAGCAAGAGAGCTAGGAGATTAAATATTCCAATACTTACACCATTGTTCTATACATACCTATATTCCTACACCATCGATCAAACTAAGCCATATGCTACCCTCAAATAATGTCAAATTGGCACACATTCATATTTTAGAAAAAAAACTAAGGTAATAATTAAACCAATCTAAATATACTAAAACAAATATTCAATCTATTATTTGTGTGTTTTTTTTACTTGAGTAGTTTCCTCCTCTTTCGTAAATTCTCTTTGGTCCAATAAAACACACATATTATGTTATAGTTCCTACATAAAACATTAATTAAAATATGATAACTACCATAATTAAATAATTCAAAGAGTTTAGGGTAACAAATTAAATAATTTTTACATTAACGAAGAAATTACGTACGATAGTCAACTATGTCATGCATACTCTTTTCCCTTACCTTTTCTCCTCTAGCTATTTTTCCTGGCGTTCAAAGAATTTTTTAGCGTGACTAACAACTTGTGTATAAGTTCTTGTTTTAACATATTCATTTGAAATTCTTAACCATTGTTTTCCTAATTCTTCAAACCCTTGGAGAAACAACCTGCTAAAAAATATTTTGATATAATGAGTGATTAGCAGATTTTATAGGAAAGTTTTTTCTATCCGACCTTTAAACAAAAAACATATATAATACATTAATTAATATGTACTTGTGCTCTTGTAAAGTCCAATGAAATATTTTTTTCCGTTCATTGTTGTCATTAGAAGCCATAGGTAAAGGTTCGTGTTGGATTATGTTGATGTTGGTATGTCGATTTTGTTCTCTCTTTGCCCCTGACATGGCTGATGACGATAATGTAATATGTATTGGCACTACCATGTCTGCCACAGGCGCCATTGCCTCCAACCTACCATGATAATATTACCAAGATGTATTTACATAACAGAGAAACAGAGTATCTATAAATCTGTATGGGAAAAAAATAAATAAAGAAATAAAAAGAGAATGAAAATATTTAGAGTTGCCACCTGTGATGTTGATGATGAGTCCAATGAGGCGGTGGTGGTGGTGTTGCATTGACGATGGGATGGAGAGAGGGCTGTGTTCCAAAGGGGTAGCAGGCACAAGTATCATGATGATCATGTTCTTAGGATAACCGTTTTTTATGGCATTGACATTGGTCATTAGCTTCAAGAAGAAATCTTACAGCTGGCCCGGAGTCTTTCCAGGCAGGCGAGTAGCTACAGTCTCCCAACGATTGTGTATAGCATCCTGAAAATAATTGGCCATAACCGACTCAAAGGCTTTGTTCTCCGCCCAAGTCTAGACCTGAGTTTGCGGTTGAGATTGAAGTGGTTGATGACCACCCACTTTGGCAATAAGCTCTAACGGTGGTTGATAACCCCAAGTGTCAGAAAAAAACTAATCTGTCATGTTGCTTAAATACGTCTTTGACTTGGGTTGATGCTGAGACTGAAGCCAAGGTTGAGGCAGAGGCTGGGACGAATGCTGAAGCAGAGATTCTAACTGAGGTGGTTGATTAACATCGACGTCAATAGCACAATGCTCTTCCATGTTTGTTGTATGCGGCTGTAGCTGAGGCTGAGGCTGAGTATGTTTGGTAGCTTCCGTCTCCTCCCGGTTATCCGTAGCTTCCAGCAAACACTCATCATCAAGAACCATATGGATCTGTTTGTTGCCATCCCAAGAATGCGGTGGTTGATTATCATCTAAGAACGGCAGATCTTCCATCTCCTTCGTATCCATCATTAAAAGAGCATCCAGTTCCGATTTAATCATTCATGTGTTATCCTTCATATCCATGTCAAATCATAGTGAATAACCATCTCTTGTAACTTGTAACTATTATGAATGTTACGGTTATGACTTTATTAGTTAGTATTTAACAGAATGTATTAATATGTTTTAAGAAGCAAAATTAAATTAGACAATACATGTATTTATATATAATATATGATGACTAATTTAGTGACTAGTGACAAATATTCTATATTCTATTATAAAAAATTTTCAAAGAATTCTTACTTAAATTAATATATTTTAAACTAATAATTATTTTAAAAAATACCTTGTTCCCACCCAAAGTCTCTTCGGCAAAGCCATCGAGACCTTAGATAAGGCCTAGCCCACCACTTCTACAGCATTGCCATCAGAGCAAGAGAGCTAGGGGATCAAATATTCCAATACTTAAACCATTATTCTATACATACTTATATTCCTACACCTTTGATCAAATTAAGCCATATGCTATCCTCTAATAATGTCAAATTGGCACACATTCACATTTTTGAAAAAAAAAACAAAGGTAATAATTAAACCAAACTAAATATACTAAAACAAATATTCAGTCTATTATTTGTGTGTTTTTTTTTTTTTTGCTTGAGTAGACTTCTCCTCTTTCGTAAATTTTCTTTGGTCCAATAAAACACACATATTATGTTATAGTTCCTACATGAAACATTAATTAAAATATGATAACTACCATGATTAAATAATGGTGCACACTATGGTACAGATGTTGTTTTACAGATATTCTTTTATTATTGGGGATCTAGCGACGCGTGTCCCATTTGGGATATTCTCCTAAAATACAAGTTGATGCTTATGGACAGGCGAGGCTTACACCTTCCATTGCGGCTCGGCTCGGGAATTTTTAGGAAAGTAACTCCATTTGTATTTATGGGCTGGCCAGACTTTTTTGCAGGATAGGTGGATCTGGTTTTGGGCTGGGTAGGTGTTGGGGCTGGGTAGGGTTAAGAAATCCATAGGAGAGTATGAGTAACGGTGAGAGGATTTTGCACCGCCACGACCAGTTCGACGGATAACCATAGGAGGGTACTCGATGGCTGTGGACAGAGGGGGCTTCTCTGAGTGGAACAGGTAGAGGTGGGCTGGATTGCGTTGAGACGCGGTGAGCAGAAGCTTCTTTGCCGTAACTGCGTCATCCCAAAGCAGAAGAGAAACCGTAATCGAGCTTTTGGCTCCGGAGGCCTGATCGGAACTCGCAGTCATCATCTCCTTCTGCTTCGATTTCTCATCGGCAGTCCACAATCACCGGTATTCTCCTTATTTCTCATTGCGTTGCAAATTCACATAAGATGGTGCACTGTTAGCTGTTGCATAAGGCATGATGCCATAATTATGTTTTTAGGGTTTGCATTGTAAATTAACAAGAACCATTTTTGCTGAAATAGATTAGCTATTGGTATAGATTTCTTATACAGAAATTCATTAATATTCTTTGGTAGAACGGGCGTGATGTGAAAGGGAAATTATTGGATATGTGTAGCTGAAGTTTTGCTGATAATTTTTTTTATTTAACATAGCTGGAACATTTAAAAATATGCTTCTTGATCTTCCGTTGAATTTTTGAACTTTTGCACTTTCACCTAGGATTTAAAAAATATACCATTCGAGCTATACAAATTGTTGGATTTCACCTGCCACTCTATCGAGCTAACTAGAGCACATTTCATATTAACTGGACTTAAAGAAAAATGCATCTCCCCCCTGAACTATATGGTTAGAGACAAAAATTAAATAAGTAGAAATCTAACGGAGTAAAATGTACTTGCTATCTATTAAAGTGTTCCCATTTTCATTGCATTTGGCCGCTTTTCCACATTATTAAAAAATTCATATTCTGAAAAATCTTTGAGTGTCTTGTTGCCACTAATCAGTAGCAAACATATAATCTTATCAAAAACAACATTGTTCCTATTATATTTTGCTTGTGTGCTAGTTAATAATTCTTGTGAGAAAAAAACTTTCCCTAACAATATCAACCACCAATTTGATTTGATATCATGATAACGTATTCCATGCCCATCTTCTGTTTGTGTTTTGGCTTCACTGAACAAGAAAAGCTCCACCAATTATATTGTATCTTGAGTTCCATTTCAATTGTTCTTGGAAATTACTGTTTTATAATTCAAAGCATATATGTGTTCTTCTTGTCCTTTAAAACCCCATGATTATTAGATGGCTTTTACTAGTACTAAATATTAGTATATAGTTATTTTTTTTGTTACAAGGTTCTAAGGTTTTGGCATCTCTTGGCAACCCAAGAACTTGGGTTCTTTATGACTGTGTTTGGTTAATGGGTGGAAGAAAATAAGACATAGACATTTGGATAAATATTAAATTTTTCTTGTATCTTGAGTTCCATTTCAATTGTTCTTGGAAATTACTGTTTTATAATTCAAAGCATATACGTGTTCTTCTTGTCCTTTAAAACTCCATGATTATTAGATGGCTCTTATTAGTACTAAATATTAGTATATAGTTATTTTTTTTGTTACAAGGTTCTAAGGTTCTGGCATCTCTTGGCAACCCAAGAACTTGGGTTCTTTATGACTGTGTTTGGTTAATGGGTAGAAGAAAATCAGACATAGAAATTTGGATACATATAAATTTTTTTTTTGGTTTGTTTGGTAATAATACATAACACAAGACACAAATCACAATTAAATTAAAATATGAATATCATTCTTCTTTTTAATCATGAATACCATATTACAGTAACACCACATGCACTACCCCCACTTCAATTTGTTACTTTTCTTTTAAGATTGACACAGTCACTACCGATATGTTCAATAACTCAAATATATGCGTAACATAACCCAGATATAGATTATTATAAAAAAAAATAGGGGAGGGAGGGATGAAGGGAGGAAGAGAGAGAGTTGTTTTCATGGGAGAGAAGCAAAAGACAGCCTCTTGGTGAGAGTGAAGGAGAAAAAGAGAACAGTTAGGAGAAGGATGGTAGATATGGGGAATTGACAAAATAGTAAAGGTAAAAATAGATTAAAAATTTGTGTTTAACATAAAAAATTTGTGTTTGATCGAACTTCCTAAAGAGACCAAAAATATGTGTGTATTGTGTGCAGCTGTGTACCACCATTTCCTTCAACTAATTGTGTCTCCCCAACAAAATTGTAGATGTGTGCCAAGTGGGAGTCTCATGCATCGGATGCCCATAAAAGTTACACCCCAAGGACCTCTTATTTTTTTGTTTTTCTTCACCGTAATTGTTTTTTAAATTTTCTTAATTTGTACTTCTCTGTTAGTTAATGATATTTGTTTCTTTAAAGTAAATTGGTTGCTGGAAGTTACAATTTTTAGTATTAAGCGCAAGCTGTTAAAACTGAATTTAACAATACTCAGCTTTTCTAGCTGTTTGAACGTTGACAAGAACAAGAAGAAGCACCACTTCAACTTGGGGCCTTGTATTTTCATGTCTTCTCCTTTCTTCTTATTGGTGATGTCACATTCATTATTTCTTGCTGTTAACCTCACTTTCTTCTTGTTCCCATAAAGCAAATGCAACAACACATTCTTCAGAGAGAAGAATGAAGCTTCAGTTTCTATAGTATCCTATAGTCAACCAGCTATAAAATATCAAAATAAAATGTATAGAGTGTTTTTTTGCCTTATATATGAGGTGGGCTTCTGCTTTTGCTGCTTATAGTTGTAGGAAGAAAAAGAAATCAGTTCTTATAGTTACTTTTTTGCTTGCCTGAAAATGGGTCTATTCTTTTCATGTCTATCATTATACCAAGTAATACAGTGCTTTGTTTCTCTGTTTATGAGTGTTGTAGTTATGCTAAAGCTTTTTTCTTAAGTTGACGTGACAGGTTTTGTTACTAAATTTATTAAGTGTTTTCACGATTTTCTTGTATTGGTTTCATCATATTTGTTTATTATTCTTTCTCTGAGCCTTGTTTGTTTCCTGGTAATGTGCATGTACCTTTCAACTGTAATATCAAAGCCAAAATGATTTCCATTTTTAGAACTCAAGAGAATTTCAACTAACTTTCTGTGCTTTATTTATTCAAAGAAATAAGAATGGCCAAAAAACAAAAAACAGGAAACTATTTCCATAGATGTCCCAACAAGGCTTTATTTTATTATTATTTTCTTGTTTCCTTTTATATAAATTCATGCATCTTTAGGGGGTATGTTGGTAACTCAATAATTTGATGCTGGACTAACACAGAAGTACATGCATATATTAATTTATTCTGCTTATCGTAAAAGTTTATTCCAACAGTCTGTCCGAAACCTCTTCTCTTTCTTTTGTCCAAACATATATAACTGATTTGGTTGGTTAGCCATGATGTACAACAACAGCACTATTCCTAGTTGCAACTTTGGGAGTGATGCCTGTCTCATCAATCAAAAGAGTCCAATAGGGTGTGTGTTATGTCATCTATATCTCTCTCTATATATATAGCTTCACTATGATTTATATCAAGTGTACTCATTTTAACTAAACACTAAGAAATAGCAAATGTCATACTGAAAGCAGTTGAATACTTTTGGAAGCAAAGGTGAAGATCCGAATGCAAACTCGGAAGAAGAATTAGGTATATTCATTTATTTTATTTAGTGATATTCCGTAAATTATTAGTGTTTTAATGTAAGTTGTTATGTTAAAAAGTTTAAATATATGTATATATATGTTGATATAATTGTATTCGTGTGAACTGAGAAAAAAACTGTAAGTTACAATTTTAATTTTTCAGCCCAAAATTATATGAGGATGCCACACATGATAACCAACGGTAGATTAATTTTGAGAGATTCAGTTGTGTGAAATTAACTTTGGTTGAGGTGGATATTGATGGCTATGACTCATATTATTAAGTTGGATTTCGTGAAAACCATTTCCTCGTATCCTTGGACTATATTTTTAATCTAGAATTCCTAATCGTATGAGCAGAAGACTTTGAGTGGCATTTGATATCCCATTCATTAGTGAAAATTTAATGATTTCTCTATTTTTTTGTAGTTTTTCAATGAATGCTAATTTTATTTGTAAGTTCGTGATTGCTGCTCAGCTTTGTTTATTTCCTTTTATATATGCTGGTTTTGCAGTTTCAGGCCAAATGGACTTCGACCTTTACTCAAGCGATAACGATGAAGAGTCATCAGAGATGTCGTTGGGTGTGTGTGGTTCTTTAAGTTCCTCTGAAGATGACGACAGTACTAGCTTATTTGGCATGGGAACAAGTCACTCTGAATCAAACAAAGAATTGCATCGCTTACAGGGGGATGTTCACGGCAAGGTGCCTGTGTTACTTACCGCAGAGGACTTCTTGCATATAGTTTTCACTTCTGAGGAGGAGGCCTACAATGCTTACAAGGAGTTTGCCTGGACAAGGGGGTTTGGTGTTCGCAAGGGGGACGTGGGATGGGTTGACGGTGTTTTGGTGAGGCAGGACATCTTCTGTCATCGTCAGGGCACGAGGAGTGACAAGCATTATGATAGGCCAGAACGAGTAAGGGAGGAGCGGCTGGAGAGTCGCACGGACTGCAAGGCAAAATTGAAAATATACTATGATGTCCATGATAATGTGTGGAGAGTGCGAAAGATTATTGATGAACACAACCACGACATGGCTCCGGCTGCGTTTTGCAACCTGTTGCCAAGTCACCGAAAAATGAGCGATGGGGATAAGGCTCAAGTGAATAGCATGAAGCAATTTGGAATCCCTACCTCGAAGATAATGGCTTACATGGCAGGCCAATCGGGTGGCTACAGCATGCTTCGGTTTACAAAAAGGGATTTGTACAACTATGTTCACAATCAACGGCGAGCACGAATCTTGGATGGGGATGCAGCTGCAACTATAAGCTACTTAGAGGGGAAGGCAAATGCGGACCTTATGTCAGTCGCCAGATACACAACGACTGCAGATAATCGGTTGGGTAACTTATTTTGGGTGGACGGTATCATGAAATCCGATTATGAGTTGTTTGGTGATGTCCTTGCATTTAACGCGACATACCGTGGGAACAAGTACAAGAAACCTCTGGTGGTGTTCTCTGGGATAAATCATCACAGGCAAACTTGCATTTTTGGATTTGCATTGCTTCAAGATGAGGAGGTGCGCACTTACAAATGGGTTCTACTGAACCTTTTGGATGTCATGGGTCAAAGAAGACCTAACCTTGTTGTGACGGATGGGGATAAGGCAATGCGTGCTGCCATTGCGGAGGTAATGCCTTCAGCCAAGCACAGACTCTGTGCATGGCATCTGGAGAAAAATTGTTTCCAACGGGTAAAGGAAGCTGAATTTCGGAAAGTATTCAAAAAGGCTATCTATGCAAACTTTGATGTTGACGAGTTCGAGAGATATTGGAGGACCTCAATTGAGTCTCTCAGTCTAGGCCAAAATACATGGGTGCAATCGACATATGACATTAAAGAGAGTTGGGCAACGGCCTATCTGAGGGGGACCTTTTGCGCCGGATATAGGACAACGTCAAGATGTGAAGGAATCAACTCTTTCATTAAAGCGTTCCTAAAGTCAACGGATAGCATTCTTGAACTGGTTCACAGCTTGGACAGGGTCGTGAAAGACTATCGGAACAATGAGGTTACTGCACAATTTTACTCCACTTATTACACACCTGTGTTAAGTACTGGATTAGATGCAATAGAGTTGTCTGCGTCGAAGCTTTATACAAGAGCTGTTTTTAGGGAGGTTAAGAAGCAAATCAAGGGTGTTGCAACGCTATTGTTTCAGGGAAGGGAGAGCATCAACACGACCATTGTCTATAGCTTTAGTAAAATGGGTAGACCGGATCGGGTATTCAAGGTTCTCTATGATCCGAATGACCGAAAGATTGAGTGTGAGTGTAAGATGTGGGACAGTGATGGCATACCGTGTTCCCATATATTTTGTGTCATGAAGTACGAGGGTATGGAGGAAATTCCTGAAACACTTGTCCTTAGGCGCTGGTGTAAGATTGCAAAAGACTGTACAACATTGAAAACGGGGAATGATTCAAGGGATCAGGCAAGACTGCTGCGATACAGTGCATTATACTTAGCTTTGTCCCATGTTGTTACACTTGGGTGCGAAGAGGTTGAAGATTTTGCGCTTGCACATGATGCTATATCAAACCTGGTTGATATATTGCAACGGCGCCGTGTGGAAAAGGATGGTAACAAGGTTTTGCCCAACAACAAATGTGGGGTCAAAGACCCTACGATGGCAGCTACAAAGGGTGCACCGAAGAGGGGAAAAGCCAATTTATGTGCCTCCGAGGAGGAGCCGAAACTGAAGAGGCGTTGCACTAAGTGTGGGGTTCCCGGACATACAAGAAGAACATGTGCAGGCCACGATTTGAAGGCTGTACGAGTGGGATCAGAAGCAGCATCATCAGCTTTCGCCGAGTCTTCTTTTGCCCATGTAAAATCCACGGAACGATCCACGTCATTACGCAGGGAGGTCCCCTTCGAAGAGGTAACCACCGCAACTATATTTTTTATTGGTTTCAAAAACTGTATTAGATGTGTTCTTACGAGTAGCGCAAAAGTCAGATGTAGGCTGCATTACGAAATATTTTTCTTACTATATTGTTAGGAATGATTTAGTCTTCATTGTTTGTGGTTCTGGGTACTCGTGCTTTGGTTTTCAGGGACCAAAGGTCACATCTAGCCGTAGCCAAGGAGGTGCACCATTAGGCATGACCCCTACTCAATCGAACGTGTCGCGGTTCGCACCTTCTGGAGGTGGAGGCAATATATTCTTGGGTGGGCAACGCATAGATCATTTTTATGCAACACCTACGTGTGGACCAACGTCATCCGTCCCGTGCTATTCTCCTTCTTTCGTCCCAGGTGTGATTCATAGCGGATCCCATGGTGCCTCGACAAGTCTTGGTAGCGAGGCAATTGAGAGGTGGATTCTGGAGGTAACTGTTTGAAAGTAAGTCTTAGTTCTGTTGTAGGATATGGAATGTAGTTGCACAATAGCCTGTAAGCTACTTCATTAAGTTGTTCCATTAGTGACAAGCTTAATTGTTTTCAATTTTTATAATGCCTTGTTTTCAATAATGACACTTACTTATTAATTGCAGAATGTAATTGGTCTAGGGTCTTCGGTGGAAAAGAATGGTGCTCTTCGATGAATTTATTGTTGGTATCTACTACAAAGCGAAGGCGTTCTCTTGTGGCATCTGGTGGATTCTATGGTATGGCAGCTTCATAGTTCCATTGCAAAGATGTTATGTTCTTGCTTGCAAGGCTCCCAAATATTTTGCTTTTTTTTATCTCATGCACGTACCTTTGCCATGTTGCTGTTGCCTTGTTAGGCTGTTAAAGAATTAGTTGCGGAGGTTGCTTAGAAGATATGGACGTTGGTATGCGAGTAGAAGTCGTCTCCAATTAATGTATTCACTTGAATGAAACGGGAATGACATTATATTTGGATATTTGCTATTATTTTGTGTTGTGGCTAATGATTAATTGTATGGTGAGAATTTCAATCTTGTGGACTATAGATACAAGAACATGGCTGTATTATAACTATGGAGAGTTTAGATAATATGGAAATAAGGGTTCTGCGAGAGGTATGTCACATGTGCAGGTGGAACACGGGTGTATTATAATAGTGTGCTTTCTCTTCAGTCTCTAGTAAAAGTTTTCACCAACCAAATTATAGACATTTCAAATCCTTCTGCCAGAACAAGATAATGAGAGTGAACGCCTCTTTAAAATTAAATGTCTTGAAGTTGGGAATTATTATGTGATATTCACTAATATCTATACCCCCTGTAAGTTATTCTATAGCATTTTTTTCTTGTAACGATAATAAATAAAGAGACATGAACAAAGTAATATTACTGAAAACTTATAATAATAATAGATTTGAGTCACCTATATAATTTTTAAGAACAAGTTCATCTTCTTAGAATCAGAAATCTTCCCAAGGGTAGCACACACCTAATCTGGTGACCATTATTATATCCGCAAGTCCATAGCTACATAAAAAACACAAATCTGGTCCAATGTATTGAAAAGAAGACACAATAAATTTCTTACAAGAATACTATCATTTTCTTAGTAATCTTATTAAGATGCCACAAAACCTTGCTAAAAAAAAGGGTATAAATCTGCCTGCATATAGTCAACAAGAGTTTAAAAAGCTTGGTGCAACTGCACAAACTCTACCATCACAAAACTCAAGTAAATATAGAAAGAAGCTTGCTGCAAGTGCAGAAACCCTATCATCACAAAAATCATAAGCAGATAAGTACAACACCACCCAAAAAGAATAGTGCCGATAAGTATGGTCATATCTTATACAAGTTAACTAATTAAGAATATTGACAGTGTAAGTGTAATGATGATGATAATAGCATGTTCTTTGTTTGAGTACAAAATGCAGAACTTAGTGTCTATAGAAAAGCCTATGTGGAAGATCTTCTGACCCAATAAGATAATGGTGAAGGCCACAAAATAAGAAATGACACCAAACCCTGGAACCTATTGAGATGACCTTTCACCAAGTAAAACCGCGGTGAAAGTGTTAAAAAGGCCATTTAAAACATTAGTATAAGATGCTACTTGGTGAGTGTGATACAAACATGAATTATATGTAATTACAAAAAATTTACATGTATCTCACTATTAACACAACGGAAATTAAGGATCACACTTCATTTCATATTTAACCACCAAAAAACAAAATATGAGGCACCTCCTCAGAGGGTTGCTCCCATTGACTTCCAGCGCCAGTGAGACATTGCTTTTGCAACTAATGCCTTTGCATTTTCGTTGTGTTCTTTTAAAACCAAATCAATGGCAAGCCGCATCCGCGTTGCAACATTAACTGTCTGCAACACAGCAAGTAAATTATTTAAAAACAGATTTCATAAAAAAAGGATAAGTGTGTACATTATGCTTAGACTATTGTGGGAGCTAGGATAATTACCCGGACATCATAATCTTTCCAGAGTGCGCCCCGTATCATCCACTGCGAAACCCATACTCCGCAATCCATGCTACACCAGTATTGGGAATCGGTTAACTCAGCGATCAATTAAATAATTACATTAAGACAAAAAAAAAAGGAACGACGATTGTTTTAGTCTCTAGGACGAAGACTATGACATACTAGGGGGAAGTATACCTACTAAGTGAACAGAAGGGTAGGGTTAGCCAAATTAGAATTAAGTTTAAAGTACGTGATTCAATACATGAGTAGGGAAAATTAATAAGAAAATAGTATGCATACGATCCACGATCTTGTTGCGGGACATCAGCATCTTCGATGTCGTATGTTGAGAACCTTGGGCGCACCCCATCATTTGATGATAGCCATGCTTGGCCGAGGGTTATGGATTCAAGGTACAGTGCCTGCTCAGGAACCGTAGGTACAGAAATATAGAAGCTTGATTATGAGTGGCCAATCAGCTAACGAATTAATAACATGGATGAGTATAAGCAAAAAGACAGGCAACATCGAAGGTGTTCTCACCACTTTAGTCATCGCCGTTTGCCTGTCTTCGGTCTCTTCTGGATTAACTAGTGAATCTAAGTAAATTAGCTTACGTCTTACGTTGTCAATGATCATCAGGTACCAATGCCCGACAGTCCACATCGGCACATAAATCTGTTTGCAATAAGAAAACAGTATGTGTTACTACCATAATGAGTTATTGCGCTATCAACTACATGATACCGTATAGTGTAACCCCAATCGGAACACCATGAAGGAATTAATTATACCCGATGCACTTCGTCAACCTTCGATGGCATATGCTTTGCCTTGATCGTTGCAAGCGTACCCGTCGATAGAGATCGCATTTCCAGGGCGGCTTGCTAAGAAGAACAAAAGGAATGACAAAGCAACAATAAATTTTTAGCACAGCAAGCAGCAGCATGCATAACTGTGATGACAAGACTAGGATAATTTGACCAACTATGACACATTAATTTTCTCATACTTATACAGACCAAGGGGATTAGGCTTAATCAACAACCTACGTTAAAGTAAATTACCCGACAAATTATGAAGATTTTCTTCACAAATACTAATTGCTGTACACGCAGCGGAAAGATTGCAGTCCTAGTCAAAATTCTCAAGTGTTTGGGAAGTAGCAACATACCATAATTGTAGTCGGGAGGAACCACAAATAGCTCGGGCTGGTGTGGGAAAGCATTGTAACGACAACATCAAGGACCTGCAGGTAGGGACAGGGTTTTGGGTCAGTCCACACGCATAAAGTAGAGCAGCGGTGCTTTTGACCACAACCGACACATGATACACTTAGCATTTACTTTTTATGTGGGAATGCAAACCAAAATAAAAGAATCTTTATATGGGCTGGAACTGAATACTCACATCGTCGACGAGTTTTTCCTTTGGTACAAGCGTGAATGCTGCCTTCCTGTCAATGTGGAAAGGTCCAACATCAACCAGGATCTCACTGAAAAAATCAATGGCCAAGAATTACGGATAATGTTTCAGTGTAACTAGCATAGGGTTGACACGAACAAGTGCTCAGCAACTAGAGGAAATTAGGGGTTACGAATGAAATTTGGCTAACCTAGGTGGTAGGTCGTTGCTGAATACATAAGTCGCAGCCACTAGGTTTATCCCGGACAACCGCATCTCCTTAGTGGGTGAAAATGCTAGGTCCATTTGCTGCCACATGTCATAATAATGCCACATCAACATTAAGCGTAAGGTATCAACGAATGAACCGTAAATGAAATACCCACAACCACAACACGATCTACCTTTGAGATCCTATGTAGTTTCACCGGCATGACCTCAGGCATTTGTTTGTTTCCACGACTGCACCCCAATGGGAATCTGTTGTAACATCCATCATCATCAACGTTGCATTCCGTATCCCTCCGACCGTGTGGCGTGGCGAATTCATCATGGCCTACAGAATCCGTCGTGAGGTCCACCTGCATTTTAGTCATTCATTGGGGAATGAGTCAGATACAAGTCCATTCAGATTTAAGGAAGACATAGAAAAACTATTTTGCACACGGTAAAAAGTTTTAGCACACATTACCCAAATCACTATCACAAAAATCCACGTAAAGCTTGTAATAAACAGTGTCAAATATTATAATAAATTAAAACATGGAGTCACGGTACCAAAAAAGGAGGGTTTAGCTATTACTAGTGTTCAATAAGATTGAAATCATGGTGCTTACAGCTAAGAAAGGCATACTAGGCTGAGCATATGTGTCGAGAGAAGAAGAGTGCTGCGTGGTTTTGTATGATAGTATCTACTGCACACTATTATCGTTACACCCACAGTCATTGTCACATACACAACAGGAAAACTTTTATTTTGAGATTAATTACTGGTTAATATTTTTTTTAATGGAAATTATAGCTAGTCATTCATTTTTCGAAGTGGGCTGAATTTATTTATTTTTTAGACTACTAATTGGACTTATAATAGTTGAAATTTTTTGGACGAAACTTT
>NC_029791.2:105874072-105876830 GCF_000816755.2 Arachis ipaensis
TTAAATGGAAGCAGAGAGTGACTAGTGGTTGGCAGAGAAATATTTTCAACAAAAGAAAATCTATAATAAAAGCTTTAAAGTATTCAACTTCAAATACATTACCAGTTCGGGTTTTTTTGTTCTGTCTTGTGTCTTTAGACCTCGTCTCGGCTACCTTGTTTTCTTCTTTGCCCTTGTGCTCCTGAACGGCATGTGATCCATGCTGAACTCTGTCTTCGTCGGTGGTATGTATGTAGGGTCATCTGCACCATCCATGCTACATGTGGGGGTTCCTGTGACCCATTTCTTACCCTTATATTTGTCTGAATGCTGCTCTTTGAGACTTTTCTTTCCACTGCACAAACAGCCGGAGGACACCTTTCTGAGACCCTTCGAAGTTAAACCCTGATTATTTTGGCAGATAAGGCTACGGATAGTTCGTTGTATATCTGCCAGCATCTCATTCTGCCGATTAAAAGCGTCAGTCAGGTGTCTTACGTCGGACTGCAAACTCGAGACGGTTGTAACTACACTCTTCGTGATATGGCTGCACTCCTGGAGCCATGACTCAAAATGTATAAACAACTTGAATAGGTTGGAAAGTGGTATGAGCAACACGCACAATGTTGTGTAAGAGCCAAACGTTTATTATATAGAAAAGTCGGGTTACGTGTTACCTGGCTACAAGCCACAATAGATGACCGGCTGCTGGCTGTATATGCATCATCCCGCTCGCTAGCCATCGCTGCTGACCTGAAGTATACAACCGACTACTTGAGTAAAGCAAATAACCTCAGAGTCACAGCGACAGATCCAGGAATCAAAGAGTAGAGTGGCCAAAAATTAAAATTTTGTATATTCAACTATAGTGTCATATATTTTACACTAGAAAAACTCAAAATTAGTTATTTATTTCAAAAAATTAACAAGTCCTTGTCAAATACAATAATTATCTCCGTGTTTATAATTATTCTTACTGTTTAAAATGTAACAACATATAAAATTAGCTACTTTTATGTATTATGTTAACAAATTTATTTTGTTAAGCATCTTTGTAAAAACAAATTATATTTTTATGCTTGATTTTAGTATAATGTATCGCATGAATTGAGAGTAACTAATTGCACTATTTATTTTGTTATATGGATTTAAAATTTACTAAAGCATTTTGATATAATAACATGGACAAAAATTATGAAAAAAATAAGGAAAAAAAAACTAAATATATTTAGAGAATAAACGACGTTATTACAAATAATATTGGACTACTTTTTATATGATTGTAGAGGTTAAGATGAGGTAAAAAAAAAGGAAAAATTAAAAAAGAGTTCCAAACCAAATAAAAAATACAGATTACATGTAGAGAAATAAACTAATTTAAGACAGCTAACATAGGCTTCAAACTTGAAATTTGCATGTGCATAAAAGGTCTCTTAAATATATGAAACAATTTTGAATTATCCATTACATAAGCAGTGTTCACGACTATAGATAAACCTAAGACTATCTATTTCATGACTGAATGGTTAACATTGTTTGACATTCTACTAAGCTTTCTAAGTCTGTTATTTCTAGCCCTCATCGTTACATTGGGTATTGGTGCTCTTAATGTACTCAGTGGCTTATTCTTTATTTTCAAATATTTTAATAATGAAAAACAAATGACATTAGTTTATGGGAGGCACGAAAATTTTTCACCGACCACAACATAAGGGTATTAGTATTCTACAAGGTTGTAGTAACGTTTGATTAGACAACAAATCACTGCCTAAAAAAAAAACAAGTTGGAAATTTTTCTTTTCTTAATTCATCATGTCATATCCAGTTCAAAGTGGGTACACCGAGGGTCCCATGGGGCAAATAACTTGTTACTATTGTTAAATAGTCTTATAAAGTGTTCATTTACCACCGTTTGCGCGGAGGTGTCTCTCATCTTGCACATGACCACGTCGCGTTTCCAGAAGATTCAACTGGGGTTGCTCGCTTCACTCCACTATGACTTTTGTTGCTCGTGTTCTTTGTGCCCGAAAAATGAGTCCTCGTTGACTTCCTGCAATGTGGATGACATTGGAGTACAAATTAAAGAATAGAAACTACTTGCTATTCATGAGTAGCCGAAACATGTATTCAAATCAAACATTGTTTACGATTGAAATAGTCATAGATATTTAATGTACACTACAAAATGTAGTAAGAAGTCTTTAATTAAATTATGTAGTTTTTATTTAATTATTTACTATCCCCATTAGCCGTGAGAATTATTCTTTCGTGGGGCATATTGACACAATACCATACCTATTGCGCTAAGGCTACAATTGAAGCATCAGTTAAAATCATCCTTAAAATATATATGGGTTACGGTAACTATGCTTGCTTAGTTTGAGTGATCATGGTTGTACTCATTGCTGAAGCAAGAATTTGTAAATCCAAGTAATTTATACGTAATTCTAACTCAAAGTTATAGACTTCCATTGCAATAAGAAAGATAAGCTTAAAATCTAGACTCACAATGAAGTAAATAATATGTAACTATGGATTAATAATTAATACAAGCAGAAGAAGTTAGATTTTTGTAATAAATTTTATCAATTTAGAAAACTTCCATTCAAATAATATTTTTTTCAACTGTTATATATAGATAAGAGGACATCAACATAAGCCACTACTGATAAAGTATGTTGCACAATGTAATATCTTGTATTAGTATCCCAAAAAATAAAACTTATTATATTTTAAGTTTGTCGTTTTATATTTCTTTATTGATCTAAACTTTTACAAG
>NC_029791.2:105877160-105879887 GCF_000816755.2 Arachis ipaensis
CAAAATATATATATATATATATATATATGATATTTTTAGTTTTTTTTTTTCTGAATTATAGCCTCGTTGTTGTAATAATTTATTTCCATGGTTAAAAATTTATGATGACGTAAAGAATAACAAAAATTACAACATTTAACTTGAATATAAGATATTTAACTTGAATATAAAAAATCTTACCCTGACCCAAGTCATTACATTGGGTTGTTTAGGGCCATAGCTTATGACAGGTTTTGTTTCATAGCTTAACGAATTAGATTCTCGTTTGGTTTATTGTTACTTTGTGGCCCATTTTTGTAGGCCCAAGGTACTTTTGTTGGTAACGGGTAGGAAGGACCCATCCAAACCATGAACTATGCAGCTTGTTCTGCCGCTGTTAGGGTTTACAATGCTGCACCCATGACTCAAGCGTCGGTGGGTTACTAACACCGAGACGGAGCGATGCGATGGGAGTTCATTACGCAGAGACACCACCACGTTAACAGCTCCGTCATCGCTGTTCATCCAATTCTCATGCCCATAACCAGGAACTCACATGGATGATAATAAAGCAGAATAAAACAGTGACACATACAAAGTAGAAAAGACAAGCCAGGTGCACTCACATGATTCGCAATGCATAAAAAGATCTCGAGAAATAGTGTGCATCAACGTGCCCTCCATCTTTATGTCCAGTCTCCTTTTCTTCTCTGTATAATCACGCATGCCATGGTTGCAGAGAATCGCAAGTGGGAAGATTCGTCAACCTAGCCTTGTATCGGTCATGGGATTCAAAATCAATAGCCAAATTGACCGGTTTTCACCGGTTAACTCTGGATTTGGCCGGTTCGTTCTAGTTCTGTACCTTATACGGTCTAAATGTCTGACTATACCGGTATTAGATCCGGTTCTTCAATTTTTTAGTCGAACCGACTCTGGTTTTAATAACTATGACCACAAAAAAAAAGTTTCTGAAATTGATATCTTTAACAGTTCTTATTTAATTGTTTGTTTTTCTACTATATACATATATATATATAGTAGATAATAGACTTTAAAATTTAGTACACTCGATCGAAACAGATAAATTTATTAATATTTACTGGTGTGAATTTTTAATATTAGACTTTATATTCTTTAAATCATTATTATCGATTTATGGTACACAATTAATTTTAACTTATTATCTTAAAAATTCCATTGTTACTATCAATGGAAAATTGTTGATAACTCGTATACGATTTATATGTATGTGTTTTATTTGGAAAACAAATACTAAGATACTTGCATGTGATTTTGATTATATTATTGAAATGCAAGATATTATGGATTTTTTCAAAAGTTACTAAACGACAAACTTACAAAAACAACTTGGGTTCTATAAATACTATTTGAATGAGGTCTTTGTCTACACCTCAAACACATCAATATGTAACTCATGCCCACATACATGAGAGATGTGAATAATGCCTACTTTCGGATCATGTTATACTTTCATACCCTTAACCTCTTCTGCCAATATAACAAGCTACGCGGCTCTTGATGGTGTACCGCACACATGGGAATGAGTGAAATTGGAAATTCATAGGATGTAGACATTATGTTCACATCCGGAACTGGAAGGACAATGGTTTCAGTATCCTTTCCAGTAAGTTGAAGAGGGAGCAGTCGACGGTTAACACAAGTTATCTTTGGCTGATGTCCACCACTATTTTGGCAAACTCCAATGCTGAAATAAGTGGGGTGTCTTCATTAACATGACCGATGCATGCGTCTTACCTACCCGCATGTTCCACCGCACCCGTTCCGACAATTAGGAGGGCTCCAGTGACGGGGGCTTCAGGCAACGAGGGTGCTTGCAACTTTCGTTGTGTACTTCTTGAGAACTGGACGGAACCTTACGGTCGTATTTGCATCCATCTAGTACGTACGAGAAGTGGCTCTATAGTATCGAATGACAACTTCTTTTATAGACTTATGATAGGACATGACTATAGATTTATTTTATGAATTTTGTTAGTCATGTGTATATAAATTATTTGTGATATTGAGAGTTCAAACATTATTCGTTTGCAAAATTTTTAATTTAATTTGATATTTTTTTCTATTTTTGTGTTCCAACTCAAATTCAATATTTTGATTTTTCTTCTTTCTCAATTAGTGCCAGACTGGCAGGGAATTGTAAAGTGAAACAAGGTACTTGGTCTAGTAGAATAAATTATTCTTTTATAAAAATACCCTTTAGTAAAAGAAATATTTTTTGTCATTAAATTTTGCTTTCCAATATATTCTTTAATAAATTATTTTTTATGAAATTGTTTTGACAAAAATATCATAAAAAATTTTTTATAATTAAATTATTTTTTGTCTAAGATACCGTTTAAGATTCTTTTAATTATTAAGTTGTGATTAAGAGGTTGGGGGTTCGAGTCTCCTATCTTTTCAAATTATTGCCAACGAGTAATAATTTAAATGGCATAGACTCCCCATACTCAATTAAGAGGTTGCGGGTTCGAGTCTCCTATCTTTGGTAAAAAAAAAGTTGTGGTTTTATCAAAATTTTCGTTAACATTTATTTTTATAATCAATTTTTCTTTATCGATATAAATTATTATAACGTTAGACAAAAAAAATTGTCACAAAGTATTTTCTTTATTTAATGTTAACATAATATATATTGATATTGAAAAATTAATTTAAAAACAAATAACTATAATTTTTATCAAAAAATTTGGTAAAAAAAAATTT
>NC_029791.2:105880127-105887414 GCF_000816755.2 Arachis ipaensis
TAAGCAAAATTTAATAACAAAAATTAAAATTTTTGCTACAGGCTATTTTTGTAAAAAATAATTTTCTTTTTCGTGAAAAAAGTTAAAGTTAACATTAGTTAATACAAAAAAATTTTAAAATAACTTACGCAGGAGATTTTTTGAAAGCTAAAATAGAAGAAAATATACGTTTTGTTTATGGAGGAGATGATAGTGTTATTTTACTCACAGTAAACGAAGAGAAGTATAATTGTCTCATCAGAATATTATATTTCAAAGAATAACTACCACTTCCTTAAATTTAATATAAAATAAACATAAAAATTAATTGTTATCATGCATAAATTCACTTCCTAGTCTTACACTGAGGGAGAAACAATGATATTAACGTCAACACAACCTACTTTTCACTTTTTTGTTGTGGTCCCCATTTCACCTCCCATACACAACCATATATAGGAATGCACCCTCATGGTCATGGTCTTGCCTTCTCAATTCAAAATTTATGCTTTCCCAAAGATGCACACTGTGCACCGTTCTCTCAACCATACAAGATTAACACCTCGTCTAAGGCATCCACAAATGATCACGACGGTGCCGTGACTAGACCACGATTAAAAGTGTGTGGTGCACAAGTTCTTTCTTACGTCATGGATCTCATCTCATTTTATGCACTGGGATTGGGTGGCATTGGGAAAATTCTACCGACTCATGTACGGACTAAGGCGGAGACTTGTCAGTCAATGCGTTTACTTCATGTCCGAATAAGGAGTGAGGTCTAAAAGCTCACGCATTCCCATGTCTAATAAGGTATTGAGAGTCGTCACTATAGGGTTTGTTTAGTACATTAAGGGTTACATTCCTTCAATCCTTGACAAACCTTATTTAACGATCTCGATCCCAATTTTGGAGCCTCGATCTATTACACATTTAGAATGGCTCCTTTAAATTTATATATAACTTGCTATGGTCTATGAAATTGATTATTTTAGCATGTCGAGTAAAATAAAAACGTACTTTGTACTCTCCTTCAATTTTATATGTAAGTTATATTAAAGGATAACAAATTGATTCACTCCTGTAAGTGTGTCACCCGTAATAGTTAATTTCTATGTATTTTACATTCTCAACTCGTTTTTGAGTATTTTTGTTATCAGCAACAAACAAATATAACCACATCATGTTTGATGAGGTTCTTATGGATATTACACCAAATTTCTACCTCTCCTTTCACACAAGAAAGGATTCTGATTTTGTAATGTAAACACAAATTATCAGGACTCCTCTTGTATCTATCTTTAAGGATTTTATTTTCTTAAAAAATGTCAACAATAAAAATAGGTGTGTGGAAGAAAATATAGTAATCGGTTCAACTAGGTATCCTTTAAATATGGTACAATTTTCAGCCTTTTCTTACAGTAATTCAAAAAAAATAAAACTAACACATCTAAAAATTATAAATAGATTTAGTGTCTTTAAAAATTAAATTTATATTTAAAATTCAAATTAAATCAAACTAACATTTAAAATTTAAATCTTAAATTTCTGTTTTAAATTTAATATATTTAATATAATAATATTTTATAATTTAAATACACATCTAAAATTTAAATTACTCAAAATTTAAATTTTAACTTTTAAAATTCTAAAGGTTTTTTACTTTTTAAAATGGATTAACTCTGACGGGTGCAAGGAAATTATGATTAAGTTCTATTTAGTAGTGTGTTAATGATCAAAAGATATTATTTTTGTTGCATAGCTTTCATAGTCAATTAGCTTGTTGGGTTGGTTGCATGGGCTGGTTACACTGAAATTAAAAGAAATACATCTATTTGTTGGGATGAGAATAAAGATAAGAACTTGTACAAGTAATTAGCGTGGATTGTTACGATTCAGGACGTGTACTTAATTAGTTTGAGTAAAGAAGCAAAAAGTAATCTAGAGTTTATAAGAGAAGATGTAGTTGGTATAGTCATAAAAAATTGTGTTTTTATTTTTCAATTATAACACATCTAATAGTATGATATTATATACAAAATATTCTTAAAACACATCTAAAATGATAAAAATCTAGTTTTTAGATATAAACGTTTTCAAAATTGTTAAATTCTAGTTTTTAAATAAAAACGTACATAATACAATTAATCTTTTGATTTTTGATTCAATAAAATGCATCTAATATTTATTATTTAAATTATTGGTTGGATTTTTTCGTTACTTTTTAATGATAACACATCTAATAGTATGATATTATATACAAAATATTTTAAAACACATCTAAAATCGTAAAAATCTATGATGTGTTATAATCGAAAAATAACAACACAATTTTAAATTAATTATTGATTATAATAATTTTGAAAACTAATAAGTATCGAAAAAAATTCAACTAATAATTTAAATAATAAATATTATATTCATTTGATCGAATAAAAAATAAAAAGATTAATTGTATTATTAACGTTTAAATTTAAATATTTAATATTTAACTGATTTTGGATGTGTTTTAAAAATATTTTGAATAAAATATCATACTATCATATGTGTTATAATTGATAAATAACAACAGAATTTTTATGACCATATCAACTACATCTTCTCTCTTAAACTCCAGATTGTTTTTTGCTTCTTTGTTCAAATTACTTACGTAGAAAGTACTTTATTTGCAACAACTTTATTAATAAAATTAAATAAGATCAACCTTGTTCCAATTAAATCAGCAGTGTTTTATGTTTAAATTAAAATATAATTAAAAATATTGAACATGATATTTCTTAACAAATTACATAAATACATGTGTGAAAAAAAATTATACCTTTCACCAATGCAAAATGAGAGAGTGCTTCAGTTGGAAGGTGGTGATAGTCTTCACCAATGAAGACGAGATGGGAGAATTCAGCTCGCAGCGTCCTTTTTGATTTGGGATTCACTAATGCGTGTGAATGTCCCGTAGAATAAGGAATTTAAAAAATTGTATCTGTTACTGAAGTTACGAAAGTAAAGCAAAGTCACCGTAACCACCAATGAAATGGGTGGGTTTTAAAATTTAAATTTAAATTAAAATCTAATTATAGATATGTATCTACAAAATAGGAACATGCTACACTAAAAAATAATTAAATATTATTTAAATTTGATTAAAGGCTGATTAAAGGCTGATTAATATTGTACAACTAGCATTTCCCTTTCAATTAATCAATTTTAAATTTTTTTAAAGCCAAAAAGAACTTCTGATTTATTGACCACCTAGTTAGGTTCCCATAGCTTCGTCTTGAGTGGCAGCCCGTTCTCTTCGACGTCATCTCTCTGTAGGAACGGAGCAACTATAAATTACTCTAACTCCTTCCTGGTAAGGGACATCAACCCGCACTGATCACGTGATCACACCTCCACAAACGTAAAACTGAAAACGTACCGACTTATCAACTTATGTGGAACCCAACCCACCACTCCCCAAGCGTTGCTGAGGTTGCTGCCATTCAACACGTCCGGGGGCTCATAGCTCAAGCAACACAAAATGAAGGAGGTCCTTCCACACCTATAGTTCCAAGTAGACAACGAAGACTACCCCAATTGCCGGACGAAACTCTGCGTCAGCTGTCGATTGCTGAACGCGAGCAAGGAGGTCAGTCTCTCTAACCTGAACCCATATGTTATGTCATTTTATTAAAATCCAAATGGCATCGCATCCTATGTCCGCTTCTTTTTGATACCCGGCGGATTATATTCCTTTTCAAATGATAGGTCTCTGCTTCGTACCCGAGCGTGACTGGAGTAAGGTTGCCATATGGACTAGCCGACAGACTTCTTTAAGACTACTTTGCAAGGAGATAAACCGCCCACCACCGATTTTTAAGTCACAGCTAAGGGAACTCACGGATAGGGGACTAGTCCAAAGGTTTCTCATCTCCGTCCCACCAGGTCCTGGTACCCCGGAGATGACCGCAGCGGGGAGATACTCTACCGACCAACACTTGGCACGTGAGGATGCCGCCGCGGCTATGATCACGAAGCTGCTCAACCTTTATGGAAAACACATCGACGACTACAATCATGATTTGCAGGACGAGGCCACAACGGTCATCGAACGGCTCCAACAGGAACTAGACAGCTTGAGGTCCCGATATGAAAGGATGAGGTCAGCTTACAAGCATCATAGGCATCTCCTTCAACGTGAGTTTCCCTCTGATTCCGAATCCGACGCGGTTTAGTGTGGTGGGGCGCATGCCCTGCTCATGAACGACATGCGAAGCCAGAACATTGCGTGCGGCCTCCCTAGAAATTATGCTTTCTTCTTATATCTAATAAACATCTCTCAGTTTAGGTTGACCTTGTTACCGTAAGCTTTGTTGCGTCAGCTGCAACTTTATCTTTCTATGGCTAATGTTTCGTTGTACGTGAACCCTAATAGAATCGTATGCATAATGTTACATCGAAACACTGCATCTCGTTTTCTAAATTTGGATATGCGATGCAATTAATTAAGGAAACTAGATAAGATTATAGAAATTAAATCATTATAAATATTGACTCGATTTATTATAATCTGACCAACAAAAGCAAACGAAAGCAAAAAATTTAACTAACTATTATAAATACATCATCTTCTATTTTTTAGTTCAAGTCTTTTATTTTTATCTTTGTCTAATAGTAGCAAGTCGCTCGAATGGTGTGTCTGATTTAAAAATTATTACCGTATCATGTTCAAAATGTATTTTCTTCGGTCAATCCAATTTGTTATTTTAATTTTGTTATGATCACATTCAGTTGTTTCAAATTTCAAATAGTAATAATAATAGTAATCAACAAACTTAAACAGTTAAAATATTAATTAATGACATTTTATTAAATACAGTACCTTTAAATAAAATAAGAAAGATATTAATTTTTTTTTAAATTTACGTTTCCTTATTCATTTGTTATATTCCACTCTAATGATGAAGTAGTTCTAATTTACACAATTCCTCTTTAGTATTTACCTATTTGATTAAAGTGAATCATCTCAAAAACTTAATTTTTCGATAGTCTAATCCACTCCCAGTACCAACTAGTATATGGGAAACTATAACTAATAATATTCTTCGATAAAGTTTCTGATGATAACACCTACAAACGAATTCGTAAAAAAATAAATACTTTTTAAGGCTAAATACTCAATTCACAGTATCAAAAATAAAATCATTATAAAGAATTTATTCTATGTATGAGAATTATTAAAATAAAAAATTTTTACTTTAAAGTCTTACAACTTTGATTCAAATTAAATAAAATGGATAAAAATAAATAAAACTAAGGACACTTATAACAAGTACAACATATAGTAAAAGGAAAAGTATGGAGTACTAATATATTATCAGCCAACTTATTGCTAACAATGATTAATTATTATAGTTTAAACACATATATAAACAAACACATTTAGAAAATATATTTATAAAAATACTTCAATTAAATATAGTAAAAAAAAGACACTTTTATTAAACACAATTATACCCAAGAGTTGACAGAAATTAACATACAGTTAATAACGTAGCAGAATTGACAGTAGAAACTTCCATGCAGTTTTCGTGTTCAAATTTAATTTCCATTAAATATTGAATGATAGAAGGCCTTTATACGTTAAATAAATTTATTTTCCGTTAATGCCTATTGATAATTGTCCTTACTCTATTCACTGTATTTACAAACTTTACACAGCCATTTTTTTTTAATATCCAAACTACTTACTCAATTTATAGCAATTATTCCTCTAAGTTTTTAAGTTGTCTCAATCCCATCTAATGCACCGTCTTTTCCTGTAACAGCTAATATTTTTAAATTGAATTTAAGCTTTCTTTTAATTATATTAGTAGTTGATATTCAAAATCTTACGAAATATTTTTAAAAAAATATGAAATTACATATATTAAATAATTTATATGTAAAAATAGTGACTAAGTGGTTTTTATTTAAACGGTTAGTAGTTGAGAAAAAATTGACAAGGACAAACTTTATTCGTATCACATAATTAAAAAAAAGATCATAATCACAATTGCAATCACTTGATACATCTATTTCTATTAATGCTTTATTGTAAATAATTTATTTATTATCTGGTACCTTCAACAATATCGTAATTTTCTTAATATGTATCCTGAAGATGGTACGGTAGGAGAGAGTGAAAAATAAATTTTTTCCAGTAATTTATATATACAGTTGCATCGTATCCATCCTAACCATTCCGAGTGTTAAATTAAAAACAGTGATGATGCAATATTATTCTTTCAAAAGTCTTTATTAGTCGGAGTGGTGTGACTTTTATATGCTTTTTATTTACTTATGATATGACATATATGGCACGTATGAAATGCCTATAGCATTAAAACACATAAAACGCAAACTAATAAACCTTAATTTAATGCTCTCGCAGGCTATAAAACAAGGTAAAATAAATAACACAAGAATAATAACTTTTGCATAAATAAATAAAATGGAATGGATCTTTCAACAAATAAAGGATCATAAACATAATTATAAATCAAACAAAAATATCTTTGGATAATAGAAAGATCTTCGAATGAAATAAGAAAAATAAATAGAATCGTAAATCAAAAAAGAAGAATAAAAGAAGAACAATCATAGTCACACTTTTCTTAGAATCTAATTCGCGCGCAAGTGAAATATCAAATTTGAATTCTACCTTCTTAATAGTTATACAATTTTCTACCTTTAGAATTTGGAAATAGCTATTAGACACAAATTATATAGAATTGAGCTAGATTTAAAATGAATCATAAACGAAGTCAATCGTATAACCACATTTTGTTATATTCTCGAAAACTGTTAGTCGTGTAAATTTTTTGAAGGTATAAGATAATAAAATAGGTTGACTTTAATATCATTAGAAGCTAAATTTAATGGTTCAAATAACCACTAGTAATTATGTTAAAAAAGTAATTTGTAATAATAATGTGATTTACATATTAATTTTTTTGACTTAATTCATTTCATACACAATTATGCTAAAATTTTAAAGGTAATATAGAATTTGACAACAAATTTAACACTCATTAAAAACAAGAATTTATAAAAAAATCATATATTCTATTTATTATCTATGCTATTATATAAAAATCAGGTCCCTACACTTAACGATGGAGTTGACGTGACATGCGTGCCAACAAGAGTGTTTAACGATTTGTTTCTTTTAATTCAATAAATACAATTTATTATGATAAATCAACTATATCAATTAATTGATTTAATTAGATATTTAAAGATCACATAATTTATTATCTTTGATATCAAATTAATTTGGTAGTATAGTAT
>NC_029791.2:105887564-105888845 GCF_000816755.2 Arachis ipaensis
TTTTGTTAGTATTTTTAAATTAATTTATTAAATCAAATTAATTATACTACTAATTTGTATTAATTAATTAATTAGATTAATTAATTAATCATTAAAAAAACAAATCTATGCATAAAATAGGTTCTGAATGTATGTTTTACTAATAATTAAATCAATTCAACTCATATATATTGAGCTAAATTTAAATCATGTGAATTAAGGACTAAAATGCAATAAGATAATTTTTTACTTATTCAAATTAAATGCAGTAAATAAAACTAATTTTGTTTGATAATTATAGTCCTCTGATCTTCTATATAATTATATGGATAGCCACCCAAAATTATAAAAATCATCATTCTTTTTATCGCTTTTGCTATTTCAATACTTTTTTTTATGTATAAATATACTCAAAATGAGAATGTATGGATGAGTGTTTCATTAATTGTTTGTTTGACAAATATTGTTGTCCAAAAATGTCTCAGTTTAGACATTCTACCGCTGTCGATGGAAGTTGACCCTGTAGTAATTCAGGTTGACCATGATATTTTTTATAGTGTTATATAAAAAAATATTTTTTAAAATGAATATACCCATTGCAATTAATTTTCTTTGTCAATCGGTTATCTTTTACCTAACAAACAATATCTATGTTGAATATATCATTTTCATCAAAAGCCATACATAATTCATTGATAATTCTACATATAAAATAATAAAAATACTCATGTGGTAACTAAATACCATATTCTTATATCGATAAAGTTAATTCTCCTATGATTATGCGAATGTGATTCTCCTATGATCCTGCGAATGTATAGCACTATCGGATAAAAATTGATTGGATTACATTTATTGTCCAACGAGGTAGGTCATCTTTTAGGCCTAATCACGACCAGAGTTGAGGAAGGTTGGAAAAATTCTAACGATACAAATACTTTTTATTCTTAATACCCAATAATAAATATATATATTGAAATTAATATTGTTCCGTACAAAATCATAAAATGTATAGCATACTCAAAACATATCCAATCGGTATTAACTATCATTGTTTATCAGTTACATTATGATAAATCTGGTTATTAAAGAAGATTAAAATTAACTTAAATATACACAACATTATTTTCTGCTTTTTATTTTTATTTTATTATCATAAAAAGTCATACATATTATAAGAGAGCCTCATCTTTTTACTGACGATTCTTTCTTTCAATGGTTTCTATGAAAAAAAAGGCATAATAATATTGTCTTCAGCAAGAATATATGAAATTTTATCTCACTAACCATTAATTTGAAGAC
>NC_029791.2:105888887-105907762 GCF_000816755.2 Arachis ipaensis
TTGTGGGATAGTAAGGTTATGTTATTTTTTAATGGTAAATATTGTCAAATAAAATAGTATAAGAAATTAGAAGAAAATGTATTTACAAATCTAGCAAATATTAATTAATTTTTCAGTAGCATAATTTATATAATGAATAACAAAAGTTATTACTGGTTTCTCTTCACACTAACTAATACTCAACGATGGTGTTTCGATACACCATGTTATTAAGAAATATTAATCGATCTAATAACTTTTGTAACGACATAAGTTTATAAATGTGAAAATTTAAAAATTGTTTCATAAAATGTGAAGTTCTAACAAATAACAACGTTGATTATATTGTTTTGAGAGAAAGGTCTACAAGTATTGCTATTAATGAAAAATTAATCTATTTCAAAGACAAATAAAATTTTTTTGTACTAACTCGGCAAGCTGAGGATTAATCCACCGCATATTCATGCTCTATTTATTAAGGGTGAAATTCGAACTCTAAATACTTGCTTCAGCAGACAAATGAGATAACCATTCAACTAATCTAAATTAATTAAAATAAATATTAATTATTTTTAATATTTTTAAGTTGTAAAAATTAAATAGATTAATTTTTTTTAAATGCATTATTTTTTAATTCTTTATTTTAAATTTAAATCTTAAATCATTACACTGTTAATTAATTAATTACTTAGTTATTAATTAAATAAAAAACCTCATTCGAAATCTTAGGATGTTATACTTTCTGTGGTTAGTTTGATTCATGATCCCGAATTATTTTTTCCTTTTTATCTAGCTAATATGTGTTTTCTTTACTTCAACAATGAACTGAAGGTTGGCCAAAAACATCTCGTTAACTCATATTTTTTGGTATAAACTGCTTTGCATAGGATAAAATTATTGTTATAATTGATTATGTCACGTGTTTTTTTTTACTTGAGTACATTAAAATTTATCGTTTAAATTAAATCTCATTTTTTTCTTCTCAAACTATTTTGTATTGGATGAGCCAATTATCTTAATTTTTTAAATAATTGATTCTATAGTGTATTATACTTAAAATTTTCTCATAAATGAATATTTATTTTTAACTTAAATTAAACTAAATGTTTCATACAACATAAATATAATCATTTTATATTTCACAATATTATTTGATTGGTATACCACATTAATTATTTTATTTATATAATAAAAACACAACAAAATATTAATATGTTAATTTCTTAAATGGGTATTCAATTTAATTTTCGAGTACATGTATTTCTTTATAGTTGATTTAAAACAGAAAAAAAAGAGACAAAGAATACATCGAATATTTTTTTAATCTTTGCTTTAAATTAAATAATATTACAAAATAAATCATAAACTTATCTAACGTTCATAAATAATTTTTTTATGAATATTTTATATTCACATGAACTGAGCTTCTTTAAATTAGATTTTTAACATAGTTCGGGCCAGACTAAACAGATCCTAACTGGACTCGGATTCTATGGACAACTACAATCCAGACCTGCAGCCCAGTTGCAGAAACTCGCACCATCTTCCTCCTCCTAATTCATTGGCGATTGACCACCCTTCCTCGAAGACCAGACTATCGTATCCATGGCTGTCTTTGATGACTGCCGCAAAGACAGATTAATTCTAATTCCAGCTGCTCTAACGCCTCCCTCCCCATGGATCCCTTTCCAACGCTGACACTTGACGACCAACTCTGCTCCTTACGCGATGTCGAAGGTGATGAGACAATATCAATGTAGGTTCTTCTGGGTGTGCCTTTCTGGTTCGAAATCTTGATTTGCGCCTGGAAGCTAAGCATGTTGGGTTCAGGATCGCTGCTCCTATTTGCTTTTTTCCTTCTTTTATTTGCAGACAACTGCTCCTTCTTTTAGAGGTTTTTACTAGCCTTACCGGCGTGAAGGCAATAGAGAAAGGAACTAATGAACGAGAACGAAAGAATGAACGAAACGAGCACAAAATCCAGTAACACTAAGACTGTAGCCAATCTCCTTCTCCTCACAAAAAAACAAAAAAAAAATTTCTCCCTTACCCCGTAACGTAACGGATCTTCACTGCACGTAACGGATCTTTCGTGCATGAGCTGTGCGGCTCAATAGCCGAGCCATCTGTCTTTCCACTCATGACTCTGCTTCCTTGCAACCAGGCCGTCTTCCCTTTTTGCGGTATGATCCACCTCTTTAAAACAACATCTGCACCGTATAATTCACCTTAAATAATTCAAAGAGTTTAGAGTAACAAATTAAATAATTTTTAAATTAACGAAGAAATTACCTCCTCTAGCTATTTTTCCTGGCGTTCAAAGAATTTTCGAGCGTGACTAACAACTTGTGTATACGTTCTTGTTTTAACATATTCATTTGAAATTCTAAACCATTGTTTTCCTACTTCTTCATACCCTTGGAGAAACAACTCGCCAAAAAATATTTTGATATAATCAGTGATTATCAGATTTTATGGGAAAGTTCTTTCTATTTGACCTTTAAATGACAAACATATATAATACATTAATTAATATGTACTTGTGCTCTTGTAAAGTCCAAAGAACTATTTTTGCCGTTCATTGTTGTCACTAGAAGCCACAGGTAAAGGTTTGTGTTTGATTATGTTGCTGTAGGCATGTCGGTTTTGTTCTCTTATTCCCCGTAACATGGCTGATGACGATAATGTAATATGCATTGGCACTGCCATGTCTGCCACGGGCGCCATTGCCTCCATCCTACCATGACAATATTACCAAGTTGTATTTACATAACTGAGAAACAGAGTATCTATATATCTGTATGGGAAAAAATGAAGAAAGAAATAAAACGAGAATGAAAATAATTAGAGTAGCCACCTGTGATGTTGATGATAAGTCCAATGAGGCGGTGGTGGTAGTGGTGTTGCATTGACGATGGGGATGGAGAGAAGGCTGTGTTCCAAAGGGATAGCAGGCACAGGTATCATGATGATCGTATTCTCAGTATAACCTTTTTTTATGGCATTGACGTTGGTCATTAGATTCAAGAAGCAATCTTGCAGCTAGGCCGGAGTCTTTCCAGGGAGGCGAGTGGCCACAGTCTCCTAACGATTGTGTATAGCATCCTGGAAACAATTGCGATAACCGACTCAAAGGATTTTTTCTCCTCCCAAGTTCAGACCTGAAGTTGCGGTTGAGATTGAAGTGGTTGATGACCACCCACTTCGGCAATAAGGTCTAACGGTGGCTGATAAACCCAAGTGTCAGAAAAAAACTGATCTGTGATGTTGCTTATATCTGTCTGCGACTTGGGTTAATGCTGAGACTGAATCCAAGGTTGAGGCAGAGGCTAGGACGAAGGCTGAGGTGGAGATTCTAGTTGAGGTGGTTGATTAACATCGACGTCAATAGCACATTGCTCTTCCATGTTCGTTGTATGCGGCTGGAGCTGAGGCTGAGTATGCTTGGTAGCTTCCGTCTCCTACCGGTTTTTCATAATTTCCGGCAAACACTCATCATCAAGAACCATCTAGATCTGTTTGTTGCCATCCCAAGAATACGGTGGTTGATTATCATCCAAGGCCGGCAAATCTTCCATCTCCTTCGTATCCATCATTAAAAGAGCATCCAATTCCTATTTAATCATTCGTGCGTTATCCTCCATATCCATGTCAAATCATAGTGAATAACCATCTCTTGTAACTTGTAACTATTATGAATGTTATGGTTCTGACTTTATTAGTTGGTATTTAACAGTATGTATTAATATGTTTTAAGAAGCAAAATTAAATTAGACAATACATGTATTTATATATAATATATGATGACTAATTTAGTGACTAATTTTTAGTATGTATATAATATTTTTGATAAAAATTATATAAAAATATTCTATATTCTATGATAAATTGATTTCAGAGAATTTTTACTTAAATTAATATATTTTAAACTAAAAATTATTTTAAAAAATACTTTGTTCCCACCCAAAGTCCCTTCGGCAAAGCCATCGAGACCTTAGATAAGGCCTAGCCCACCACTACTTCGGTATTGCCATCAGAGAAAGAGAGCTAGGGGATCAAATATTCCAATACTTACATCATTGTTCTATACATACCTATATTCCTACACCATTGATCAAACTAAGCCATATGCTATCCTCTAATAATGTCAAATTGGCACACATTCACATTTTAGAAAAAAAAAAACTAAGGTAATAATTAAACCAAACTAAATATATTAAAATAAATATTCAGTCTATTATTTGTGTGTCTTTTTTTGCTTGAGTAGTCTCCTCCTCTTTCGTAAATTCTCTTTAGTCCAATAAAACACACATATTATGTTATAGTTCCTACATAAAATATTAATTAAAATATGATAATTACCATGATTAAATAATTCAAAGAGTTTAGAGTAAGAAATTAAATAATTTTTAGATTAACGAAGAAATTATGTACGATAGTCAACTATGTCATGCATACTCTTTTCCGTTACCTTTTCTCCTCTAGCTATTTTTCCTGGCGTTCAAAGAATTTCTTAGCGTGACTAACAACTTGTGTATAAGTTCTTGTTTTAACATATTTCTTTGAAATTCTTAACCATTGTTTTCCGAATTCTTCATACCCTTGGAGAAACAACCTGCCAAAAAATATTTTGATATAATGAGTGATTAGTATATTTTGTAGGAAAGTTCTTTCTATCTGACCTTTAAACAACAACATATATAATACATTAATTAATATGTACTTGTGCTCTTGTAAAGGCCAAAGAACTATTTTTTGTCGTTCATTGTTGTCACTAGAAGCCACAGGTAAAGGTTCGTGTTGGATTATGTTGCTGTTGGCATGTCGATTTTGTTCTCTTTTTGCCCCTGACATGGCTGATGACGATAAGGTAACATGTATTGGCACTGCCATGTCTGCCACGGGCGCCATTGCCTCCATCCTACCATGATAATATTACCAAGATGTATTTACATAACAGAGAAACAGAGTGTCTATATATCTGTATGGGAAAAAAATAAATAAAGAAATAAAAAGAGAACGAAAATATTTAGAGTAGGCACCTGTGATGTTGATGATGAGCCCAATGAGGCGGTAGTGGTGGTGGTATTGCATTGACGATGGGATGGAGAGAGGGCTATGTTCCAAAGGGATAGCAGGCATAGGTATCATGATGATCATGTTCTCAGGATAACCGTTTTTTATGCCATTGACCTTGGTCATTAGCTTCAGGAAGCAATCTTGCAGCTGGGCCAGATTCTTTCCAGGGAGACGAGTAGCCACGGTCTCCCAGCGATTGTGTATAGCATCCTGGAAACAATTGGCAATAACCGACTCATAGGCTTTGTTCTCCTCCCAAGTCCAGACCTGAGGATGTGGTTGAGATTGAAGTGGTTGATGATCACCCACTTCGGCAATCATCTCTAACGGTGGTTGATAGCCCCAAGTGTCAGAAAAAAACTGATATGTCATGTTGCTTATATCCGTCTGCGACATGGGTTGATGCTTAGACTGAAGCAACGGTTGAGGCAGAGGCTGGGACGAAGGCTGAGGCGGAGAATCTAGCTAAGGTGGTTGATTAACATTGACGTCAACAGCACATTACTCTTCCATGTTTGTTGTATGCGGTTGGAGCTGAAGTTGAGTATGCTTGGCATCTTCCGGCAAACACTCATCATCAACAACCATCTGGATCTATTTGTTGCAATTCCAAGAATGCAGTGGTTGATTATCATCAAAGGCCGGTAGATCTTCCATCTCCTTCGCATCCATTATTAAAAGAGCATCCAGTTCCTATTTAATCATTCGTGTATTATCCTCTATATCCATGTCAAATCATAGTGAATAAAATCTCTTGTAACTTGTAACAATTATGAATGTTATCGTTCTGACTTTATTAGTTAGTATTTAACAGTATGTATTAATATGTTTTAAGAAGCAAAATTAAATTAGACAATACATGTATTTATATATAATATATGATGACCAATTTAGTAATTAATTTTTAGTATGTATATAATATTTTTGATAAAAATTATATAAAAATATGCTATATTCTATGATAAATTATTTTCAAAGAATTCTTACTTAAATGATTATATTTTAAACTAATAAATATTTTTAAAAAAAATACATTGTCCCCCCCCAAGTCCCTTTGGTAAAGCCATCGAGACCTTAGATAAAGCCTAGCCCACCACTACTTCGACATTGCCATCAGAGCAAGAGAGCTAGGGGATCAAATATTTCAATACTTACAGCATTGTTCTATACATACCTATGTTCCTACACCATTGATCAAACTAAGCCATATGCTACCCTCTAATAATGTCAAATTGGCACACATTCACATTTTAGGAAAAAAAAAACTAAGGTAATAATTAAACCAAACTAAATATACTAAAACAAATATTCAGTCTATTAAATTTGTGTGTTTTCTTTTACTTGAGTAGTCTCCTCCTCTTTCGTAAATTCTCTTTGGTCCAATAAACACACATATTATGTTATAGATCCTACATAAAACATTAATTAAAATATGATAACTATCATGATTAAATAATTCAAAGAGTTTAGAGTAACAAATTAAATAATTTTTAGATTAACGAAGAAATTACGTACGATAGTCAACTATGTCATGCATACTCTTTTCCCTTACCTTTTCTCCTCTAGCTATTTTTCCTGGCGTTCAAAGAATTTTTGAGCGTGACTAACAACTTGTGTATAAGTTCTTGTTTTAACATATTCATTTGAAATTCTTAATCATTGTTTTCCTAATTCTTCACACCCTTGGAGAAACAACCTGCTAAAAATATTTTGATATAATGAGTGATTAGCAGATTTTATAGGAAAGTTCTTTCTATCTGACCTTTAAACGACAAACATATATAATACATTAATTAATATGTACTTGTGCTCTTGTAAAGTCCAAAGAACTATTTTTTTCCGTCCATTGTTGTCACTAGAAGCCACAGGTAAAGGTTCGTGTTGGATTATGTTGCTGTTGGCATGTCGGTTTTGTTCTCTTGTTGCCCTTGACATGGCTGATGACGATAACGTAATATGCATTGGCACTGCCATGTCTGCCGCGGGCGCCATTGCCTCCATCCTACCATGATAATATTTTCAAGATGTATTTACATAACAAAAAATTGAATATATATATATATATATCTGTAAGGGGAAAAAATAAATAACGAAATAAAAAGAGAATGAAAATATTTAGAGTAGCCACCTGTGATGGTGATGATGAGTCTAATGAGGCGGTGGTGGTGGTGGTGTTGCATTGATGATGGGGATGGAGAGAGGGCTGTATTCCAAAGGGGTAGCAGGAACAGCTATCATGATGATCATGTTCTCGGGATAACCGTTTTTTATCGCATTGACGTTGGTCATTAGCTTCAAGAAGCAATCTTGCAGCTGGGCTGGAGTCTTTCCGGGGAAGCGAGTAGCCACGGTCTCCCAATGATTGTGTAGAGCATCCTTGAAATAATTGTCGATAACCGACTCAAAGGCTTTGTTCTCCTCCTAGGTCCAGACCTGAGGTTGCAGTTGAGATTGAAGTGGTTGATGACCACCCACTTCGGCAATCAGCTCTAACGGTGGTTGATAACCCCAAGTGTCAGCAAAAAAAAATGATCTGTCATGTTGCTTATATCTGTTTGTGACTTGGGTTGATGCTGAGACTGAAGCCAAGGTTGTGGCAGAGGCTGAGACGAAGGCTGAGGCGGAGGTTCTAGCTGAGGTGGTTAATTAACATCGACCTCAATAGCACATTGCTCTTCCATGTTCGTTGTATGCGGCTGGAGCTGAGGCTGAGTATGCTTGGTAGCTTCCATCTCCTCCCGGTTCTCTATAACTTCCGGCAAACACTCATCATCAAGAACCATCTGGATCTGTTTGTTTCCATCCCAAGAATGCGGTGGTTGATTTTCATCCAAGGGCGGCAGATCATCCATCTCCTTCGTATCCATCATTAAAAGAGCATCCAGTTCCTATTTAATCATTCATGCGTTATCCTCCATATTCATGTCAAATCATAGTGAATAACCATCTCTTGTAACTTGTAACTATTATGAATGTTATGGTTATGACTTTATTAGTTAGTATTTAATAGTATGTATTAATATGTTTTAAGAAGCAAAATTAAATTAGACAATACATGTATTTATATATAATATATGATGACTAATTTAGTGACTAATTTTTAGTATGTATATAATTTTTTTGATAAAAATTATATATTAATATTCTATATTCTAAATTATTTTAAAAAATACTTTGTTCCCACCCAAAGTCCCTTCGGCAAAGCCATCGAGACCTTAGATAAGGCCTAGCTCATCACTACTTCGGCATTGCCATCAGAGAAAGAGAGCTATGAGATCAAATATTTCAATACCTACACCATTATTCTATATACACATATATTCCTACACCATTGATCAAACTAAGCCATATGCTACCCTCTAATAATGTCAAATTGGCACACATTCACATTTTAGAAAAAAAAAACTAAGGTAATAATTAAACCAAACTAAATATACTAAAACAAATATTTAGTCTATTATTTGTGTGTTTTTTTTTGCTTGAGTAGTCTCCTCCTTTTTCGTAAATTCTCTTTGGTCCAATAAAACACACATATTATGTTATAGTTCCTACATAAAACTTTAATTAAAATATGATAACTACCATGATTAAATAATTCAAAGAGTTTAGAGTAACAAATCTTTTCTCCTCTAGCTATTTTTCCTGGCATTCAAAGAATTTTTTAGCATAACTAACAACTTGTGTAAAAGTTCTTGTTTTAACATATTCCTTTGAAATCATTAACCATTGTTTTCGTAATTCTTCATACCCTTGGAGAAACAACCTGCTAAAAAATATATTGATATATTGAGTGATTAGCAGATTTTATAGGAAAGTTATTTCTATCAGACCTTTAAACGACAATCATATATAATACATTAATTAATTTGTACTTGTGCTCTTGTAAAGTCCAAAGAACTATTTTTTTGCCGTTTATTGTTGTCACTAGAAGCCATAGGTAAAGGTTCGTGTTGGAATATGTTACTGTTGGCATGTCGGTTTTGTTCTCTTGTTGCCCCTGACATGGCTGATGACGATAACATAATATGCATTGGCACTGCGATGTCTGCCACGAGCGCCAGTGCCTCCATCCTACCATGATAATATTACTAAGATGTATTTACATAACAGAGAAATAGAGTATCTATATATCTGTATAGGAAAAAAATAAAATGAGAATGAAAATATTTAGAGTAGCCACCTGTGATGTTGATGATGAGTCCAATAAGGCGGTAGTGGTGGTGGTGTTGCATTGACGATGGGGATGGATAGAGGGCTATGTTCCAAAGGGGTAGCAGGTACAGGTATCATGTTGATCATGTTATCAGGATAACCGTTTTTTATGGCATTGACGTTAGTCATTAGCTTCAAGAAGCAATCTTGCAGCTGGGCTGGAGTCTTTCCGGGGAGGCGAGTAGCCACGGTCTCCCAGCGATTTTGTATAGCATCTTAGAAACAATTGGCAATAACTGACTCAAAGGCTTTGTTCTCCTCCCAAGTCTAGACCTGAGGTTGCGGTTGAGATTGAAGTGGTTGATGACCACCAACTTCGACAATCAGCTCTAACGGTGGTTGATAACCTCAAGTGTCAGAAAAAACTGATCTGTCATGTTGCTTATATCCGTCTGCGACTTGGGTTGATGTTGAGACTAAAGCCAAGGTTGAGGCAGAGGTTGGGACGAAGGCTGAGGCGAAGATTCTAGCTGAGGTGGTTGATTAACATCGACGTCAATAGCACATTGCTCTTCCATGTTTGTTGTATGCGGCTGGAGCTGAGGCTGTGTATGCTTGGTAGCTTCCGTCTCCTCCGGGTTCTCTATACCCTCCGGCAAACACTCATCATCTAGAACCATCTGGATCTGTTTGTTGCCATCCCAAGAATGGGGTGGTTGATTCTCATCCAAGGGCGGCAAATCTTCCATCTCCTTCGTATCCATCATTAAAAGAGCATCCAATTCCTATTTAATCATTCGTGCGTTATCCTCCATATCCATGTCAAATCATAGTGAAAATAACCATCTCTTGTAACTTGTAACTATTATGAATGTTATGGTTCTGACTTTATTAGTTAGTATTTAACAGTATGTATTAATATGTTTTAAGAAGCAAAATTAAATTAGACAATACATGTATTTATATATAATATATGGTGACTAATTTAGTGACTAATTTTTAATATGTATATAATATTTTTGATAAAAATTATATAAAAATATTCTATATTCAATGATAAATTGTTTTCAAAGAATTCTTACTTAAATTAATATATTTTAAGCAAACAATTATTTTAAAAAATACCTTGTCCCCAACCAAAGTCCCTTCGGCAAATCCATCGAGACCTTAGATAAGGCCTAGCCCACCATGACTTCGGCATTGCCATCAGAGAAACAGAGCTATGGGATCAAATATTCCAATACTTACATCATTGTTCTTTACATACCTATATTCCTACACCATTGATCAAACAAAGCCATATGCTACCCTCTAATAATGTCAAATTGGCACACATTCACATTTTAGAAAAAAAACTAAGGTAATAATTAAACCAAACTAAATATACTAAAACAAATATTCAGTCTATTATTTGTGTTTTTTTTTGCTTGAGTAGTCTCCTCCTCTTTCGTAAATTCTCTTTGGTCCAATAAAATACACATATTATGTAATAGTTCCTACATAAAACATTAATTGAAATATGATAACTACCATGATTAAATAATTCCAAGAGTTTAGACTAACAAATTAAATAATTTTTAGATTAACGAAGAAATTACGTACGATAGTCAACTATGTCATGCATACTCTTTTCCCTTACCTTTTCTCCTCTAGCTATTTTTCCTGGCGTTCAAAGAATTTTTTAAAATACCTTATTCCCACCCAAAGTCCCTTCGGCAAAGCCATCGAGACCTTAGATAAGGCCTAGCCCACCAGTACTTCGGCATTGCCATCAGATCAAGAGAGCTAGGGGATCAAATATTCCAATACTTATACCATTGTTCTATACATAACTATATTCCTACACCATTGATCAAACTAAGCCATATGCTACCCTCTAATAATGTCAAATTGGCACACATTCACATTTTAGAAAAAAAACTAAGGTAATAATTAAACCAAACTAAATATACTAAAACAAATATTCAGTCTATTATTTGTATGTTTTTTTTTGCTTGAGTAGTCTCCTCCTCTTTCGTAAATTCTCTTTGTTCCAATAAAACACACATATTATGTTATAGTTCTTACATAAAACATTAATTAAAATATGATAACTACCATGATTAAATAATTCAAAGAGTTTAGAGTAACAAATTAAATAATTTTTAGATTAATGAAAAAATTACGTACGATAGTTAACTTGTCTGTGTTTGACAACTGAGAGGTCCCTCATGCTGGTGGTAGTGACGCTGAAGGTTGTACTTGATATTGGTAATGAGATGTTTGCTGAAAATTGAGTTTAATACTGAATTGCTGAGTGATATGCTGATAGACTGTGGTAATCGAAAGAGATAGGCTGAACGGAGTGTTGGATGAAAGCTTGAAAATGTATGTTTGTAATTACAGGTTTCAAATTTGAGTGGAGTAGGTTATTGGGTAGGAAGCCCTTTTGATACGCTTACGGTTCTTTTCAATTTTAAACCATTCACCGTACTATTTTGTAAACTAAAGAAGTTTCTTTACGGCTTTTCAAAGTAATACTTTCCTTAAGGCATTTTTTTAAAAGGTTATTTCAAGGATGAACTACTTTTAAAATGAACCTAATTCTATTTGCAAGTATTTCTTTGCTCTGATGGTATTCTCGTCCCTACTGAGAACGTGTGGTTTGTTCTCACCCTAATATCTTCCACCCTTTCAGTGACACAGGTTCGTAGACTCAGTTCGAAGCTGCGGGAGATTATTAACTTTACTTATGGGCTAAATTACTTTTATAGAGTTCTCTCCCTTGTTGTTTAAATTTTGTATTTTATACAAAGGAATAGGTGTTGTATCTGAGCTTTGTTTTGATTTACTTGTATAAGACTTATTATTATTATTAATTACATGATTATTATTACTTGGTGATGTGTGATGTATGATTTTAATGAGTTGTAAACAAATTTTTCTGACTTTTTATTAAAGATCAAAACGCGATATCGCACTAAAGGCTCAATATTAAATAGTAAATAAGGAAAATAAGTTAGTAACACCTTACTTTTGGTACGATCATGACATATTGGAAGTTGGGTCGTTACATTAGCTATAAGCCTAGCCATTTTGGTGGGTTAGCCGAGCCGAGTTATGGTTGGGTCAGGTGTGTGTGATGTAGATCAGCTCCCATAGATGGGCCAAGACATGTTTGAGAAGTTTGGGATGCAAAAAAATCTGGCAATGATGAAATAAATTAAAATTTATAGTAGTGAGTTCATTGCGGATGATACTGTGTTGCAATTTAAAATTTGATGATAACTAAATTGAAAAAAAAGTATTGGAGAAGTTAAAATAAGACATCTTTACTTAGTGAATGGAATAATATTTTTTTATCAACAAAAAAGAATAGTAAATTATTTTTTGCTATGAAGGAAAGTTAAGAGGGGCAAATACAAATTTGACATTAATATGGATTTGGAACTATATGATAAGAAATTTTGTTTTATCATTTATGTACTGTTTGCTACAAAAAATACAAAAATAGAAATTAAAAAGAAAACATATATACATATGCATTAATGTATGTATAAATCTATCTAGCTGTAGATTTTTTTAGGCTATGTCACAAGAGACATGATTTTTTTTTTGCTGTGGACATTTGCATAAATTTGTAAAAAGTATGAGTGAGGTGTTGAAATTTGTGGTGGTATTATGGATTAGTTTATTTCAATTTAATAATGAAAAAAATTCTTTCATGTATTGAGTAAAAATTTAGTTATACCAAGTTAACAGTTACCCCTCTATGCATAATATTAGCAGTAATGGAACTAGAAACATGCGCATGTGATAGATATAAATTCCGTACACGCGAGTTAAATTGTTTCCTTGTGTGGTATTAAATTAAGTTGTTTGTATGGTGTCTAAAAATGATTGTCTAATTATTAAAAAAAGTTAAATAATTATTTTTTAATTTAAAAAAATAAAATAAAAAATTTTAAATATTTAAAATTTACTAAAAAAAATAAGTTAGATAAATATTAAACACCAAGTGTAAAGTACCATAAAACTGGCCTTAAATTAATGAGTTTATATGGTGAATATTTAAAATCATGACACAAAATTTATTGGTATTGGAGAAAAAAAAAGTTAAATTAAATGCAAAGAATGATTAAAGGAACACGTGTTTGGATAACAATTGAATCAATGTGTGTCCTTGTTTAAAATCACGCCAACCCAATAATTAAAATATCGCCAGATTTACTTTCCACTAATTTGGGTTTGAACCCAAGCATTGAGGCCCAATGGCTCCACATGGACTTACTCCACATCATTTTCCGACCACGCCCCTTGCGACGCTTTTTCAAGAGCTTCACGTTGCCTTTTGAGCTGGTCAATTATGACATTACACTTTGAAATTCAGGATTCTTATGGTCATTATAATAGAAGCTTTAGGAGGAAAGCGCACATGCTTTATGATACAGAAGTACGTGAAGAAAGAAGTCAAGTGGAGCACATGGGGTGGATGACAAGAAGAACAACATGGTTGGAGAAACAGCTAGGTAGTAATCACAAGTATCACAGGAGACTGTGTAATGAGTACGTGGAGATGCAGTGCTAGTGGCTAGTGGCCAGTGTTTAAAAACATCAGGAGCTGCTACGCCTACTAGTGGAGGTCGAAGTTTTCGCTATCCAATGGGTGATTACGTCAAGGTGAAAAACCTTTTTGTTAGCTTCATCGGAGGAGTGGGTTACATTTTTCCCATTTTGTGCATACGGCGATAATTATTTGCGAGGTTGGCATGCTTCTCCATCAAATCCTGGACAACATCGAAATTGTAGTCGCATATGCAGGCTTCCACGTTGGCACACAATGCATGGATGGTCAATCTTGTAGCATCCTTTATGCTGGTTTCCTCATCGAAGGCTATCCGTCCGAACTGGACCAAAGGCTCCAGATATGGTGGAGGCACGATGGAGGCGGGGTGGCAATAACATGTGTGACCATTGCGGAATATTTTTGTCACGATGCAATACAACAATGGTGGAAAGTTAAGCTTCTCACAAGCCTCAGTGAGCATTTTCCTCATGCTGAAGTTGAGTAAGAATTGCTGGATGGGTTTTTGTGGGGCAAGGTCATCGATTATAAAACAAAGGATCTGTGACGTTGTGGTACCATAGGAATGTGATTAGAGTAGCATGTAAAGTAGCTTAGTTACTCGAGGAACTTACGTCATAGATAATGTGGAAGGGGCAGTGTTTGCTCTTGTTGAAAGCGCACATGCAGAGCTCGCAAGGCAAGACGTTGCTTCTGTTGGTAATGATCTTGTTGAACTGGTTTGAATGTATCCCCGTTGTTAATCTGTGTAACACCAAGATCGTAGTCCTCGTCACCGAAAAAGAGAATCCAGGCCTTGTCGGCGTTGTTGAGAGTTGTGAACTTGCACCATGATGAGTTATTGAAGCCATGGATCATCTCTTTAAGCTCATTGATGGAGTTGTAAATCTCAGGGACCAAGCCGGCGAAGACGCAATAGTAGTCAGGAGAGGCCATGGAAGTGTCCATTTTGGCAATATTTTATGTGTTGTGTATGCTGGGATTGGGTTCTTCAAACTGCGACTTATGTAGGAGTTCCAAGTATGGACACTATTACGGTCAACATTGATTAGTAGAGTGTAGGGTTTACATATGGGTAGTGATGTAAATGTCACGAATAGGGAATAAGAATCTCATATCCTTTTCTGAAAGGGAACCATTATTTGACTATGACCGATGTATGTAATGGTGCACAATAGTTGGAATTAATGTGAAAAATGACAATTGTGGTTACTTTGAGTTTATTTATGGAAGAATGTATGTGATGTTAGAAATTTGTGCGCTCTTTTAATTAGTTCAGTACAAGTAGCTTCGATAAATAGTATAACTGGAGTGTGATGTATAAAGGATGTGGTTGAATTTTTTTAAGTTTGATCGGAAGTAATTGTTTTATGATGTACACAAGTGTACGTTAATGTATTCCGCTTTTAGAGTAATTTGTTTTCCAAGCAACTCAAATATACGAGTAATTAGATATTTGAAGTTAATAGGTAAACATTTTAAATCATACGAAAAAAGAAGGTATGATATGAAAATTGAAAATCTATTAAAATGGATGAACTTCCGTATAAAAAGTAAACATTATTAGAGCAGAAATAAGTATCAATTTATTTAATTTTTTAAAATTTATATTACTTATTAAAGTTATAATGTAATGGACGTACTTTGTACTCTCCTATAAAAAATGACTCAATGAATATATTTTTTTTGTCTAACAAAACGTGACCTAATAACACTAAAATTTAATTTAAAAATCATAGATAAATAAAATAAGTAATAAACGCAGACACAAAATTTAATTTTTTTGTTATGTGGTACACTAAAAATATAATATAATAAATCATACTATTGTCATGCATAATGACATACAATTCAATATGTTTATTTTAATCTGATTAAACAAAAAGGAATAATATTATTAAGTTTAATTTTTAACTTTTATCATGAATAAAGATGGAAGTTTGTACATATTAGATAATAAAAAAAATAATCATAATAAAAGAACTTAAATTTAATTCTTTATTATGTTTATAGGAGTGTAGATAATTTCAGTTAAGAATTATGATAATTTTTCTACTTCTTTTTAAAGTAGTTATTCATCACTTTTGAGTATAATAATTAAAAAAATAAAAAAATTTAGCAATTAAAGTTATGCAAGAAAAAGAGTTTTTTATATTTAATTTTTATATTTGCTTCAAATTAAATAAGATTGAGAAAATAAATAAATTTATAAATATTTAAGAAAACCTTAAACATTTTCAGGAGATTGTCTACTATGCTGAAACCCATGATTCTGGTCTATTTACATATTCGATTACGGATTTGTTTTGCACGTTGGACGATGTCTTCAAATCACCTGACCTTCAGGAGGTTCCTGGTGAAGAAGGCAACAATGCTATGCCACCCGAGCTGCGAATGAAGTTGGTTGATCCTGAGGTACCCAAAATATTGCAATTCCCCTAAATTGATTATCCTATTAAAGTCCCGATGTTCCTACTAGCATGTACAATATATTTTCAAATTAACTTAGGAAATCATTTATAACGATTGTGGTTCTGGAACTGTTTCCTGATAATCAGATAATAGCGGCACAAGAATCACACACGACGATGATGACGACGGATGAGGCTGAAGATAGAAGAAAGGTTGTCGCTCTCGTCAATGCCGTACTGAACTTGTCTTAGGTACCCTAGTACTCATTAGTGTTTGAAAGTGGTTCATTGTAGTTACAAAAAAGGTAGACAGAACACCACATACTGTCATACAATCTGACCCCATGAAGTGTGGCTTGCGTTAACATGGTCACACAGATATGGCAAGGGAGTTTGTGTTGAGTTTTTTCATGTTAAATACATCACCCAATGTGACTTGATTCTAGGCCCTTGTAGATTTTGGTCACGAAAAATTTTTAAGACCCCGTTTTGGCCACATTCTCCCGATCGGGGTTGAAATTGCTATATATTTTGGAAGGTCATGCTGATCGTGTATACTGATCACTTTTGTTACTATGCAGAGCATAAATCTGAAGTTGAATGGGCTATATGGTCACATTTCAATGGTGGAGTCAAAGGCAAGAACCTCGGAGGGGGTGCTTCTCAACATATTAGACATGGTCCAATGACAGCATGAGAAGAACGATAGGATAGTGATGGTCCCCAACTTACAGAGCTTCAAGATGTACTTCATGCCAACTTTAGGCATGGGGTTGTCAACGGAAGAGACCAAACTTGCTGCATACGTCTTCTCCCAGAAGGAAGAAGATCCTTTAGTTCACCTTGGGTAAGAAAGTTTTTTATTGGAATTGTCCTCATCGTGTTCAAGGAGCATAAGAATGTTTTAATCCCAACTATCCTAATAGTGTCAAAAGAGCATAAGAATATTCCTTTGGGGTTAAGCTAACATTAAGATAAACACACCGAATTAGTGACAATACAATGTAAAATCTATTAACAAAGTAAAAATAATATGTCATTAAATTGTTAAAATGAATTACTATTTTGACCCACAAAAAAAGCATCAGAAACACTGACTATGCTTTTTTTTAATATTCAACTTGAAACTTCCCAATTCCCTAGTGTTTGACATCAAGTGTAGGATTGAATTAAAATTCAAACAAACTCTTTACACAAATAATGGTCCCCTTTATAGCATTCATTCCAGTCATAAATTAGTTAAACGTGGTTGTTATACTCCTCTTCCAGTCCAACTGTTTAGCGTTACAGGAAAGAGTACATAAGTCGATCATTTGAGTGTAACAATTTTTCCTGTTGCAGGGAGGTGCTATATGAGTTGGCTGGTTTCGAGGTGGTACGTGGGATCTTCATCTCTCTAGCTCCTCCATGCATACCACACCCAGACGTGAGTAACCAAAACATGGCACTGTTAGTTGTTACCTTCATTTTTATACCTGCGTAGTGCTCATTCAAACCGCGACTAGTATGACAAGCCTTGATGTTGCTTTCGCAAGACATTAACACCACTTCCATGATTGCATCTTTAATATATGGCAAAAGCATGGATTCTGTTATTTGGTACTTTCCATCTAACTTTGCACGAGATGTAATTTGTGATGTGCCTATATCGAAACTAAAGAAAAGTTACGAGGGATGGTGGATGTAAGAGACAAATGCACTTGAGCATGTAAAGTTTCCTTACCGAAATTATTGTTAACAATGACTTCATGACAATTATGTCCTTAAAAAATCTTATGTCACTGCACCTTCACCCTTCCGGTACAGGTATTTGTGCCGATCTTGGAGGCAATGGATTCATGGTACATAATGCTGCTAAACATCAAGGAAGCAAAAAGTATGCGTTGGATGTGTCCAAAATCCCAGAGAGTGTTATCAGAAAAGAGGCAAATATGAACAAGATAGTAAGCATTCTAAATTCTAACTATTGGTTAGCATTTGGCTTTAGTTGAAAACCATGGACAAAAACAACAAAGACTGGTATTTTTATACAGTGTGGTGCACTCAGAAAGATGTTTGTCCATAATAGGAACATTATGAATTTTCTGCATGCCTCCCCAAACCTAACCAATTGGGGGTGATTATCTATACCCAGAAGGACTTCCCAATGACTTGGACATGTTTGTTTTTTATTTAGCCGCCTATGTTGTCAGGCTAGGATGTGGGGGTATTAAAAAAGAATCAGTGTATGCTGACTGAAACTGAAGTCAAACTAAAACTGTTTTAAATAGACCAGTTTTATGATGTGAAATAATTAACTGAACCTAAGCGCATATATGAAGAACTGTTTTCAGAGTGTTGTTTGCCTGTAAATTGATTGACATTGCTTTCTGATTTCATTTTAATTGACTATTAGGTTTTTGCATCTGTCTCTATTTTAACTGCAAAATAACTGATGTTCATAATTAACGGGTTTCTTTTTATGCACCATCCTCTGTTGTCATGCTACAATGTAGGGGTCTTTCAAAAAAATCACGATGGTCAAAATGAAACTGAGACAAAACTCAAACTGTTTTAAATAGACAACATTTTCAAAGTGGAAAAATTACCTGAAACTAAACGTCAATCGCTCTTTTTGTAGTTTAGTGTGCCTTTGAACCAAATAGTTCTACTTTCTGATTTTGTTTTAATTAACTATTATTACTATTATT
>NC_029791.2:105908476-105922232 GCF_000816755.2 Arachis ipaensis
ATGACTAGGTTTCATAATGATGATAATTTTCTGTTTGGCAATGCAATGTCATGGATAATTGATTGTGGAAATAAATTGGGTACCCCTAGCTTAAAGTCATCGAAAACGAATCATGTCGCCTATAAAATGCCTGTAATTTAATATAGCTCTTCAACCCTTGTCCCATGTTGTTAACTCATTTGGTATGCTTGTGGCAATCTGGAATCTGGGATCTGATGCTTGTTCTGGTTGCATCACAAGGGAGGCTTCTCCTCACATATCTTCAACCACATGGTAACTAAAACTCAGTGATTATCCTGCATGTCGTTTGCATTGGCAAAACAAGTCAAAAGGAAAACCTTCAATCTGATTTAAGTACCTGAGAGACCACTTATTTTGTCTACCTTTTTAGGAAAATTCTGACCATGTGCGCATGTGGACAGCATTGCATATCGTTCAGTCGGAAACTAACCAGCATCACGGTTATGTTAGCACCAAGGCTGACATGGTTTGGCGCCGAATCACAAGTACCAACGACTAGCAGGAGATGACGCTATTCCCTACATTAGATATATATGTTTCTTATATGTAGTGGTGTAGTAAATTGAACCAAACTACACATGATTTTTTTAGGGTGGGTTATCCCTTTTGAGAGTTGGGTCTTGACATCAAATCCATCGTATGTAATTAGAAGCAAGGTGGAGTACTACTAGGTATGCATGAACTTAAGCTGTATATGGACATATTCCTAGACTTGTGTGTGTAGGTGGACATATTCTTTTTATTGTAACTAAAATAGGGCCACACATGCTTAGGCGGAGTTGCCTAATTTTAGTTGTTAGTGTTACTCGGTTCCTGACATTCACACGACGTGTGGAACTATGATCCCTTTTTGATGTTATGAAGGTACAATTATGTGATATATAACGGCGCCAAAAATTTGGTGCAGATTTTCAAAATCACAAACTAACCGGCAAGTGTATTGGGTTGTACCAAGTAATATCTCAGGTGAGTGAGAGTCGATCTCACGAGAATTGATGGACCAAGCAATAATAATTGAATGATTTACTTAGTCCGACAAGCGCAAAGGAGTGTTTTAGGTTCAAATGCTTTAAACATAACTCAGAGAAACTAAGAAAGCAAATAGTAAATGGGTTGTGAAGATTATATGGGAAAACAGTTAAGGTTTCAGAGATATTTATTTTTTTCGGATTAAAAATTCTTACCAACTACTTTAATCAAGCAAGATTCAATTCATGGTAAACTTTAATTGATTAAACCCTAATTCCTTAATGATTAAATCTCCTCTAACCTAATCAACCGCCAATTCTTTGGTTACTTAATTTAGATTAAAGGGTTAAGTCCAATTCTAGTTTATTAGCTACACAAACCCTAAGTACCCAGAGATAAGATGATTATACGTCACATATCACGTTAAGTCCGAACCGAAAACCCTTAAATAAACCGGCCAGTCTTGGCGGTTCACTGGTTAATCGTCAGTTTGGTCAACTTTTTGCCAGACAGTTTATGAGATTAACCGAACTGGCCAGATAATCAATTTCTGATTAATCCGATTGAACTAACTAATTCAGTTCGGTTTTTCGAACTATGCTTTACATTAAACACAATACTTACTTTAGTCTCAATTTTTGTCTCCTAATATCTGTTTTTTAGTCCTACTTCCAGAAGCACCCAAAAAAATTGGTCATATGGACATCCCTACAAAATTAATGAAGATGGACCGAAGCAGTTCAGATACTTACAAAATATAAGTATTAAATTAAAAACCATGCATGCATGGTTTAGCGATTGCCGCACATCATCGCCACCTTGTTTTCCGGCATTTAAAACATGTATGGGTAATAGGGAAGTAGAAACAATCTCGATGGAAGCTTAGGAAATTTTTCTAACCTTTTTCTTCTTCTTTTTGAAAGAGCCTAGTAGCGGAAACGACACAAATATCCAACACAAAAATAATATGAAAGCACTCACAACACAATATGGCAGCAACTATAACAAGCAAATATAGCAAGTAAAGCAATAACAAGAACACACCGAGATTTTAACGTGGAAAACCCCCTCAATATGAGAGGTAAAAACTACGGGTCGTCCAGACCAATGAAATAGCTCTACTATAATCAAATGAAGTACAAGAGGGTCTCAAACAAAGCACAAAAATGTGCATATAACCAGCCAAAACATCAAAGTACCAAAGCTTTCAAATGAGAAGCAAGAAGATGAAATATACCCAAAAAAATAGAGCTGCTGTTAAAGCCAATTTCTCCTTCTGAAGATCTCCAATTAAAATCTTCACCATTAAAAATGAAGAACAAGATGTGAAGAATCTACAGTCCAAATTTCACATCGATCCAACGGTGAAAGAATGAGAAATCACCATTAAAAGATTGCTGCTCTGTGTAAAAATGGAAAACCTAATTTCTCTCTTTCGAAGTCAATTTCTCCCACTACAAACCTCCAATCAACATCTCCACCAACCAGAATGAAGAACAAGATGAGAGGAACACGCAGGTAAAATTTCAAGCCGATCCAACGGTGAACGAATGAGAAACTAATATTTGAAATTTACTGCTTTGGACAAAAACGGGAATTCTATTTTCCCCTTCTCTTTCTCTCTTTGGTGGCTACTCTCTTTCTCTCAAATGACCCCAAAAATCTGATTAGGGTTGTGGCACAATGGGTGCAAAGAAACACCCTCAAAATGTTGGGCTTGGGCCTCACAAAGGAGAGAAAAAATCCAACAAATCTCCCGCTTCTCGACTAGGTGGAGGCTCTCGCCATTCCGGCGATCAAACAACATGTTTCAAACTTTTCTCTTGACAATGCTTTTGTCATCATATCAGCACCATTATCATCAGTGTGAACTTTCTCAAGTTCCAACAACTTGGAATCTAACATATCTCGTATCCAGTGATACCTAACATCAATATGTTTAGATCTTGCGTAAAAAGTATAATTCTTGGCAAGATGAATAGCACTTTGGCTATCACACAACAACACATAACGGTCTTGCTTAAAACCAAGTACTGCAAGAAACTTATTCATCCACAACAACTCTTTACATGCTTCAGTTGCTGCAATAAACTCTGCCTCTGTGATAGAAAGTGCAACACACTTTTGTAGCCTTGATTGCCATGAAATAGCTCCCCCTGCAAACTTGACCAAATAACCTGAAGTAGACTTTCGAGAATCAATATCTTCTGCCATGTCTGCATCAGTAAAGCCAACTAGCAAATGTTTCTCACCACCAAAACTCAAACTCAAGTTAGCTGTACCTTTGCGATATCTCATAATCCATTTAACAGCATTCCAATGTTCTTTACCTGGATTAGAGAGAAAACGACTCACAGTACCAACCGCATGAGCAATGTCTGGCCTAGTACACACCATAGCATACATCAAGCTTCTAACAGCTGAGGCATAAGGAATTTCATCCATTGCTTGTTTCTCCTCATCAGTGGTTGGACACTGCTTGGTGCTCAATTTAAAATGAGGAGCAAAAGAACTAGCAACACATTTGGCATCATTCATGCCAAACCTTTGAAGCACCTTCTTTATGTACTTCTCCTGTGACAAATAAAGCTTATTGGAATATCTGTAATGAGTAATAGTCGTGCCCAAAATCTATTTGGCAGGACCCAAGTCCTTCATAGCAAAGAACTTACTCAACTGTTTCTTCAACTCATTAATCCTCAAAGCATTCTTTCCCACAATCAAAATATCATCCACATAAAGCAAAAGAATGATAAAATCATCATTAGAAAATTTTTGTACAAATACACAATGATCTGAAGTTATCTTACGGTAACCATGCTCCCCCATAACAGATTCAAACTTCTTGTACCACTGTCTTGAAGCTTGTTTCAACCCAATAAAGACTCTTCTTAAGCTTGCACACAAAATCTTCCTTTCCTTTAACAACAAAGCCCTCCGGTTGCTCCATATAGATCTCCTTATCTAAATCACCATGAAGAAAAGCTATCTTCACATCCATTTGCTCAATCTCCAAATTAAGAGATGCTGCTTATCCAAGCACAGCACGAATGGATGACATCCTCACAATAGGAGAAAAGATTTCCTTATAATCAACACTTTTTCTCTGGCTAAAACCTCTAACAACCAATCTAGCCTTATACCGAGGCTTAGAATTGTGTTCTTCATTCTTGATTCTGAATACCCATTTGTTCTTCAAAACTCGCATACCCTTCGGTAGCTTCACCAACTCATGGGTATCATTCTCAAGTAAGGACTTCATTTCTTCTTGCATAGCTTCAAGCCATTGAGCTTTGCTTTCATCTTCAACAGCCTCTCCAAAGCATTCAGGTTCTCCCTCATCAGTCAACAAAACAAACTCATGTGGAGAATACCTTGATGAAGACTTCCTCTCTCTTGTAGACCTTTTGAGTGCATTTGCAGGAATTTCCAAAGTTGGTTCTTCATCTTGATCATCATCACCAACTTCATCAAGTATCGGATCAACTGTTCCATCTTCACCTGCACTTGTATCATGCTCATTATTTTGAGCTTCAACTCTACCATCTTCTACCATAGGCATAGAGAGAGTAATATCCAAGTCAGAAAAATCATCACTAGGCTGAACCATTGGCTTCTCCGCATTATCAACATCCTTCAATGTTTGGTCTTCAACAAAGACAACATCTCTACTCCAAATCACCTTCTTGTTAACAGGATCATAAAACCTGTAACCAAACTCATCCATGCCATAGCCAATAAAAATACATTGCCTAGTCTTTACATCAAGCATAGATCTCTCATCTTTGGGAATATGAACAAAAGCTTTACATCCAAAGACTCTTAAATGATCATAAGAAACATCTTTACCTGACCATACCTTCTCTGACACTTCAAATTGCAAGGGAACACATGGTGTCTGGTTCAAGACATGAATAACAGTGCTCAAAGCTTCACCCCAAAAGGATTTTGCCAATCCAGACTGTGACAATAAGCACCTAACTCTTTCAACCAATGTTCTGTTCATCCTTTCAGCCAAGCCATTCAACTGAGGAGTCTTTGGAGGAGTCTTATGATGTCTTATACCATGCTCTTTACAATAAGCATCAAATGGACCTGAGTACTCACCACCATTGTCAGTACGAATGTATTTCAACGTCTTCCCAGTTTCTCTTTCAACAGAAGCTTGAAATTGCTTGAACACATTCAAAACTTGATCTTTGGTCTTCAAAGTGTAAACCCATAATTTCCTAGAATGGTCATCAATAAAGGTTACAAAATAGATAGACCCTCCAAGTGTTCTTGTCTTCATCAGCCCACATACATCAGAATGCACCAAGTCAAGTATCTCTGACTTCCTTGAAGGTGGATGGCTCTCAAAAGAAACCCTGTTTTGTTTTTCAGCAAAGCAATGGTTGCACTTTTGCAAAGCAACCTTGCAACCAGACAAAAGATTCCTCTTGGATAACATATTCATGCCTTTCTCACTCATATGACATAATCTCTTATGCCATAAATCAGTTTCATCAACAAACTCAGCATTATTAACAACATCTTTCACAATTTTTGCTTGAGTTAAATAAAGAGTAGAGTGTCGAGTACCTCTAGCAGCAACCATGGAACCCTTGGTGAGCTTCCAACTATCATGAGAAAATGAGCTATCCAAGTCTTCATCACACAACTTACCAACAGAAAGTAAGTTCAACCGAATATCTGGAACATGCTTCACACGCTTCAAAGTCAACTTGGTACCGTTGGAGGTTTCTAAGCAAACCCGTCCAACACCAGCACATTTTGCAACACCTTGATGAGCCATTTTCACATCACTAAAATCACCAGGAGTATAAGATGTAAACAAATCCCTCCTAGATGTAACATGAATAGAAGCACCGCTATCAATCACCCAACTAGTGCTATTATCAACAAGGTTAACAGATTCAAACTCCTCAACAACAAGAAAATCATCATGAGTTACATTAACCTTGTCTTCCTTGCTACCATCATCTTTATTTGTGCTCTTGTCTTTACTTGCCTTGGCTTTCTCCTTCTTTAGCTGCCAACAAAATTTCTTCACATGTCCCTTTTAACCACAATGATGACACTCAATATTCTTATACTTTCCTCGAGACTTGCTTCTGCTTTGATCTCTACCTTTAGGACTTCGACTTTTGTTTCTCCCCCTAGACTCAGAAATAAGAACATCTGAATGTGTAGTCGATGTACCTTGTGACTTTTTTCTCATCTCTTCATTCAAAACACTGCTCTTAGCAAGATCCATAGAGATTACACCATCAGAAGCAGAATTAGACAATGACATTCTGAGAATTTCCCACGAGTCTGGTAAGGAGCCAAGAAGTAACAATCCTTGAACCTCTTCATCAAACTTGATACCCATGGAAGATAACTGATTCATAATTCCTTGGAAATTAGTCAAGTGATCTGTCATTGATGTCCCATCTGTATACTTCAAAGCCAACAACTGCTTGATCAAAAACATCTTATTATTCCCAGTTTTTCGAGCATACAACTGCTCAAGCTTAATCCAAAGGGTCCGAGCATGTGTCTCTCCAATAATATGGTTCAACACATTATCGTCAACCCACTGCCTAATATATCCACAGACTTGTCTATGCAACAAAGTCCAATCATCATCAGACTTATCATTAGGCTTCTCTGTACCAAAAACTGGTTGATGAAAATTCTTGACATAAAGCAAATCTTCCATCTTTGACTTTCACAAATCATAATTAGGACCATTAAGAGTGATCATCATACTAGTATTAGTATTAGCTTCCATTGTTCACAGAATCACAAGCCCAGAAAAATACCAACAAGCTCTGATGCCAGTATGAAAGAGCCTAGCAGTGAAAACGACACAAATGTTCAACACAAGAACAATATGGAAGCACTCACAACACAATATGGCAGCAACTATAACAAGCAAATATAGCAAGTAAAGCAATAACAAGAACACACCGAGATTTTAACGTGGAAAACCCCCTCAATGTGAGAGGTAAAAACGACGGGTCATCCAGACCAATGAAATAGTTCCACTATAATCAAATGAGGTACAAGAGGGTCTCAAACAAAGCACAAAAATGTGCATATAACCAGCCAAAATATCAAACTACCAAAGCTTTCAAATGAGAAGCAAGATGAAATATACCCAAAAAAATAGAGCTGCTGTCGAAGCCAATTTCTCCCTTTGCGGATCTCTAATTAAAATCTTCACCGTTCAGAATGAAGAACAAGATGTGAAGAATTTACAGTCCAAATTTTACGTCGATCCAACGGTGAAAGAATGATAAATTACTGTTCAAAGATTGCTGCTCTGTGTAAAAATGGAAAACCTAATTTCTCTCTTGCGAAGCCAATTTCTCCCACTGCAAACCTCCAATCAACATCTCTACCGACCAGAATGAAGAACAAGATGATAGAAACACTCAGTTAAAATTTCAAGCCAATCCAACGGTGAACGAATGAGAAACTGACATTTGAAGTTTACTGCTTTGGACAAAAATGAAAATTCTATTTTTCCCTTCTCTTTCTCTCTTTGGTGGCTACTCTCTTTCTCTCAAATGACTCCAAAAATCTGATTAGAGTTGTGGCACAATAGGTGCAAAGAAACATCCTCAAAATGTTGGGTTTGGACCTCACAAAGGAGAAAAAAACCCAACACTTTTGACAGAATAAAAATTCAGATGTCCAACAAACCTTTTATTAAAGTTGCATTATTAAGCACAGCATCTTGTCCTTGAATTTGGATTTTCAGATTCATAGGTATATAGTTTATATGATATTAAAACATAATTCAAACATAATTTAGTGGTCAATAGTTGTAACTTTTAATATTCTTATCCAAACATTTTCTGTTGAACTATAAAAATATGTTTTAGACATCATAAATCTTGTGTGATATTATAAAAGTTGATTATCATAGAAGCATAATATTATACATACCAAGTTTATTTAATGACAGTCATAATATTAAGCATTCAAAGTTTAAAATCATTAGTTCGGAAAAGTTTTTACCAAACACGTTGACTCCTAACTCCAATTGTGTGAGTAATTATCCAATAAGACTAAATAATGGTCATAAGAATAGCTTGATAAAAAAAAAAAAATAATAAACTTGTTTTGACTGGTAATGTGAAATGTTGAAACCGGAATAATATAATGACGCGGATCGGAGCAGGTGGAGTTTTAACTTTTAAGGAAGTTAATTAGCATAATTGGTTGATGGATACATAACTAAATGTAGTTGTTGCAGGTAGCGAGTTGCAACCAAGAATAATCAAACTCCGTTTGATTGTAGTTGTTGGTCCCTAATCACACACTTAATTAATCTGGTTTAACTGATAAACCATTATTTGATTGAATTTCGCCACTATACACTAATACCATGGATAACACAGCCAGTCACCGGTCACCACCATTGATTAATGAATGGACCACTTAACGCAAAGTCCCAACCACATGGTCAAGTTGTTTAATTTTATCTTTCCTTTTCTATTTTTTGTTCGCTATATATCATAAGAATACCGGCCTAATTAACAACAAACATGTAATGAAACGAATGTGTGTACTGTGAGTTACGAAAACATAAAATAAAACTCGTGACTTTTTTTTTAAAGAAAAAAGTCTAGCAATATACTAGAATTACAAAGATGGCAAAATAGCTGCGGTAAACACAAATGTAGACACAAGAAAGCGATGTTACATCTTTATTTTAAATAAAGATTTGAATACTAAATAAATGAATGCACCACATTCTTTTGAGCATAGACATTAAAGTTTAGATTACTTAAATAAATAAATAAAAAGTAATCCAAGGTATTTATAAATTTGATTAATTAATATTATTAATATTATTGATATTATTATTAATATTAATAAATAGTTAGTAATTGTTTAGTATTATTTGGTTGAAGGGATATAATTTTTTAAGTATTGTGTATGTTTAAAATATTGTCTCTTTTGATTAGAAGGACACAATTTTTTAGAAATTGGGTATGTTTAAAATATTATATCTATCGACAATAGAAAAGACATAATCATTTGTATACGTAATTAATGATAATTGCTACATGCAATATGTATAAATAAGTTCTTCTTCACTATTTCAAATTGAGAAGTACTAAGTGTATATTTTACTCAACTATTAAGAGATTTTCTTTATTCAAGAGAGTTGAGAATTTCTTACTATTGCTAGTTAAGAAATTCTTAGATTTCATTGTATCGTGGGAGAATATTGTCATCAACCTTATAGCAACTAAGTATGGGGATAAATATCTTTCTAAAGATAGCAATCTAATCGTGCCTTGAAACCGAAACACAATTAAAATTTTATCATCTTCCCATCTTCATATACCCAATAGGAATTACTTAAATTAATCATTGAATTTTTTAAATTAGAAAATTTAACCTCTCAAATTTTATAATACGTAAAATAGTCCTTAACGGTTACTTTCGTTAAACAATATTGTTCTCCTCTATTAATCATTAACGGTGAGTCAGTGACTGTTAATGTAAAATATTGATTCGTACACGTGGTCGTTAAATTTTTACGTATGTGATCTGTACAAATCAGTCTCTAAGGTGAAATATAAAACAGTTCCAAAGAGTTTAAAAAATCTCAAAACAATCTCTAAAAAATTTTTAAAATAGTCCTTCAAATTATTTATATATAATTATTTCTAAATTAATAAATTTTAATTTCTATAATTTTTTATTTATTTATCTCAAATTTGATTATTTTATGTACATTTTTTTTATCTATGACATAAAGCAAATCTTCCATCTTTGACTTTCACAAATCATAATTAGGACCATTAAGAGTGATCATCATACTAGTATTAGTATTAGCTTCCATTGTTCACAGAATCACAAGCCCAGAAAAATACCAACAAGCTCTGATGCCAGTATGAAAGAGCCTAGCAGTGAAAACGACACAAATGTTCAACACAAGAACAATATGGAAGCACTCACAACACAATATGGCAGCAACTATAACAAGCAAATATAGCAAGTAAAGCAATAACAAGAACACACCGAGATTTTAACGTGGAAAACCCCCTCAATGTGAGAGGTAAAAACGACGGGTCATCCAGACCAATGAAATAGTTCCACTATAATCAAATGAGGTACAAGAGGGTCTCAAACAAAGCACAAAAATGTGCATATAACCAGCCAAAATATCAAACTACCAAAGCTTTCAAATGAGAAGCAAGATGAAATATACCCAAAAAAATAGAGCTGCTGTCGAAGCCAATTTCTCCCTTTGCGGATCTCTAATTAAAATCTTCACCGTTCAGAATGAAGAACAAGATGTGAAGAATTTACAGTCCAAATTTTACGTCGATCCAACGGTGAAAGAATGATAAATTACTGTTCAAAGATTGCTGCTCTGTGTAAAAATGGAAAACCTAATTTCTCTCTTGCGAAGCCAATTTCTCCCACTGCAAACCTCCAATCAACATCTCTACCGACCAGAATGAAGAACAAGATGATAGAAACACTCAGTTAAAATTTCAAGCCAATCCAACGGTGAACGAATGAGAAACTGACATTTGAAGTTTACTGCTTTGGACAAAAATGAAAATTCTATTTTTCCCTTCTCTTTCTCTCTTTGGTGGCTACTCTCTTTCTCTCAAATGACTCCAAAAATCTGATTAGAGTTGTGGCACAATAGGTGCAAAGAAACATCCTCAAAATGTTGGGTTTGGACCTCACAAAGGAGAAAAAAACCCAACACTTTTGACAGAATAAAAATTCAGATGTCCAACAAACCTTTTATTAAAGTTGCATTATTAAGCACAGCATCTTGTCCTTGAATTTGGATTTTCAGATTCATAGGTATATAGTTTATATGATATTAAAACATAATTCAAACATAATTTAGTGGTCAATAGTTGTAACTTTTAATATTCTTATCCAAACATTTTCTGTTGAACTATAAAAATATGTTTTAGACATCATAAATCTTGTGTGATATTATAAAAGTTGATTATCATAGAAGCATAATATTATACATACCAAGTTTATTTAATGACAGTCATAATATTAAGCATTCAAAGTTTAAAATCATTAGTTCGGAAAAGTTTTTACCAAACACGTTGACTCCTAACTCCAATTGTGTGAGTAATTATCCAATAAGACTAAATAATGGTCATAAGAATAGCTTGATAAAAAAAAAAAAATAATAAACTTGTTTTGACTGGTAATGTGAAATGTTGAAACCGGAATAATATAATGACGCGGATCGGAGCAGGTGGAGTTTTAACTTTTAAGGAAGTTAATTAGCATAATTGGTTGATGGATACATAACTAAATGTAGTTGTTGCAGGTAGCGAGTTGCAACCAAGAATAATCAAACTCCGTTTGATTGTAGTTGTTGGTCCCTAATCACACACTTAATTAATCTGGTTTAACTGATAAACCATTATTTGATTGAATTTCGCCACTATACACTAATACCATGGATAACACAGCCAGTCACCGGTCACCACCATTGATTAATGAATGGACCACTTAACGCAAAGTCCCAACCACATGGTCAAGTTGTTTAATTTTATCTTTCCTTTTCTATTTTTTGTTCGCTATATATCATAAGAATACCGGCCTAATTAACAACAAACATGTAATGAAACGAATGTGTGTACTGTGAGTTACGAAAACATAAAATAAAACTCGTGACTTTTTTTTTAAAGAAAAAAGTCTAGCAATATACTAGAATTACAAAGATGGCAAAATAGCTGCGGTAAACACAAATGTAGACACAAGAAAGCGATGTTACATCTTTATTTTAAATAAAGATTTGAATACTAAATAAATGAATGCACCACATTCTTTTGAGCATAGACATTAAAGTTTAGATTACTTAAATAAATAAATAAAAAGTAATCCAAGGTATTTATAAATTTGATTAATTAATATTATTAATATTATTGATATTATTATTAATATTAATAAATAGTTAGTAATTGTTTAGTATTATTTGGTTGAAGGGATATAATTTTTTAAGTATTGTGTATGTTTAAAATATTGTCTCTTTTGATTAGAAGGACACAATTTTTTAGAAATTGGGTATGTTTAAAATATTATATCTATCGACAATAGAAAAGACATAATCATTTGTATACGTAATTAATGATAATTGCTACATGCAATATGTATAAATAAGTTCTTCTTCACTATTTCAAATTGAGAAGTACTAAGTGTATATTTTACTCAACTATTAAGAGATTTTCTTTATTCAAGAGAGTTGAGAATTTCTTACTATTGCTAGTTAAGAAATTCTTAGATTTCATTGTATCGTGGGAGAATATTGTCATCAACCTTATAGCAACTAAGTATGGGGATAAATATCTTTCTAAAGATAGCAATCTAATCGTGCCTTGAAACCGAAACACAATTAAAATTTTATCATCTTCCCATCTTCATATACCCAATAGGAATTACTTAAATTAATCATTGAATTTTTTAAATTAGAAAATTTAACCTCTCAAATTTTATAATACGTAAAATAGTCCTTAACGGTTACTTTCGTTAAACAATATTGTTCTCCTCTATTAATCATTAACGGTGAGTCAGTGACTGTTAATGTAAAATATTGATTCGTACACGTGGTCGTTAAATTTTTACGTATGTGATCTGTACAAATCAGTCTCTAAGGTGAAATATAAAACAGTTCCAAAGAGTTTAAAAAATCTCAAAACAATCTCTAAAAAATTTTTAAAATAGTCCTTCAAATTTTTTATATATAATTATTTCTAAATTAATAAATTTTAATTTCTATAATTTTTTATTTATTTATCTCAAATTTGATTATTTTATGTACATTTTTTTTATCTATTTTAAAATTCTAAATTATAAATTACAAAAAAAATAATTTAAAATAAATATATGAATCTATATTTATTTTTGACCACATAAGATATTAATTTAATTTAATTTGTAGATATCATATTCTATGATAATTCTTTAATGATTAAGAAGAGAATGAGCTAGTATTATTTGAAGAGATAGAACAACTCCTATTTAACATAATTTTTTTAACATAAATAATTAAGAATATTTGTGCAAATGCTTACAAAGCTAATACTTTGGAACTTGCATACAATGCGAAAAATTACTTATGAAATCAAATTTGTAAATTTTAGTTAATATCTTAAAAGTTTAGATATATAAATAATGACCTTCGTAANGAAGAGAATGATTATTTGAAGAGATAGAACAACTCCTATTTAACATAATTTTTTTAACATAAATAATTAAGAATATTTGTGCAAATGCTTAATGCTTAAATATTTTAAAATATATGTACAATATGAAGCAAGTCATTTTTAAAGTCAAATTTACAAACTTTGGTAAGCTACAAGATTAATGTGCGCTCAAACCTGCTTCGCACTTAATCCTATCCGTGGCGAATCGAGTTAGCAATCCTATTCAACCGGATTGAGTACCCATGAATAAAGAGCATGTTGTCATCCCTGCGAAAAATGACTGTATTATCTAATAAAAACAAATATTAAAAATTATTTTGCGTATTTTAAAACTTAGAAGATTAAAGTGCTTGATTTTAAAAACTTATAATTTGGATAATTATTAGAAAAAATTGAACGTTTTAGTTTAATAAATATGTAATAAAGACATTAGAAATTAGAATTTTGTATTTCTTTTTCTATAAAAACTTTCGTAACTAGTAACTTTATTATGTATTTTTAGAATATATCTTAGCTACATTTTTTTAATTTTGTTGTGTGATTTTTTAAAATGATATTCATTA
>NC_029791.2:105927187-105932720 GCF_000816755.2 Arachis ipaensis
AAAGATAAAATATATTTGAAGAGGCTATTTTTGAATTTTTAAAAAATTTTAAAGACTGTTTTGAGATTTTTTAAAGGGTTAAGTATGATTTTGGTTCCCAATGTAGGGGTTGAAAATTTATTTCGTCCCTTGCCTTTTTTTCGCTCAAAAATGGTCCCCAAGGTTTCAGTTTGTTTTAAAATCGTCCTTTTTACCAATTATATTTTTTTATTACCAAATTACCTTTTATTAAAAAAAATATAAAATAAAATAAAAAAAGGAAAGGAGGAGAGACTTCCCGCCGACACTACTGCCGAGCCGTTGCCCGCCGCCCGCCGCTTCTTCTTCTTGCTGAGTCTGGGTTCTTGATGATGATGATGATTTTCTGATTCTGAGTATTATTGTTTGATTTTTCTGAATTTTCTGAGTTCTGGCTTTTGATGAAGATGACGATGATGATGTTGATTTTCTGATGTTTTGGTTGGTGTGATGGATGCTGGTGATGGAGTGGCAGTGAATGGGGGGATGGTGGTGGTGGTGGTGGTTTAGGGTGGTAGGTGGTGGGTGGTGGTGGTTTAGGGTGGTGGTGGTGGGTGGTAGGTGGTGGGTGGTGGTGGTTGTGGTGGTGCTGGTGCTTTGCATAAATTTGGGGAAGAAGGGATAGGGGCATTTTGGTCCGAAGGACGGTTTTAAAACAAATTGAAACTTTGGGGACCATTTTGGAGCAAAAAAAAGGCAAGGGACGAAAAAAAATTTCAGCTCCTGCGTTAGGGACCAAAATCATACTTAACCATTTTTTAAACTTTTCGAGGACAGTTTTGTACTTCACTTTAGGGATTAATTTGTCCAACTCGTATACATAGATACTTAACAGCCACGTGTGCAAGTTAACATTTCACGTTAGTAATCTCCATTACTGACTAATGAAAAGAGATTGTATTGTCTAACGGAAATAAATGTATGTTGGAGATTGTTTTGTGTATTTTAAAATCTAAAAAACTAAAATATCCAATTTTAAAAATCTCATAGACTAATTCGAGTGATTTCTTAAGAATAAAAGAGAAAACATTGTTATACTTACACCTTTAACACAATTGTTTTCACAAATCAAGCATATTGTCATGACCTTGGACATATTTTCAAGTACTCGGACTTACTTAACCCTTGAGATAAAACCAAGTCAGCCTAACCTCAATATTTAGCAAGAAAGTTAAGAATACAAGAAAACACAAGAGAAAGAAAGTTTTGGTGAAAAAAAAAACGCTTTATTATTCAAATGTTTGTTACAAATGACTCTCACATACAAACTCTAACTCTCACCCCTATTTATAGCTATCCACCTCCTCAATGGACTGGTGGGATTAAATCTAATCAACGGTCTAGATTAAGTGTCTAAAATCTTTATTACAAATATCTAACCTACTACATCTCTCTAAATACTTCTAGATTATTCTATACTATTCTTCATACTTCTATATACATCCATGCTCTTCTAAAATACTCTATGACCTTCTAGGATATTTCGGGACCTTCTAGGAAATTCTAGAATATTTCGAACCATCTAAGGCATTCTCGAACACTCCAGAAAACTATACAAGCATCATTAAATCTAACCTTCTAAAAGTAACCGTGACATTCTCTCCTACCTATTGCATAGACGTCCTCATCACGTTCTATACTTCTATTCATGAAAGCACTCTAAGTGTTCTTGGAATTGTCACAGATCTTCACGAGCTTTCCAGTTAGCTTCGGTTATCAGAAGTCTTCTATTTGATCAAGTATTGGATACTTGGTGATACTCCTCTGCGTCTCACAATGCAATTTGCTAAGATCTCTTCGATTTTCTTATCAAAGAATTTAATCACCACGGGCAGAGCATGACCTGGGTCACCTCTGCTCAGTTTCTCTTGGTTTTCATGATATGGTTTAAGCATACTCACGTGGAGGACTGGACTGGATGGATCTTCATAGAGGGAGGGAGTTGTACTTTATAAGCAACATCCCCAACACGCCCAATGATCTCAAATGGCCCTTCATATTTGTGGATTAAGCCCTTATAAACCTTGCGAAAGGCTTGAAATTGTTGTGGAAGAAGTTTAATCATTACCTTGTCTCCCACTTGATAGAGGTAAGAACGAGTAACATTTGCTTGTTCTTCCCAAGACTTAACCATGTAATAAGCTCCAGGGCTCTTCCCAGAGTAAAAGGAAAGAAAGTATGGTGTAAGCGGCTGCTGTCCAGTCACAATCTCGAACGGACTCTTTTTGTGGACTCACCTCTTTGTAAATTGTATGAAAACTGGACAATGTTTAGGAATTTTTTTCAATCTTTCTGATTAGTGCTTACAAAATGCCTCAAATAATACTCAAGTAAGGCATTTACTCTCTCTGTCTGCCCAGCAGTTTGAGGATGGAAGCTTATTGAATAATGAAGTTTCGATCCAAGAAGTTTGAATAGCTTTGTCCATAGTTGTCCTATGAAGTGTGGATCTTGATCACTGATTATGCTTTTAGGTAATCCAAGTACTTCACTACATTCTTGAAGAATAGTTGTGCTGCTTTCTCTACAGTGCAATCAGTAGGGCAGGTATAAATGTAGCATACTTCGAAAATCGATCCACCACCACGAGGATAGATCTAAACCTCTCGGACTTGGATAAAGCAAAGATGAAATGCAAAGACACACTTTCTCATGGTCGCTCCGGAGGAGGCAGAGGTTCCAACAACCCACCTGATGTCTTATTTTCAATCTTATCTTATTGGCACATAAGATAAGTCTTCACATAACTCTCCACTTTATTTCTCGTTTGAGTCCAATAATAGAAAGATTTAACGAGTGCCAAGGTCCTTTGTTGCCCTTGATGACCAGCCCACTTAGTGTCGTGGCCTTCTTTCACCAACTTTCTTTTTAGATTTTTCTACTTAGGGGCATATAGCCTTCTTCCTTTAGTGTAAAGAAAGTCATCTTCTAGCCAAAATCTTCTAATCTTACCTTCTCTAGCCAACTCCACCAACTTCTTGGCTAATAGATCATGATGCAATCCTTCCTTGATGATGCGTATAATATCTCCTTCGACCATGGAAATGGTTGCAACTTAGCCTTGCGGCTCAATGCATCTGCTACCACATTAGTCTTACCTAGTTTGTATTCAAATTCGAAATTAACTCAGCTAAGAAATCTTGCCACCTAGCTTGTTTGGGGCTTAACTTCTTCTAAGTTTGGAAGTAGCTTGTGACCACATTGTCTATCTTGACGATGAAGTGTGACCCAAGCAAGTAATGGCGCCAAATTCTCGAATAATGTGCCACTGCAGTCATCTCCTTCTCTTAGAAGGTGTATCACCTCCTTATACCATTCAACTTGAGACTCTCAAAGGCAATAAAATATCCTTCTTGCATCATAACCCCTCCAATAGCATAGTCAGAAGCATCGGTGTGGACTTCAAATACCTTTGAGTAGTCAGACAATGTTAGTACTAGTCCTTCTGTGATAGCAACTTTCAACTCATCAAAGGCCTGTTGACACTCCTTTGATCATTCCCAAGATTAGTTCTTTTTTAGAAGATCGGTTAATGGTGAAGCCTTGGCGGAGTATCCCTTGATAAACTTCCGATAGTAGTTAGCCAATTCAAGGAATGATCTCAATTCAGATACTTTGTTTGGCGACTCTCACTCTTTGATAGCATTCACATTTCCTTGATCCATGTGGAGAGTTCCATCTTTTATGATGTGTCCTAAGAAGTGGACTTTGTCCATTATAAAGGAACACTTTAATTTCTTTACATATAGATTATTCTCTCGCAAAATCTTGAATATAGTTTGTAAATGTTCTACATGTTTCTCTAAGGTATTGTTGTAGATGACAATGTCATCCAAGTAGACCACTACAAACCGATCAAGATAAGGATGAAAGATCTCGTTCATCAAGGTACAAAAGATCACAAGAGCATTGGTTAAGCCAAAAGGCATCACTAACCACTCATACGATCCATACCTCGTGACACATGTGGTCGTAGACTCATCACCATCAGCAAACTTACTAACCGGCAAGTGCACTGGGTCGTACCAAGTAATACCTTACGTGAGTAAGGGTCGATCCCACGAGGATTGATAGATTAAGCAACAATAGCGTTTGATAGGATTAGTTAGACAGACAGAAAATTGGTGTTGAGATGCAATATAAAAGACATTAAACAATATCAAAAATATTGAAGAAAGGCAAGTAATTAAGATGGGAATAATATATGGAGAAGATAGTTAAGGTTTCAGAGTTATCTATTTTTCCGGATTAACTTTTCTTACTAACTAATTTAATTATGTAGGATTTAATTTATGGCATACTGTATGTGACTAGACCCTAATTCCTTAGACCTTCCTAGTCTCCCCTAAAATTCATTAACTGCCAATTCCTTGGTCAATTAATTCCAATTAGAGGGTGATAATCAATTTCTAGTTTATATGCTACAAAAACTCTAATTATCCAAGAGGTAAAAGGATTATATGTCACGTATCCTATTAAATTCAGATAATTAAAATTTAGGAGAAATAGTTTTCAAGCTGTTGTTCAGGTAAAGAGCTTTTCCAAGTTTTACAAGAACTCAAATAGAAAGAGGGTCATACTTCCGTTCCACCCAAATTCATAAAATAAAGAGCGAAAACAATTCTTAAATTATAAATCCACACATAAATTAAAATAGTAAAAGAAATAAAATTAATCCATAGAAATAGACAGAGCTCCTAACCTTAACAGTGGAGGTTTAGTTGCTCATGGAAAAGAGAAAATAAGGATTCAGGTAAAAATGTACAGTGTTTCAATTTGATGGCATCAGATCCCTTTTTATAACTAATCCTAATAAATTTAAAATCTAATATTTAAAATTAAACTTAAAATAATATCTTTTCCTAATTTAAGATTTAAATTTAAATTTGAATTAATTAACAGATCTTCAGTTGATGGGTGGGGACCACTTGTTCTGTCCATTCTGCAGCTTCTAATATGTGTTTTCTGGGTTGAAAATTGAGTTAAAACAGCCCAGAAATCGCCCCCAGCGTTTTTCTGCATTTTCTGCACGTGGCGCATGTGACGCGTCCGCGTCGTCCATGCGTTCGCGTCATTTGTGCAGATTCCAGTTCACGCGTTCGCGTCAGGCACGCGATCGCGTCATTGTGATTTCCTACATTCCGCGCGGTCGCGTGAGCCATGCGTCCGCGTCGGTATTCGCTGGTCATCTCCTTGGCTTCTTCTCTTTCTCTGCAGAAACTCCATCAAATTCCGCCAAATGCTACCTAAAATAAACAGTATTGTACAAAACTCAAAATAGCATCCATAGTGGCTAAAATATAATTAATTCTTAATTAAATTCAACAATTTAGATGCAAATTCACTAGGAAAAGATAGACAAAATGTTCACGCATCACAACACCAAACTTAAACTGTTGCTTGTCCTCAAGCAACCAAAACTAATATAAGCTTAGGATGTGAATTTGCATGAGAATGAGAGTTCGATTAAGCCCATGTCTTCTCTTATAGTGGGGTTTACAACTGCAATCCTGAA
>NC_029791.2:105933687-105944245 GCF_000816755.2 Arachis ipaensis
TGAACTCAGAATTCAGATAGTGTTATTGACTCTCCTAGTTTAGTATGTTGATTCTTGAACACAGCTACTTTATGAGTCTTGGCTGTGACCCTAAGCATTTTGTTTTCTAGTATTACCACCGGATACATAAATGCCACAGACACATAACTGAGTGAACCTTTTCAGATTGTGACTCAGCTTTGCTAGAGTCCCCAGTTAGAGGTGCCCAAAGCTCTTAAGCACACTCTTTTTGNAACCACCTTAATTATCCTAGCGGTCGCTTTATTCTTCAGGTTGTGCTCCTTCGCGAAGATGATTCGCCTCCCTTTTGTACTAGAAAACCTGTAAGCGTAGCGTCAACACCAAACTTAAGGGTTTGCTTGTCCTCAAGCAAAGAAGAACTGAAAATAGAAAAGACAAATATTAAAATGAAAGAAAAAATAAAAGGATAAGAGAATAAGAGAGAAGTAGGATTGGGAGAGAGAGAGAGAAAGAAAACTGGGCGGCGCAAGCGACGCGGCCGCGTGGGGCACGCGGTCGTGCATATTGCTCTTATACGGATTGACGTGATCGCGTCGGTCACGCGGTCGCGTGACCCAGTTTGTGCTTCTGGCGCGAGTGCAGCCTCGCGCCAGCACAACTCTCTGTTCAAATTGATATAATTGCCATAATTGCCGTCGCGTGACCCAGTTTGTGCTTCTGGCGCGAGTGCAGCCTCGCGCCAGCACAACTCTCTGTTCAAATTGATATAATTGCCGAAATTGGGGTGACGCGATCGCATGGGGCATGCGATCGCGCGAGTGGGCATTTAATGGGGTACGACGCGGCCGCGTGGGGCACGCGGTCGCGTGAAGGGAATTGCGCGTCCAGCGCCAGTTCAGCACCACTCTAGCACAACTTTCAGCTGTGCACTCGTTTTACGTCGAAAATCAGGGCACGCGGCCGCGTGGGAGGCCATTACGCCCATACGACGCGGACGTGTCGGCGACGCGGTCGCGTGGGATGAATTGTGCCATTGGCACGTCTCCAGCCACGCTCCAGCGTGACTCTCTGTTTGTTTTTATTTTTTCTCTTCTCCCCTTGCGACGCGGACGCGTTGCTGATGCGGTCGCGTCGCGTAGCAATTTTTTTTTTTTAGCTTGAGGTGGTCGGTTCCTGGAAGAACATAGCTGTATGATCAGAGAATTAGTAAGAACTCAATAAAAACAAAATAACTAAGAAAAACTACTATGAAAAATGGCGAAGGATACGAAATTATCGGGTTGCCTCCCGACAAGCGCTTCTTTTACGTCACTAGCTTGATGGTCAGTTTTGCTAGTTCAGCAGATGAGTGGATCTCTGGCGGTCAATCTCGCCTCCAAGATAGTGCTTCAACCTCTGGCCATTCACTGTAAATTTTCTGTCAGAATTTTCTTCCTGTATTTCCACATGACCATATGGCGAGGCTCTGGTAACCACAAACGGTCCTGACCACCGGGATTTCAGCTTCCCGGGAAAGAATTTGAGCCTTGAATTCTGAAGAAAGCTCATTACCACCTTGGCATCATTGGTGGGTAGAGCTACAACTTTCACCCATTTGGACACATAATCCACTGCCACTAGAATATAGTTGTTTGAATGTGAGGGTGGGAAAGGTCCCATGAAATCAATACCCCACACATCAAACAACTCAACCTCAATTCTCTGTTGTGGCATTTCATGGTTAGCAGGGAGATTTGCAGCTTTTTCACATCTGCCACAGTGCTTTACGAAAGCTCTTGAGTCCCTGAAGAGAGTCGGCCAGTAAAACCCCCTCTGAAGGACTTTTGTAGCTATCATTTCACCACCAAAGTGGCCTCCATACTCAGAACCATGACAGTGCCAGAGAATCTGCTGTTTTTCTTCATTTGAGACACACCTCCGGATAATTCCATCCGAACACCTTTTAAAAAGGTATGGTTCCTCCCAAATGTAGTACTTTGCATCAATCAATAGCTTCTTCACTTGTTGCCTACTGTACTCTCTTGGGATAAAATTCATGGCTTTATAATTTGCAATGTCTGCAAACCATGGAGCCTGCTGAATGAGGAACAATTGCTCATCTGGAAATGTCTCAGTTACAGCTGTGGGTGGTTGCACTCCTGCTTCAGGCTCAATTCTGGAGAGATGGTCAGCTACTTGATTTTCTGACCCTTTCCTGTCTTTTATTTCAATATCAAACTCCTGAAGGAGCAACACCCATCTGATTAATCTTGGTTTAGAATCCTGTTTGGTTAGAAGGTACTTCAAGGCAGCATGGTCAGTATAAACAATAACCTTAGAACCAAGTAAATAGGACCTAAACTTATCAACCGCATACACAACAGCTAATAATTCTTTTTCTGTAGTTGTGTAATTCTTTTGAGTATCATTTAACACACGACTGGCATAATAAATGACATGTACAACCTTACCATGCCTCTGTCCTAAAACAGCTCCTATAGCAAAATCACTAGCATCACACATTAATTCAAATGGTAAATTCCAGTCAGGGGGAGCTATAATGGGAGCAGAGGTAAGGTTTGCCTTCAGAGTTTCGAAAGCATGCAGACAGTCAGAATCAAAGACAAAAGGAACATCAACAACCAACAGGTTGCTCAATGGTTTAGCAATTTTAGAAAAATCCTTTATAAATCTTCTATAAAATCCTACATGACCCAAGAAACTCCTAATTGCCTTAACATTAGTTGGTGGTGGTAATTTTTCAATTACCTCCACTTTTGCTCTGTCAACCTCAATTCCCTTACTTGAAATCCGGTGTCCAAGAACAATGCCTTCGGTGACCATAAAATGGCATTTTCCCAGTTTAAAACAAGGTTTGATTCTTGACACCGTTTCAAGACAAGAGATAAATGTTTAAGGCAGGATTCAAAAGAATTACCAAAAACAGAAAAGTCATCCATAAATATCTCAATAAACTTTTCAACCATATCAGAAAAAATTGAAAGCATACACCTCTGAAAAGTTGCTGGAGCATTACAAAGTCCAAATGGCATTCTCCTGTAGGCAAATACTCCAAAGGGGCATGTGAATGCAGTCTTCTCTTGATCTTGAGGGTCACTGCAATTTGATTATATCCAGAATATCCATGTAGAAAACAATAAAAAGCATGACCAGCTAACCTCTCAAGCATCTGATCAATGAAGGGGAGGGGAAAATGATCCTTCCTTGTAGCAGTGTTGAGCCTCCTGTAATCTATGCACATTCTCCATCCTGTGACTGTTCTTGTAGGAATAAGCTCATTCTTTTCATTCTTGATCACTGTCATCCCTCCTTTCTTGGGAACTACCTGTACAGGACTTACCCAAGGGCTATCAGAAATAGGGTAAATAATACATGCTTCCCATAATTTCATTACCACTTTTTGGACCACCTCTTTCATAGTTGGATTGAGTCTCCTTTGTGGTTGCATAACTGGTTTAGCATCATCTTCAAGAAGGATCTTGTGCATACACCTGGTTGGACTAATCCCCTTCAAGTCACTAATGGTCTACCCAATAGCTGTTTTATGGCTCCTGAGCACTGAAATAAGTGCCTCCTCTTCTTCAGGCTTCAGAGAAGAGCTAATAATCACTGGATATGAATCATTTTCACCCAAAAACACATATTTCAGAGAAGGTGGTAAGGGTTTGAGCTCAAGCTTGGGGGCTTCCTCCTCCTTAATTGGCGTATTCATCAGCTCCTTTTGGGGTGGTGAATCATCAACTTCAACTAATTCACACTCAGAAATAGGATCTAGAACATCATCAAGTACCTCAGTTTCCAGTACTTCTTGAACAAGTGGTTCAATAACATCTATTTTCATACACCCCTCAGAATCATTGGGGGTGTTTGAGGGCTTCAAAGACATTTAGGACCACCTGTTCTTCATTGACCCTCAGGGTTAATTCACCCTTTTGTACATCAATCAGAGCTCTACCTGTAGCTAAAAAGGGTCTACCAAGTATAATAGAGGGTTTTACCTCCTCTTCCATGTCTAATATAACAAAATCAACAGGAAAAATAAATGGTCCTACTTTCACAAGTAAATCTTCAACAACACCCACAGGTAATTTGATAGAAAGATCAGCAAGTTGAAGAGAAATACGAGTGGGTTTTACCTCCTCAATTTGAAGCTTTTTCATCACTGAAAGTGGCATGAGGTTAATGCTAGCTCTAAGATCACATAAAGCTCTCTGAATGCCAACTTCTCCAATGGTTCAAGGAATGACAAAGCTCCCTGGGTCTGGCATCTTCTCAGGAAGGGTGTGTTGAATAATAGCACTGCATTCCTTGGTTAACACCACGGTTTCTTGCTCCTTCCAATTCCTCTTGTGTGTCAACAGCTCTTTCATAAATTTAGCATAGAGAGGCATTTGCTCCAGAGCCTCTGCAAAAGGGATGTTGATCTGCAGCTTCTTGAAGACATCTAAAAATTTAGAGAATTACTTTTCTTTGGACGCCTTCTGAAGCCTCTGAGGATATAGCATTTTTGGCTTGTATTCAGGGGCCTTTGGCAAGGTGGGATAAGTGTCAAGAGAGTCAGGAAATGGGTTGTCTGCATGTTTAGGAGAGGCGTGCTCTGCTTCTTCCTTCTTCTCCTCTGGAGCTTCTTTTTCAACTAGATCTTCATTGACCTTAGTCTCAGAACCAGCTACCTTACCACTTCTCAATTGAATGGCCTTGCAATCTTCTCTTGGGTTCACCACTGTATCACCAGGGAATGTATTTGGAGACCTTTCAGGTAATTGCTTGCTCATTTGACCCATTTGCACCTCCAAATTTCTAATAGAGGCTTTGGTTTCTTGCATGAAACTCATCATCATCTCCCATTTAGAATCTTCTTGGGATTTAGAATTTGTCTGCCGAGGTGGTTGTTGTTGCTGAGACTGAAATTGGCGGTTATTATAGTTGTTCTGTTGAAAACTGCCCTGAGAACTATTGTTGAAGTTCTGAGGTTGATCTCTCCACCCAAAATTTGGGTGATTCCTCCATCCCTGATTGTATGTCTTAGAATATGGATCATTGTTGGGATTTCTAGGACCACTCCCCATGTAATTCACCTGTTCAGAAGAAGGTTGAGCATAATCATAATTATCATTTTGCATAAAGTTACCTGTCATGTCATAGGAGGTCTCTTGGGGTGGATTTTGAGTGTTGATAGCTGAGACTTGCATGCCACCCATCTGTTGAGTAAGTAGATTTATCTGCTGAGACATAAGCTTGTTCTGAGCAAGAAGAGCATTAACAGCTTCTACTTCTAACACGCCTCTCTTCTGAGAGGTCTCAGAGTTCACAGGATTCCTGTTAGATGAGTACGGATATTGGTTGCTTGCAACCAATTCAATCAGCTCAATAGTCTCCTCTGGTGTCTTCTTTTTGTGCAATGAACCGCCTGCAGAAGTGTTTAGGCTCATCTTTGACATCTCTCCTAAGCCTTCATAAAAGATATCCAGTTGGGTCCACTTGGAGAACATGTCTGGAGGGCATTGCCTAGTCAGTAGCTTGTATCTCTCCCAAGCTTCATAAAGAGTTTCACCCTCCTTCTGCTTGAAGGTCTGAACCTCCAACCTGAGCTTAGTCAGCTTCTTTGGTGGGAAGAATTTAGTGAGAAACTCTGTAACTACCTTTTCCCACGTATTCAGACTCTCCTTTGGTTGGGAATCTAGCCATAGCTTTGCTTTATCCCTCAGAGCAAATGGGAAAAGCATGAGTTTGTACACCTCTGGGTTTACTCCATTTGTCTTCACAGTATCACATATCTGCAGAAAATCAGAAATAAATTGATTTGGATCTTCATGAGGAAGTCCATGATACTGGTAGTTTTGTTGCACCAGGGTGACCAATTGTGATTTCAACTCAAAGTTGTTTGCAGTTATAGGAGGCACCACAATGCTTTTTTCATAGAGATCCGCAGTAGGGGCAGAATAAGAGGCAAGCACTCTCCTCTGTTGATCATCCCCGTTCGGATTTACCACATTGGCATTAGCATTATTATTTGTCATAGTGGATTTTGCAGCCTTGCAAAGTCTTACTTGTTGTAAACGTCGCCTGAAAGTTCTTTCAGGTTCAGGATCAAAGTCTAAGAGATATTTTTTGTCTCTATTCCTGCGCATACACAAGCAAAAAACAAGGAAAAAAATTGGAACTCTCTACGTTAGAGTGCAGAGAAGTCCCTGTGAAGTAACTTGTGTAAAATAATAAAATAAAAATACTAAATAAATAAATAATAATAAAAAAATTCGAAAATTTAAAAAAAAAATAAACAGAAAAATCAAAATAAAATTAACTGGATAACACCAAACTTAATTTCAGGAATTAAAAAAAATATTAATACTAAAATTATTATTTATTTATTTATTTATCATTTGTAAACGAAAAGGAAAAAAGAGAAAAAAAATAACGTAAACGAAAATGAAAAGAAAAAAATAAAAAAGACTTAACGTAAAAAAAATGAAAAAAGAAAAAATAACGTAAAAAAAATGCAACAGAAAAAATAATAATAATAATAAAATATAAAGAAAAAATATCTAATCAAAACAATCAAACAACGAATAGTTGGTAATCATAGTCAAATCCCGACAACAGCGCCAAAAACTTGATGCGGTGATTTATAACCACAAACTTACTAACCGACAAGTGCACCGGCTTGTACCAAGTAATACCTTACGTGAGTAAGGGTCGATCCCACGAGAATTGATAGATTAAGAAACAATAGCGTTTGATAGGATTAGTTAGACAGACAGAAAATTAGTGTTGAGATGCAATATAAAAGACATTAAACAATATCAAAAATATTGAAGAAAGGCAAGTAATTAAGATGGGAATAATATATGGAGAAGATAGTTAAGGTTTCAGAGTTATCTATTTTTCCGGATTAACTTTTCTTACTAACTAATTTAATTATGCAGGATTTAATTTCTGGCAAACTGTATGTGACTAGACCCTAATTCCTTAGACCTTCCTAGTCTCCCCTAAAATTCATAACTGCCAATTCCTTGGTCAATTAATTCCAATTAGAGGGTGATAATCAATTTCTAGTTTATATGCCACAAAAACTCTAATTATCCAAGAGGTAAAATGATTATATGTCATGTATCCTATTAAATTCAGATAATTAAAATTTAGGAGAAATAGTTTTCAAGCTGTTGTTCAGGTAAAGAGCTTTTCCAAGTTTTACAAGAACTCAAATAGAAAGAGGGTCATACTTCCGTTCCACCCAAATTCATAAAATAAAGAGCAAAAACAATTCTTAAATTATAAATCCACACATAAATTAAAATAGTAAAAGCAATAAAATTAATCCATAGAAATAGACAGAGCTCCTAACCTTAACAGTGGAGGTTTAGTTGCTCATGGAAAAGAGAAAATAAGGATTCAGGTAAAAATGTACAGTGTTTCAATCTGATGGCATTAGATCCCTTTTTATAACTAATCCTAATAAATTTAAAATCTAATATTTAAAATTAAACTTAAAATAATATCTTTTCCTAATTTAAGATTTGAATTTAAATTTGAATTAATTAACAGATGTTCAGTTGATGGGTGGGGACCACTTGTTCTGTCCATTGTGCAGCTTCTAATACGTGTTTTTTGGGTTGAAAATTGAGTTAAAACAGCCAAGAAATCGCCCCCAGCGTTTTTCTGCATTTTCTGCACGTGGCGCATGTGACGCGTCCGCGTCGTCCACGCCTTCGCGTCATTTGTGCAGATTCCAGTTCACGCGTTCGCGTCAGGCACGCGATCGCGTCATTGTGATTTCCTACATTCCGCGCGGTCGCGTGAGCCATGCGTCCGCGTCGGTATTCGCTGGTCATCTCCTTGGCTTCTTCTCTTTCTCTGCAGAAACTCCATCAAATTCCGCCAAATGCTACCTAAAATAAACAGTATTGTACAAAACTCAAAATAGCATCCATAGTGGCTAAAATATAATTAATTCTTAATTAAATTCAACAATTTAGATGCAAATTCACTAGGAAAAGATAGACAAAATGTTCACGCATCACAACACCAAACTTAAACTGTTGCTTGTCCTCAAGCAACCAAAACTAATATAAGCTTAGGATGTGAATTTGCATGAGAATGAGAGTTCGATTAAGCCCATGTCTTCTCTTATAGTGGGGTTTACAACTGCAATCCTGAACAGTTTTGGCATCTCACTTTATCCTTTGAAGTTCAGAATGATTGGCATCCATATGAACTCAGAATTCAGATAGTGTTATTGACTCTCCTAGTTCAGTATGTTGATTCTTGAACACAACTACTTTATGAGTCTTGGCTGTGACACTAAGCATTTTGTTTTCTAGTATTACCACCGGATACATAAATACCACAGACACATAACTGAGTGAACCTTTTCAGATTGTGACTCAGCTTTGCTAGAGTCCCCAGTTAGAGGTGCCCAGAGCTCTTAAGCACACTCTTTTTGCTTTGGATCACGACTTTAACCGCTCAGTCTCAAGCTTTTCACTTGACACCTTCACGCCACAAGCACATGGTTAGGGACAGCTTGATTTAGCCGCTTAGGCCAGGATTTTATTCTCTTGGGCCCTCCTATCCATTAATGCTCAAAGTCTTGGATCCTTTTTACCCTTTGCCTTTTAAGTTAAAGGGTTATTGGCTTTTTCTGCTTGCTTCTTTTTTTTTTATTAATAATATTTTTTTTTCGCAAGCTTTGTGTTTTTCACTGTTTTTTTTTTGCTTCAAGAATCAATTTTATGATTTTTCAGATTATCAATAACATTTCTCTTTGTCATCATTCTTTCAAGAGCCAACAATTTTAACATTCATAAACTTCACTATCAAAAAATATGCACTGTTCATGTCATGCATTCAGAATCACAGAAAATACCACCACATTTAAGTAAATAAGACTATTATTCAATATAGACCCACTTTCTCATGCAATATATCACTCCTATAATTTTTTTTTATTTAAGCTCAGTGAGTAATACATGAGACATCTTTTCAGAATTAAAGCAATAGAAAAACTAAACTAGTCCTAGGATTCTAACTAATAAAGGATCATGCAACAAAGAAAGCAAAATAACAGGAAACCGGAACATAACATAGAAAAAGAGGGGAGGAATAAAAAATGAAAGGAACTCAACCACCTTAATTATCCTAGCGGTCGCTTTATTCTTCAGGTTGTGCTCCTTCGCGAAGATGATTCGCCTCCCTTTTGTACTAGAAAACCTGTAAGCGTAGCGTCAACACCAAACTTAAGGGTTTGCTTGTCCTCAAGCAAAGAAGAACTGAAAATAGAAAACACAAATATTAAAATGAAAGAAAAAATAAAAGGATAAGAGAATAAGAGAGAAGTAGGATTGGGAGAGAGAGAGAGAGAAAGAAAACTGGGCGGCGCAAGTGACGCGGCCGCGTGGGGCACGCGGTCGCGCGTATTGCTCTTATACGGATTGACGCGATGGCGTTGGTCAGGCGGTCGCGTGACCCAGTTTGTGCTTCTGGCGCGAGTGCAGCCTCGCGCCAGCACAACTCTCTGTTCAAATTGATATAATTGCCAAAATTGGGGTGACGCGATCGCATGGGGCATGCGATCGCGCGAGTGGGCAGTTAATGGGGTACGACGCGGCCGCGTGGGGCACGCGGTCGCATGAAGGGAATTGCGCGTCCAGCGCCAGTCCAGCACCACTCTAGCACAACTTTCAGTTGTGCACTCGTTTTACGTCGAAAATCAGGGCACGCGGCCGCGTGGGGCACGCGGTCGCGTGGGAGGCCATTACGCCCATACGACGCGGACGTGTCGGCGACGCGGTCGCGTGGGACGAATTGTGCCATTGGCACGTTTCCAGCCACGCTCCAGCGTGACTCTCTGTTCGTTTTTATTTTTTCTCTTCTCCCCTTGCGACGCGGACGCGTTGCTGATGCGGTCGCGTCGCGTAGCAATTTTTTTTTTTTTTAGCTTGAGGTGGTCGGTTCCTGGAAGAACATAGCTGCATGATCAGAGAATTAGTAAGAAGTCAATAAAAACAAAATAACTAAGAAAACCTACTACGAAAAATGGCGAAGGATACGAAATTATCGGGTTGCCTCCCGACAAGCGCTTCTTTTACGTCACTAGCTTGACGGTCAGTTCTGCTAGTTCAGCAGATGAGTGGACTTCTAGCGGTCAATCTCGCCTCCAAGATAGTGCTTCAACCTCTGGCCATTCACTGTAAATTTCCTGTCAGAATTTTCTTCCTGTATTTCCACATGACCATATGGCGAGGCTCTGGTAACCAAAAACGGTCCTGACCACCGGGATTTCAGCTTCCCGGGAAAGAATTTGAGCCTTGAATTATACAGAAGCACTCTTTGTCCTGGCTCAAAGACTCTGATGGCAATCTTCTTATCATGCAGTAGCTTGGTTCTCTCCTTATAGAGCTTGGCATTCTCATAGGCTGAATATCTGAATTCATCAAGCTCATTCAACTGAAGCATCCGCTTAATTCCTGCAGCCTCTGAATCAAGATTCAGGTACCTGATTGCCCAATAAGCCTTGTGCTCCAGCTCCACTGGCAAGTGACAGGCTTTGCCATAGACAAACTGATATGTGGACATGCCAATTGGAGTCTTGTATGCT
>NC_029791.2:105956981-105958234 GCF_000816755.2 Arachis ipaensis
CAAGCTCATTCAACTGAAGCATCCGCTTAATTCCTGCAGCCTCTGAATCAAGATTCAGGTACCTGATTGCCCAATAAGCCTTGTGCTCCAGCTCCACTGGCAAGTGACAGGCTTTGCCATAGACCAACTAATATGGGGACATGCCAATTGGAGTCTTGTATGCTGTCCGGTATGCCCAGAGAGCATCATCAAGCTTCCTAGACCAGTCCTTTCTTGAAACACTGACGGTCTTCTCCAGAATCCTCTTAAGCTCCCTGTTGAAAACTTCAACCTGTCCACTTGTCTGAGGGTGATAGGGGGTTGCCACCTTATGACGGACTCCATATCTATGTAGAAGAGAGTCCAACTGTCTGTTACAGAAGTGGCTTCCTCCATCACTAATGAGTGTCCTTGGGACACCAAACCGGCTAAAGATGTATCTTTGAAGAAAGCTCATTACCACCTTGGCATCATTGGTGGGTAGAGCTACAACTTCCACCCATTTAGACACATAGTCGACTGTCACTAGAATATAGTTGTTTGAATGTGAGGGTAGGAAAGGTACCATGAAATCAATACCCCACACATCAAACAACTCAACCTCAAGAAGTCTCTGCTGTGGCATTTCATGGTTAGCAGGGAGATTTGCAGCTTTTTCACATCTGCCACAGTGCTTTACGAAAGCTCTTGAGTCCCTGAAGAGAGTCGGCCAGTAAAACCCGCTCTGAAGGACTTTTGTAGCTGTCCTCTCACCACCAAAGTGGCCTCCATACTCAGAACCATGACAGTGCCAGAGAATCTGCTGTTTTTCTTCATCTGGGACACACCTCCAGATAATTCCATCCGAACACCTTTTAAAAAGGTATGGTTCCTCCCAAATGTAGTACTTTGCATCAGTCAATAGCTTCTTCACTTGTTGCCTACTGTACTCTCTTGGGATAAAATTCATGGCCTTATAATTTGTAATGTCTGCAAACCATGGAGCCTGCTGAATGAGGAACAATTGCTCATCTGGAAATGTTTCAGTTACCGCTGTGGGTGGTTGCATTCCTACTTCAGGCTCAATTCTGGAGAGATGATCAGCTACTTAATTTTCTGACCCTTTCCTGTCTTTTATTTCAATATCAAACTCCTAAAGGAGCAACACCCATCTGATTAATCTTGGTTTAGAATCCTGCTTGGTTAGAAGGTAATTCAAAGCAGCATGGTCAGTATAAACAATAACCTTAGAACCAAGTAAATAGGACCTAAACTTATCAACAACATACACAACA
>NC_029791.2:105960688-105961955 GCF_000816755.2 Arachis ipaensis
GGCAGCATGGTCAGTATAAACAATAACCTTAGAACCAAGTAAATAGGACCTAAACTTATCAACCGCATACACAACAGCTAATAATTCTTTTTCTGTAGTTGTGTAATTCTTTTGAGCATCATTTAACACACGACTGGCATAATAAATGACATGTACAACCTTACCATTCCTCTGTCCTAAAACAGCTCCTATAGCAAAATCACTATCATCACACATTAATTCAAATGGTAAATTCCAGTCAGGGGGAGCTATAATGGGAGCAGAGGTAAGGTTTGCCTTCAGAGTTTCGAAAGCATGCAGACAATCAGAATCAAAGACAAAAGGAACATCAACAACCAACAGGTTGCTCAATGGTTTAGCAATTTTAGAAAAATCCTTTATAAATCTTCTATAAAATCCTACATGACCCAAGAAACTCCTAATTGCCTTAACATTAGTTGGTGGTGGTAATTTTTCAATTACCTCCACCTTTCCTCTGTCAACCTCAATTCCCTTACTTGAAATCCGGTGCCCAAGAACAAAGCCTTCGGTGACCATAAAATGGCATTTTTTCCAATTTAAAACAAGGTTTAATTCTTGACACCGTTTCAAGACAAGAGATAAATGTTTAAGGCAGGATTCAAAAGAATTACCAAAAACAGAAAAGTTATCCATAAATATCTCAATAAACTTTTCAACCATATCAGAAAAAATTGAAAGCATACACCTCTGAAAAGTTGCTGGAGCATTACAAAGTCCAAATGGCATTCTCCTGTAGGCAAATACTCCAAAGGGGCATGTGAATGCTGTCTTCTCTTGATCTTGAGGGTCCACTGCAATTTGATTATATCCAGAATATCCATCTAGAAAATAATAAAAAGCATGACCAGCTAACAGCTAACCTATCTGATCAATGAAGGGGAGGGGAAAATGATCCTTCCTTGTAGCAGTGTTGAGCCTCCTGTAATCTATGCACATTCTCCATTCTCCATCCGTTCTTGTAGGAATAAGCTCATTCTTCTCATTCTTGATCACTGTCATCCCTCCTTTCTTGGGAACTACCTGCACAGGACTTACCCAAGAACTGTCAGAAATAAGGTAAATAATACCTGCTTCCATAATTTCATTACCTCTTTTTGGACAACCTCTTTCATAGTTGGATTGAGTCTCCTTTGTGGTTGCACAACTGGTTTGGCATCATCTTCAAGGAGGATCTTGTGCATACACTTGGTTGGACTAATCCCTTTCAAGTCACTAATGGTCCACCCAAGAGCTGTTTTATGGCTCT
>NC_029791.2:105963587-105967103 GCF_000816755.2 Arachis ipaensis
ACATTCTCCATCCTGTGACTGTTCTTGTAGGAATAAGCTCATTCTTTTCATTCTTGATCACTGTCATCCCTCCTTTCTTGGGAACTACCTGTACAGGACTTACCCAAGGGCTATCAGAAATAGGGTAAATAATACCTGCTTCCCATAATTTCATTACCTCTTTTTGGACAACCTCTTTCATAGTTGGATTGAGTCTCCTTTGTGGTTGTACAACTGGTTTAGCATCATCTTCAAGAAGGATCTTGTGCATACACCTGGTTGGACTAATCCTCTTCAAGTCACTAATGGTCCACCCAAGAGCTGTTTTATGGCTCCTGAGCACTGAAATAAGCGCCTCCTCTTCTTCAGGCTTCAGAGAAGAACTAATAATCACTGGATATGAATCATTTTCACCCAAAAACACATATTTCAGAGAAGGTGGTAAGGGTTTGATCTCAAGCTTGGGGGCTTCCTCCTCCTTAATTGGCGTGTTCATCAGCTCCTTTTGGGGTGGTGAATCATCAACTTCAACTAATTCACACTCAGAAATAGGATCTAGAACATCATCAAGTACCTCAGTTTCCAGTACTTCTTGAACAAGTGGTTCAATAACATCTATTTTCATACACTCCCTCAGAATCATTGGGGTGTTTGAGGGCTTCAAAGACATTTAGGACCACCTGTTCTTCATTGACCCTCAGGGTTAATTCACTCTTTTGTACATCAATCAGAGCTCTACCTGTAGCTAAAAAGGGTCTACCAAGTATAATAGAGGGTTTTACCTCCTCTTCCATGTCTAATATAACAAAATCAACAGGAAACATAAATGGTCCTACTTTCACAAGTAAATCTTCAACAACACCCACAGGTAATTTGATAGAAAGATCAGCAAGTTGAAGAGAAATACGAGTGGGTTTTACCTCCTCAATTTGAAGCTTTTTCATCACTGAAAGTGGCATGAGGTTAATGCTAGCTCCAAGATCACATAAAGCTCTCTGAATGCCGACTTCTCCAATGGTTCAAGGAATGACAAAGCTCCCTGGGTCTGGCATCTTCTCAGGAAGGGTGTGTTGAATAATAGCATTGCATTCCTTGGTTAACACCACGGTTTCTTGCTCCTTCCAATTCCTCTTGTGTGTCAACAGCTCTTTTATAAATTTAGCATAGAGAGGCATTTGCTCCAGAGCCTTTGCAAAAGGGATGTTGATCTGCAGCTTCTTGAAGACATCTAAAAATTTAGAGAATTACTTTTCTTTGGACGCCTTCTGAAGCCTCTGAGGATATAGCATTTTTGGCTTGTATTCAGGGGCCTTTGGCAAGGTGGGATAAGTGTCAAGAGAGTCAGGAAATGGGTTGTCTGCATGTTTAGGAGAGGCGTGCTCTGCTTCTTCCTTCTTCTCCTCTGGAGCTTCTTTTTCAACTAGATCTTCATTGACCTTAGTCTCAGAACCAGCTGCCTTACCACTTCTCAATTGAATGGCCTTGCAATCTTCTCTTGGGTTCACCACTGTATCACCAGGGAATGTATTTGGAGACCTTTCAGGTAATTGCTTGCTCATTTGACCCATTTGCACCTCCAAGTTTCTAATAGAGGCTTTGGTTTCTTGCATGAAACTCATCATCATCTCCCATTTAGAATCTTCTTGGGATTTAGAATTTGTCTGCTGAGGTGGTTGTTGTTGCTGAGACTGAAATTGGCGGTTATTATAGTTGTTCTGTTAAAAACTACCCTGAAAACTATTGTTGAAGTTCTGAGGTCTCTAAGGTTGATCTCTCCACCCAAAATTTGGGTGATTCCTCCATCTCTGATTGTATGTCTTAGAATATGGATCATTGTTGGGATTTCTAGGACCACTCCCCATGTAATTCACCTATTCAGAAGAAGGTTGAGCATAATCATAATTATCATTTTGCATAAAGTTACCTGTCATGTCATAGGAGGTCTCTTGGGGGTGGATTTTGAGTGTTGATTGCTGAGACTTGCATGCCACCCATCTGTTGAGTAAGTAGATTTATCTGCTGAGACATAAGCTTGTTCTGAGCAAGAAGAGCATTAACAGCTTCTACTTCTAACACGCCTCTCTTCTGAGAGGTCTCAGAGTTCACAGGATTCCTGTTAGATGAGTACAGATATTGGTTGCTTGCAACCAATTCAATCAGCTCAATAGTCTCCTCTGGTGTCTTCTTTTTGTGCAATGAACCGGCTGCAGAAGTGTCTAGGCTCATCTTTGACATCTCTCCTAAGCTTTCATAAAAGATATCCAGTTGGGTCCACTTGGAGAACATGTCTGGAGGGCATTGCCTAGTCAGTAGCTTGTATCTCTCCCAAGCTTCATAAAGAGTTTCACCCTCCTTCTGCTTGAAGGTCTGAACCTCCAACCTGAGCTTAGTCAGCTTCTTTGGTGGGAAGAATTTAGTGAGAAACTCTGTAACTACCTTTTTCCACGTATTCAGACTCTCCTTTGGTTGGGAATCTAGCCATAGCTTTGCTTTATCCCTCATAGCAAATGGGAAAAGCATGAGTTTGTACACCTCTGGGTTTACTCCATTTGTCTTCACAGTATCACATATCTGCAGAAAATCAGAAATAAATTGATTTGGATCTTCATGAGGAAGTCCATGATACTGGCAGTTTTGTTGCACCAGGGTGACCAATTGTGGTTTCAACTCAAAGTTGTTTGCAGTTATAGGAGGCACCACAATGCTTTTTCCATAGAGATCCGCAGTAGGGGCAGAATAAGAGCCAAGCAATCTCTTTTGTTGATCATCCCCGTTCGGATTTACCACATTGGCATTAGCATTATTATTTGCCATAGTGGATTCTGCAGCCTTGCAAAGTCTTACTTGTTGTAAACGTCGCCTGAAAGTTCTTTCAGGTTCAGGATCAAAGTCTAAGAGATATTCTTTGTCTCTATTCCTGCGCATACACAAACAGAAAACAAGAAAAAAAAATTGGAACTCTCTACGTCAGAGTGCAGAGAAGTCCCTGTGAGGTAACTTGTGTAAAATAATAAAATAAAAATACTAAATAAATAAATAATAATAAAAAAATTCGAAAATTTAAAAGAAAAAATAAACAGAAAAATCAAAATAAAATTAATTGGGTAACACCAAACTTAATTTCAAGAATTAAAGAAAAATAAAACGAAAAAAGAAAAAATAACGTAAAAAAAATGCAACAGAAAAAATAATAATAATAATAAAATATAAAGAAAAAATATCTAATATAAACAATCAAACAACGAATAGTTGTTAATCACAGTCAATTCCTGGCAATGGCGCAAAAAATTTGATGCGGTGATTTATAACCACAAACTTACTAACCGGCAAGTGCACCGGGTCGTACCAAGTAATACCTTACGTGAGTAAGGGTCGATCCCACGAGGATTGATGGATTAAGCAACAATAGCGTTTGATAGGATTAGTTAAACAGACAGAAAATTGGTGTTGAGATGCAATATAAAAGACATTAAACAATATCAAAAATATTGAAGAAAGGCAAGTAATTAAGATGGGAATAATATATGGAGAAGATAG
>NC_029791.2:105968116-105972991 GCF_000816755.2 Arachis ipaensis
TATGTGACTAGACCCTAATTCCTTAGACCTTCCTAGTCTCCCCTAAAATTCATTAACTACCAATTCCTTAGTCAATTAATTCCAATTAGAGGGTGATAATCAATTTCTAGTTTATATGCCACAAAAACTCTAATTATCCAAGAGGTAAAAGGATTATATGTCACGTATCCTATTAAATTCAGATAATTAAAATTTAGGAGAAATAGTTTTCAAGCTGTTGTTTAGGTAAAGAGCTTTTCCAAGTTTTACAAGAACTCAAATAGAAAGAGAGTCATACTTCTGTTCCACCCAAATTCATAAAATAAAGAGCGAAAACAATTCTTAAATTATAAATCCACACATAAATTAAAATAGTAAAAGTAATAAAATTAATCCATAGAAATAGACACAGCTCCTAACCTTAACAGTAGAGGTTTAGTTGCTCATGGAAAAGAGAAAATAAGGATTCAGGTAAAAATGTACAGTGTTTCAATCTGATGGCATCAGATCTCTTTTTATAACTAATCCTAATAAATTTAAAATCTAATATTTAAAATAAAACTTAAAATAATATATTTTCCTAATTTAAGATTTGAATTTAAATTTGAATTAATTAACAGATCTTCAGTTGATGGGTGGGGACCACTTGTTCTATCCATTCTGCAGCTTTTAATCTGTGTTTTCTGGGTTGAAAATTGAGTTAAAACAGCCCAGAAATCGCCCCCAGCGTTTTTCTGCATTTTCTGCACGTGGCGCATGTGACGCGTCCGCGTCGTCCACGCGTTCGCGTCATTTGTGCAGATTCCAGTTCACGCGTTCGCGTCAGGCACGCGATCGCGTCATTGTGATTTCCTCCATTCCGCGCGGTCACGTGAGCCATGCATCCGCGTCGGTATTCGCTGGTCATCTCCTTGGCTTCTTCTCTTTTTCTGCAGAAACTCCATCAAATTCCGCCAAATGCTACCTAAAATAAACAGTATTGTACAAAACTCAAAATAGCATCCATAGTGGCTAAAATATAATTAATTCTTAATTAAATTCAACAATTTAGATGCAAATTCACTAGGAAAAGATAGACAAGATGCTCACGCATCATCATCTTGTATGGTGCTGAGGCAAGAAGCTTTGCTCTTAACTCTAATTCAATCTTATGATTCACTTTTTTCTCCTAGGTGGTAGTTACTTTGACAACTCAGAAGGCATCACATCTTTATTTTCTTCAAGCACTTTCTTGATTTTGTGGGGACATTTTATTTTTTGGATGTTGACTCCTCTTGTAATAGAGCCAAATATCATCTTCTCCTTCTTGAAGACTTTCTTGAGTTGCATAGCGAAGAGCATCGGGGGTTGTCCAACTTTTAAAACTATAGAAACCATGCATGGAGATCCTTTCTCTGTAATGCATACTATATTGTAGTATGACATAGGTAATATATTTTTCTTCTTTTACAAATTGAGTCCGATGACTATCTTAAAATTATCCATGGTTGCTACTGAAAAATTCACAAGACCCTTCCAAGAATCAAGAGTCATCTCAATCCCTTTTGCTACTTGATAAGCAGATATTTTATACGCTTTTTGGCATCATTTTCATATAACTTTTAGTATGTTTTGTTTAGTTTTTATTAAGTTTTTATAGGTTTTAGTGTTAAATTCACATTTTTGGATTCTACTATGAGTTTTTGTATTTTTGTACAATTTCAGGTAATTTCTGGCTGAAATTGAGGAGTTGGAGTAGAAGTCTGATTCATAGTCTATACTTTACTTCGGATTAGAAGGCCCAAAACTGGCATTCAACACCAGTTTCCTACCCCCTTCCAGGCGTCCAGTGCCCAAAGAGCAGAGCCCAGCGTCCAAATGTCCAGAGAGGACCCCCTAGCCAGCGTTCAACACTCTAGGAGCCTCATAGCACGTAGATCTCATCAAAGCTTAGCCCAAGCACTCACCAAGTGGGCCCCAGAAGTGGATTTTAGCACTAAAAAAATGTTTTACCCTTACTAGTCATTTGTTTAGTATTTAAGGGATTAGATTTATGTTATTTAAATAGATCCTCTTGGAGGACGCACACCATACATGTTTAACATTTTATTTCCTTTCAGTATGAGTCTCTAAACCTCCTAGGTTGAGGGGAGGAGCCCTGCTGAGTCCTATGAATTAATAAAAGTATTACTGTTTCTTCTTCGATCCGTGTTTGATTTATTTCTAAGACGTATACTTGATCTTCAACATGGTGAATAGGATGATTAGTGACAATCAGCTCTGTTCATCATACTAAGATGAACGTGCCTGACAAACACCCATGTCTACTTGGTTTCGTGTGAATACGTGACTGGAAAGCACGAGCCAACAACTATGTTTATACATCTCTCAGACGGTTAATCCACGACTTCGTTGGGGACTTCTCGAGACACCAATTCAGCCAATATCCGGGGAGATTAGGATCTTCATGGTATAAGCTAGAATCTAAAGAAGCATCATCCTCTGATCCAGAAGATTCGACCTTGTCTGTGGCGTTTTAAGTAGGATCACCAGGAGAATGAACTGCTAGAGCTTCACCCTTCGTCAGATTGGATGACCACGGCTAATGGCCTTCAATCTGTAGCAGAGGAGATCAATGACCACGACCCATGGCGTTGATCACATATAGCCTGCCATAGAAGAGATCATTCACAAATAGAGAAGACAGTGATACCAGAGTTAATTCAGAAAGGCAAAGCAACTCTAATCCTTAACCCTATTCCTATTCCTGATTCCATTCAAATTCACAATCAAATTGCATTTAAACATAATCAACCTTCTGATTCGCCTGACTAAGACCTGCAAGATAACCATAGCTTTCTTCAAACCACAATTCTCATGGAATCAACCCTGACTCGCTCAGGTATTACTTGGACAATCTAGTGCACTTGCTGGTATAGCTATACAAAAGTGTGGGGATTCGTGCACCACTACTCTCTTAAGAGGTTCACCCTTGATATTCACGGGTTTGAACTAGCCATTCTTTTCGGTGTTCTTCAATCTAAGCCTCTTTGCTTCATCAGGTGTGATGAAGTTGTGTTTAGCACCAGTGTCGATCATAGCCATAACGGGTTTTTCATTGATAAATATTTTAATATACATCAAGTCTTTCTTTTTTGTAATGCTTGCCTCTTTACCCTTCACAACATTCATATGTTAGATAGATCCAACATATTCAGTTACTTGCGATTGAGCATCTATTTTCTCAGAGATAGATGCCAGAGTCCCTAACTTGGGACAGTCATTCATTTGGTGAAAGCTTTCTTCTTTTTCTCATACTCTTTCTTTCAAGAATACTTCCCTTCCTTCTTGGTTAAGAAACTCTTCTCCTTGTCTCCCCCACCTTTAGTAGAACTAGGCTTGGAAAAAGACTTGGATTTAGAGTCTTTTTTATGATACTCGGTGAGTGATTCAGCCACTACAATGGCTTCATCGACATCCTTAACATTTCTCCTTTATAATTCTTGTTTTGCTCAAGGTTGGAGTCTATCAATGAAGAAAACAATGCATCCTCTGATGCTAAGTTGGGATTTGAAGTGTGTGAGTAATGAACTCTTGTACGTAGTTACTAATCACACTCTTATACTTCAACTCCCTCAATCTCTTCCCTACTTCATAGACCACATTCTCAGAAAAGAATGGTCTCTTCAACTCTCTTTTAAAAAATTTTTCATGTGGCTATATTGCAAGTACCCTTCTCCATATCTATGAATTTTCTCCTCCACCACAAAGTAGCATTATTAGAAAGGTAGAGAGCTGTAATGTGTATCTTTATTGCTTCTTCGACCACCCATTGGCCTTCGAAGTACCTCTCTATTCGCCATAGAAAGTTCTCCACCTCTCGAACATCCCTTATGTCCTTCAACTCCTTCGCTTTTGGGAGATCAATCTTTGTTGCTCCCTTATAATGGTTGGTCGGAAACTCGCCTCCTCGAACCAAACTTGAACCTCCTCGAATAGTTTTAAGGAATTCTCAAGCTTCTCTTCTATTTGGAGCATGCTTTCTTTGAAAGCATCTAGTTCTCCCAACACGTGAGTCTCGAGGGTCTCCTTGTCATGTTCTATCTTTTGGAAGCTGGTACACGAAATTGTGAACTCTGGTAATGGCTCCAAAAACTTGGTGCTCTAATCTCAAATTCATAATTTGTCACAACTTCGACACAGCTAACCAGCAAGTGCACTGGGTCGTCCAAGTAATACCTTACGTGAGTAAGGGTCGAATCCCACGGAGATTGTTGGTATGAAGCAAGCTATGGTCACCTTGTAAATCTCAGTCAGGCAGATATAAAATAGTAATGGGGTTTTCGAAAATAAGTAATAAAAGAAGGATAGAAATACTTATGTAAATCATTGGTGAGAATTTCAGATAAGCGTATGGAGATGCAATCGTTCCTCTAAACCTCTGCTTTCATGCTGTCTTCATCCAATCAGTCTTACTCCTTTCTATGGCTGGCTTTATGTAAGAATGTCACCGGTGCCAATGGCTACTTTCAATCCTCTCAGGAAAATGGTCCAAATGCTCTGTCACAGCACGGCTAATCGTCTGGAGGCATCACCCTTGTCATTGGTTGCATCATATTCCTCTCTGTGAAAATGGTCCGATGCGCTGTCACTGCATGGCTAATCATCTTGGACGTTCTCGATCATACTGGAATAGAATTTACTATCCTTTTGCGTCTGTCACTACGCCCAGCACTCGCGAGTTTGGAGTTCGTCACAGTCATTCAATCCCAGAGTCCTACTCGGAATACCACGGACAAGGTTTAGACTCTCCAGACTCTCATGAATGCCGCCATCAATCTAGCTTATACCACGAAGATTCTGATTAAGAGATCTAAGAGATACTCATTCAATCTAATGTAGAACGGAAGTGGTTGT
>NC_029791.2:105972999-105978784 GCF_000816755.2 Arachis ipaensis
ATGTTCCACCCTTAATTGTCCCATGTTGGAACTTAATTCTCCTAGGAAGGTGTTGATTTGCTCCCAATAGTTCTGTGGAGGAAACTGTATCCCCTGAGGTATCTCAGGGATCTCTTGATTTGCAGTCAAATGTTCTACCACTGAGCTATAGACCCTTTGAGATGAATTTTTCCATCTCCCATGACTCGGAGGTGGAAGCCTTTGTCTTTCCTTTCCCTTTTCTAGAGGTTTCTCCGGTCTTAGGTGCCATTAATGGTAATGGAAAAATAAAAAGCTTATGCTTTTACCACACCAAACTTAGAATATTGCTCGCCCTCGAGCAAAAGAAGAAAGAAGAAGAAGAAGAAGAAGATATGGGGGAGATGGAGGGATGTGTGTATGGATGTGAGTGGTGAATGGAAAACAGAAGGGATGATCATGAATGGAGAGAGAGGGTGAGGTGGATGGGGATCCTGTGAGATTCACAGATCCTGAGATGATCCTGTGGTGTCCACAGATCTTGAGGTGTCAAGGATTTACATCCCTGCACCAATTAGGCATGTAAAATGCCCTTGCACACAACTCTGGGCGTTCAGCGCCAGGTTGGTGCCCATTTTGGGCGTTCAACGCCCATTTGTTGCCCATTTTCTGGCGTTGAACGCCAGAACCATGCTTGTTCTGGGCGTTCAGCGCCAAATCCTCTCCAGAGTGTAATTCTGGCGTTCAGCGCCCAGATGATGCCCATTTTGGGCGTTCAGCGCCCAGATACTGCCCATTTTGGGCGTTCAGCGCCAGAACCATGCTCTGTTCTGGTGTTGAACGCCAGGCAGGTGCTTCCTCCAGGGTGTGATTTTTCTTCCGCTGTTTTTGATTATGTTTCTAAATTTTTCGTTTATTTTGTGACTCCAAATGATCATGAACCTAAGAAAACATGAAAAACAAAAATAAAATTAGATAAATAAACATTGGGTTTCCTCCCAACAAGCACTTCTTTAATGTCAATAACTTGACAGTGGGCTCTCATGGAGCCTCACAGATGTGCAGAGCTTTGTTGAGACCTCCTAACACCAAACTTAGAGTTTGGATATGGGGGTTTGACACCAAACTGGAATATTCATCAGAGCTCATGAATGGCATAAGGAGGTTTAATGGAATCTCTATGATCTCTAGATGAGCCTCAGATTCCTTTGGTTCCTCAAAGGGAAACTCCTTATTGATCATTGGACGTCCCAGGAGGCCTTCCTCCTTGGGATTCACGTCCTCTCCTTCCATTATAGGTTCGGCCATGGTGATTAATTCAATGGCCTTGCACTCTCCTTTTGGATTTTCTTCTGTATTGCTTGGGAGAGTACTAGGAGGGATTTCAGTGATCCTTTTACTCAGCTGGCCCACTTGTGCTTCCAAATTTCTAATGGAAGACCTTGTTTCATTCATGACTCTCACAGTGGCCTTAGATAGATCAGAGACTAAGTTTGCTAAATTAGAGGTATTTTGTTCAGAGTTCTCTGTCTGTTGCTGAGTGGATGATGGAAAAGGTTTACTATTGTTAAACCTGTTTCTTCCACCATTATTAAAGCCTTGTTGTGGCTTTTGATCCTTCCATGAGAAATTTGGATGATTTCTCCATGATGGGTTATAAGTGTTTCCATAAGGTTCACCTATATAATTTACCTCTGCTATTGCAGGATTTTCAGGATCATAAGCTTCTTCTTCAAAAGATGCCTCTTGAGTACTGTTGGATGCAGCTTGCATTCCATTCAGACTCTGAGAAATCATATTGACTTGCTGAGTCAATATTTTGTTCTGAGCCAATATGGCATTCAGAGTATCAATTTCAAGAACTCCCTTCTTTTGAGGCGTCCCATTACTCTCAGGATTCCTCTCAGAAGTGTACATGAACTGGTTATTAGCAACCATGTCAATGAGTTCTTGAGCTTCTGCAGGCGTTTTCTTTAGGTGAATGGATCCACCTGCAGAAGTATCCAATGACATCTTTGATAGCTCAGATAAACCATCATAGAATATATCCAGGATGGTCCATTCTGAAAGCATGTCAGAAGGACACTTTTTGGGTAGCCCTTTGTATCTCTCCCAAGCTTCATAGAGGGATTCACCTTCTTTCTGTCTGAAGGTTTGAACATCCACTCTAAGCTTACTCAGCTTTTGAGGAGGAAAGAACTTGGCTAAGAAATCCTTGACCAGCTTATCCCAAGAGTTCAGGCTATCCTTAGGTTGAGAGTCCAACCATATTCTAGCTCTGTCTCTTACAGCAAAAGGGAAAAGCATGAGCCTGTAGACTTCAGGATCTACTCCATTAGTCTTAACAGTATCACAGATCTGCAAGAATTCAGTTAAGAACTAAAAAGGATCTTCAGATGGAAGTCCATAAAACTTGCAGTTCTGCTGCATCAGAGAAACTAGCTGAGGTTTCAGCTCAAAATTGTTTGCTCCAATGGCATGTATAGAGATGCTTCTTCCATGTAAATTGGAATTAGGTGCAGTAAAGTCACCAAGCATTCTCCTTGTATTATTGTTGTTGGGTTCGGCTGCCATCTCCTCTTCCTGTTCGAAATTTTCAATAAGGTTGTCTCTGGATTGTTGTAATTTAGCTTCTCTTAGTTTTCTCTTCAGAGTCCTTTCAGGTTCTGGATCAGCTTCAACAAGAATGCCTTTTTCCTTGTTCCTGCTCATAAGAAAGAGAAGAGAACAAGAAAAGAAGAGGAATCCTCTATGTCACAGTAAAGAGGTTCCTTATTGTTAGTAGATGAATAAATAATTAGAAGGAGATGAGGGAGAAGGATTTTTGAAAATTATTTTTGAAAAAAAGTTAGTGATTTTCGAAAATAGTTTTTGAAAGAGGTTAGTAATTTTCGAAAATTAAAATAATTAGTTAATTAAAAAGAATTTTTGAAAAAGAGGGAAGATATTTTCGAAAATTAGAGAGAGAGAGTTAGTTAGGTAATTTTGAAAAAGATAAGAAACAAACAAAAAGTTAGTTAGTTAGTTGAAACAAATTTTGAAAAGATAAGAAGTTAGGAAGTTAGAAAAGATATTTTGAAATCAAATTTTTGAAAAAGATAAGATAAGAAGATATTTTTTAAAAGATATGATTGAAATTAGTTTTGAAAAAGATTTAATTTTTAAAATCACAATTAATGACTTGATTCACAAGAAATCACAAGATATGATTCTAGAACTCAAAGTTTGAATCTTTCTTAACAAGCAAGTAACAAAATTGAAATTTTTGAATCAAAACATTAATTGTTGATGTTATTTTCGAAAAGTATATAAAAATAAGAAAAAGATTTTTGAAAAATATTTTTAGAATTTTCGAAAATAACTAAGAAAAATGAAAAAGAAAAGATTTTGAAAAAGATAAGATTTTTAAATTGAAAATTTGATTTGACTCATAAAAACAACTGGATTTTAAAAATTTTTGAAAAAGTCAAATCTAATTTTCAAAATTTTAAGAGAGAAAAAGGGGAAGATGTTTTTTTTTTTTTTTTTAAATTTTTAATGATGAGAGAGAAGAACATGAAAATGATGCAATGCATGAAATTTTTAGATCAAAACAATGAATGCATGCAAGAATGCTATGAATGTCAAGATGAACACCAAGAACACTATGAAGATCATGATGAATATCAAGAACATATTTTTGAAAAAAATTTTTAATGCAAAGAAAACATGCAAGACACCAAACTTAAAAATCTTTAATGCTTAGGCACTAAGAATTCAAGAATGCATATGAAAAACACCATACAACACAAAACAAGAAAATATCAAGATCAAACAAGAAGACTTACCAAGAACAACTTGAAGATCATGAAGAACACTATGAATGCATGAATTTTCGAAAAATGCAAGATGAATATGCAATTGACACCAAACTTATAACATGACTCAAGACTCAAACAAGAAACACAAAAAATATTTTTGATTTTTTTTTATTTTCTAATTTTTTTGTATTTTTTCGAAAATTATTTGAAAAACAAAAATAAGGATTCCAAAATTTTTAATATGAATTCCAGGAATCTTATGCTCTTTAGACTAAAGCTCCAATCAAAGGGTCAGGCATGGCCTAATAGCCAGCCAAGCTTTAGTATGTAACTTAGACATGACACGCCTGACATGCCCTACAGCCAGTCAGGCTTCAACATGCTTCATGAAACACTAGAATTCATTTAAAAAATTCTGAAGAAAAATATATTTTTTGAAAACATTTTTATTTTTTTAAAAATTTTTTTTTTCGAAAACAAAGGAGAAATTTTTTGAAAGATTTTTGAAAAAATTTTTTTTTTGAAAATAAAACAAAAAAAATTACCTAATCTGAGCAACAAGATGAACCGTCAGTTGTCCAAACTCAAACAATCCCCGGCAACGGTGCCAAAAACTTGGTGCACGAAATTGTGAACTCTGGTAATGGCTCCAAAAACTTGGTGCTCTAATCTCAAATTCATAATTTGTCACAACTTCGATACAGCTGACCAGCAAGTGCATTGGGTCGTCCAAGTAATACCTTACGTGAGTAAGGGTCGAATCCCACGGAGATTGTTGGTATGAAGCACGCTATGGTCACCTTGTAAATCTCAGTCAGGCAGATATAAAATAGTAATGGGGTTTTCGAAAATAAGTAATAAAAGAAGGATAGAAATACTTATGTAAATCATTGGTGAGAATTTCAGATAAGCATTTAACATAAAAACTAATGAAAACATCCCTGAAAGTAACTAGATTCTACTAAAAACAATACCAAAAAGCGTATAAATTATCCGCTCATCAGAAGCGCTCATAGATAGAAGATAGAACATTCTCCAACATAGAAGCTCTCTTCTAAGAAGTTGAAGTCTTTACTTCTAGGCTCACTTGAAGAACAAACCTTTTCACCTCCCATTGAGAAGAAATAGCATCTCTTCCCTTTGAGACTTAACATACTCTATGGTTAGACTAGAAGCCATACTCAGTAACCATTTGTGCTCTCTCTCGAACCTTGTTCTGATACCGAATTGTCACGACTTTAGACACACTCCAATGCTACCATGCCAGCACTCGGACTTATTCAACCTCTTGAGTTAAGACCAAATCAGTCTAGCCCTCAATATTTAGCAAGAAAGCTAAGAATACAAGAGAAAGGAAGCTTTGATAGAAAAATATTTTATTACTCAAGTGTTTGTTACAAATGACTCGCGCATACAGACTCTAACTCACACACATAAACTCAAACTCTCACCCGTATTTATAGCTATTTACCTCCTCAAACGGTTAGAATTAAATCTAATCAACAGTCTTAATCAAGTGTCTAGAATCTTCATTATAAATATCTAATCTATCACATATTTCTAAATACTTCTAAATAGAATATTTCAAAATTTTTTAGAATATTCTAAAATTATTTAAAATATTTTTAAGCACTCTAAAAAATTATACAAATACTATTAAATCTAATATTCTAAAAGTTACCGGAACAATATGCATATATGTTATATATATGTCGTATATTATTATTACCATTGTATATGTCATGTGGTCGAAAGGTATTGGATTCTCTAGACTACTGTGGAAGAGGAACCTACCTGACTAGCTAGGTCCACTTCATGAGGAAGCTAATTAGAAATATGGGATCAAATACCTCTGTTAACATTCAGCAATGTTAATTACAAAGCTAGAAAAAGAAATGAAAGCTCATAGTGATGTATAATTTTCTTTATCCAAATATCATTGCTTACTTGTATCATACATAAATCATCTTGACAGTTGTTTTTCTTTTTCTTTTTTTTTTTTTTTTAAAAAAAATTGACACAACATT
>NC_029791.2:105978795-105979601 GCF_000816755.2 Arachis ipaensis
GAAGATGACAGAAGATAGAGAAAAGAAAATTTCTCAGAAATGAAATATTCTTTCCTATTGATGCTTGACTATTTCTCCAATAAAACAATTTTTTAGTTCAAAAGTCTTTTGCCATTTAATAGCGTCTAAGTGTATTTCCTTTTCAAATTTGATCCTCGTAAGTCATTTACATGAATATATATGCACACGCCATTAATCAAATACAAGTTAATATTAACTATTCAAAAATATAAAGTCAATATCCAGTTTAATAAGACTGAGAATGGATAGGCTAGAGTAGGGTTTAGAACCTCCCATAACTTTATCTGCGAGTTAAAAATTTTATTAAAATTCTACCATATTCTATTTGTGGGTTGAGAATCTCTCAACTTAATCCTATCCGCATTCTAAAATTCTAAACCCTATCCTACCATATTCTACCTGCAGAAATATCAAATTTTTTCAAAGTAAATATAAAATTCAATTATTTCGAATTTTATACATATTAATAACATAAAAAATAAAAAACTAAGACTCTAAATTATTAAATTAACTAACCGTACCCTAAATTCGTACCCTATCCTACCCGCAGAAATACTCGGACCCTACCCTACCCTACCCGTAACGAGTCGGGTAGGGTACCCTACCCGAACGGGTTGAACTGGGTTGGATATGAATTGCCAACCCTACGGTTTAGTCTCTGCAATGATTTTTTTGAAGAACTACCAGACTTCTAATAAAAAAAAATATCTTTTTTAGTCTTTAATTTTTATTTTTATAGGATTGATTAGTCTTTATATTAATAATAAAAAATATTGATAAAAGAA
>NC_029791.2:105979715-105983429 GCF_000816755.2 Arachis ipaensis
AAGTAAATATTAAAAATAAAAAATAATTTTTTATTAAGAATTTAATTGTCTTTTAAGATAACTGTTAGAAATCGTTTAAGGTTTTTTTTGAAATTATCATTCACAGAGAGAAAGATGATGATGTGGTGGGTTCCAATTAGAAGAGGACATGAAGCGTACACGTCGACGCGTGAATTTGTCACTTTCACCTACTCCTTAATACCCAATCCGGCCAACCTTGATATTCTCTCCTTTTTATTCATACAAAAACATTATAAATTTAATTTCCAAATTAAACTATATAGTATATAGTCTGCGCCTCACACATTCGTGAATCTTGATCACGGTTGTTCAGTTCTTCTTCAATTCTGTAATTGATGATCAATTCAAATTCAACGCATGGGGATGGAGAAAGGGATAGCAATATGATTGTTAATTTATTCATAATTAATTAAGATTTATGCGTTAAGTTTTAAAGGAGGGAGGGGAGGTGTTACACCAAGCTACAGGTCCACCAACTGGTGGTTATGCCTTGAACCCTTGTAAGCAAACAACCACACACACACATATACACACACTTGAACATGACACAATTTATGATATAACTTTTGTCACACGTGAGAAACTCGACAATGATTGACGTTAAAATTTACTAATTATTTATTCCTTTTTACCAATACCATAATTTCTTAACTTTTTATATATTTTCACGTTAAGAGAAAAGAGAGAGAGAGAGAGAGAGAGAGGGTAGTTGGTGTTAACATCCGCAAGCAATCAAGGAAGCAAACAAGTCATGGGTGCGGTGTTATTTTTTTAATGATTTAAAAATGAAAATATAATAATATGTTTGGATTGGTTGGTGCCGTTGTTCCAATGAAAAGGAAGTAGTTGTGGCTCTTCGTTTCAAGTATCTCTCTTGGGATTGCCATATGTCTGCCCTTCCTCACACTAAGGTTTTTTGTTTTTGTTTTAATTTTGTCTCCTCCATTTCTTGTTTCTCCACTTCTCTTTCTCACTTAGGCTCTCTCCCCTTCTTTCCTTTAATCTTCTTTCTTTACTGGTTAGTTTTCCGTTTTTCACTCTTATTACTCCCTAGCTTAGCTTCCTTGAACTGAGTACCCACCACTTTCTTTCAGGTATTTCACTTTTATGAGTTTATCCTTATCCACTGTTTTCTTCTGTTCATTATGCTAGCTGAAAGTGCGTGTTGTTCTCACACAGTGGGATTTCATGATTACAATAAAGCAAAAGTTAGAACTTAGTGTATATTAGAACCAATGAATAAGGTGCTTATAACCAGCTTAGATTTTTCTTTCGCTTGGACTTTGTAAGAGATCTTTGAGCTATTTACTTAATTAATCTATGCAGAGTGGTTGGTTCCAAGTGTTGAATTATGGGGATTTCGTTTAGTTTCGTTTCAGATTTGGTTTATTTTTCTTAGCTATGTTGGTGTTTGTGAATTTCATCTTTGCATAAGCTTAATATATGGTGGATGTGTTGACCCTTTTGTGCTTTGAAAACGTAAATAAAATATAAATATGTACTATATTATATAGTATATAGTTCCTGTATATCCTCAAACCAATGCAACATAATGGAAAATTAATGTATACAACAACAGTGTTGAACATTAGCCTAACAGTAGTGACGACCATGTTTGCTTTATGACAACGTTTTCTTTTCCTTTGAGTATACGGTGATTTTTATTTTATTAATTTTGTGTGCGTGGCTCAAAAAACTTGTTTAACAACCTCGTTCCTTGACTTTACTGCAGTTGAGCTGTTCTCGAAATCTATAGAAATGTATCCCAACCAAGCATTTTCTTCAGGATCCTATGCTGAGATGTTGTCTGGGAATCCTTTATTGTCTCATAACTACAACAATAATGGATCTGTTGGAGCACCAAACATGGTTGATCCAGCATGCAATTCTTTTGTAGAAGGTGAACAAAATGTACATGGCCAAGGCTTATCTCTTAGTCTAGGTACATCTGTTCCTTCCTTTCAATACCAGTATGATGGCACTGCTTCTGCTGCTGCTGAATGCATGGTATCTTTATCTTCTGGAGGCTTTCATGAAAGTGCCAAAAGAGAGGGTTTGTACAATTCCAATAACTCTGATCCATGCATTCAAGGATCATTCTCAAACGGTGTATTGAACTCACACTATCTTAAGGCAGCACAGGAGTTACTTGATGAAATAGTTGGTGTCCGAAAGGCTTTGTTGAAGCAACCTGGAATGGAGAAACAAGAAAAGTTCAATAATGTCATTGATGGTGGCTCCAAGGATTCTGATGGAAAATGTAACAGTCAATCTCTGCAAAATAATGTCAAACCTCCTAATGAATTATCAGCTGAAGAACGCCAGAGTTTATTAGAAAAGAAGACAAAGCTTCTGACCTTGTTGGATGAGGTAAATTAAATATCCTTGGTAATTGTTGGATCATATCATATAATAGTTTTCAACATTAGTTGAATAATCATAGAATGGTTTAATTTGTGATATGGTTGAATTAGGTGGATAAGAAATACAGACAGTACTGTCATCAGATGCAGATTGTGGTGTGGGGAACAAGAAGGGATACCGCGTCTTCGTTATGTTGATCAACAGCTTAGACAGCAAAAGGCACTTCAGCAACTTGGTGTAATGAGACAAGCTTGGAGGCCTCAGAGGGGTCTCCCCGAAACCTCTGTCTCAATACTTCGCGCTTGGCTTTTCGAACATTTTCTTCACCCGTATGTCATCACTTTCTATTTCAATATAAAAAACTTACATGCAGTTGTCTTCATCTTCAGGTGAAGTTGATAGTCAAAATTCGTCAGTTAAACATGTCAAATCATTTGATGGTTTTCAATTATCAACTTTACATAAAGATAACTGCATCCGAGTCTCTAACCTTTTCAAAATATATGAAAAGCTATGTTCAAAAGGATGCATCTGATCTTAGATAAGTGAGCAAATGAACTTTTTTAGAAGCGAACAAGTGAATTTTTTTTTAAATAATGTTGTAATAAAGTTATTAGATAAGTTTCATTTTGTAAATTGAAACCAGGTATCCCAAGGATTCAGAGAAAATCATGCTGGCAAGACAGACAGGCCTGACCAGAAACCAGGTACAATAATTAATTGAATTGTAAGTACAGTTATGGTTGGTATTTGGTAACATTCATATTATTAATGGTATTGATAATGATCAGGTGGCAAATTGGTTCATCAATGCACGGGTGCGGCTATGGAAGCCGATGGTTGAAGAAATGTATAAAGAAGAGTTTGGTGATTCTGATAACATAAGCTGCAATATTCGATCCGAAGGCATTGTGAAAAGTAAAAGAGATGATGCTCAAGCCTCTGATAACAAAGGGGAAGATGATTCACAAGACAATTTAGCAACCCTTGCTGATAGTGTCCAACAAGAAGGGCATTTTCATAAACATGCATCATGTTCCATGGATGAGAACAACAATAATGGGGTTTATAGTTGTGGAAGCATAATGGGTTGTAGTACTAGTCCTGCTGCATATGATTTTGCAGAGTTGGGTAACTTTACATCTACCATGGGTGGCCACGTGTCTCTTGCATTGGAATTGAGGAACTGTGAAAGGGATGGGTTTGGTGGCATGTCTGATAATGATGGCATCCACAAGAAAAGACGTAATCATAATCAGGGTTTGGCTTCTTCTTCTTCTTCTTCCTCCCCAGAGACTGATCACCTGCTAGATTATCATTTCACAGATT
>NC_029791.2:105983576-105992354 GCF_000816755.2 Arachis ipaensis
CATGAGTTTGTTGTCTGAAAATCTGAAATATCTACCAAAAGGGAAATTGAAATATCTTTTTGGATCTCTCTGGAATGGTGTACCACCAAAGAGAAAAGCCTATGCATGATGCATGCTACTTTGATCATTCTTCTTGTCCATTATTGTTCATAAAAGAAGTGATGTAATATTACTAAACCGTACAAAAAATATATACAGGTAGGTAATGTGTAGATATGTTTCTCACTTTGTAATACTTCAGATGATTGGTTGTATGTAAAATTTTGTAAGGAAAAGGGAACACATGTTGTTGCATCCATTCGTATATAATGTCGAAAAATAAGGAATCTTGTAAGAGATACGTATCATGTACGATGATGTAAATGTCTTGCCTCTTGTTTGCAAATTGTGGTCCATGAGAAAAACACTAACACCTTAGTTTGTGTCATTGGTGAATGATGATGATTTTCTTCATAACTTGCATGGCATAGTAGTAGTACAAACGTGATTATATTTAAACCAATGTTAAGAAATAAGAGCCCATGTTTTGTTTTCTAGGTGTAACACTTGGTTTAATTAAGGCATTAATCATGTACTCATTTATTAAGTGACAAGTGGAGGAGTTCAAAATCCAAATTAAAGGAACAAAGTTTAGAAATAATTACTAAAAAAGCATCCAAAGGGACCAACCCAAAATGAGTCTTATCAGCACATCATACCAAAGCCAGAACCCACCACTCTTAAGGCCCTAACAGTTTACTCTACACCGATCTATTAACATTTTAGGTGATTATTTTCACGAAGATGTCTTCATGTGAATATAGTATTACGTACCCTTAGATAGTTCATTCAAATATATTGAGTCAAACATGTAAAACAATCTAACGATTTATAATGCAATCTTTAAGTGAAAATCTCTATAGGAGTATTCACCTGCATTTTATGGTTGTTACTTGTTTTCTCTCCATACAGAAATTGTGATAATCAGTGTCCTTTCAACATCCCTATGCATGCTCACAGTGCCTAAAGGGAAAGGAAAAAGCTAAAGATATTCTTTCTATACATCCATGGCATTTATGCAGGGTCACAAGCTGACAATCCTAGAACTGAGAGTGTGCAAAAGATAGCACACTTTCCTCCTCTTTTTGCAGATCACAACAATCCAAATGAACAGCACATTTTTAACCTATGGAGGCGAGGCTCTATAATATCCTGTGAATGTGATAAGAGAAAAAGAGAGATACTATACTATGCACTGTTTAAGCTGCTTTTGAGTCTCCCAAAAATTTATATAACTGCAGGTGCAGGCAAGGACTAAAGCTGTAAGAATTGATGCTTTTGCTTGTTGGGGACCATTTTATTTTTCTGTCATTTTCTAACGTAGCCAATTAACTTGGCTTCTTTTAGGATAGGCCAGAACTCTGTCTCATAGACTCATAGGTCTGTGCTACATGATAGATATAGATCTTCTGCCTCTGCTGGTAAATATAGGGGAAATAATTGACATTGTTACATTCGCTGAATTATAAATTATTATTTTTATATATTATCAGAAGCATATTTTGTATTATTATTATTGAAATGCAGAAAATCCAAAGTCTATAAAGGTAATCCTCCCCCCTGTAGGTCCACTTGCATTTACAAACTGCCTTGAATTTGTACCCTCAATTCTCTGTATTAACAAACATTTTATCTTTGTAATATTTATTTATTTATTTTTACACACAATTACTTCAATTATTCTAATGAGTTTCCAAGTACTCGGTTTTGACTTAGTTTTTTGCTTTGCCTTTAAGTAAATCTTTTGAACATGTTAACCTTCAACACATCTAAGTCGTACCAATAAGTAGTTAGAGTTAATGGGGTAAAACCGGTTCTGCAACTTTTGTCTTGTATTCAAGTTGTTAGCATGTACTTTAATTTTACCACAAAATTTTTATTTATGTTCTTCACTAGTCTCCTCTTGGCCTGACAGGGACACCATCTCCTAAAAAATCTTTTATCTTTGATTCTTGCATCTCCTCTTTATTTCTATGCTCAATATATTATGATTATTATGAATAGAGCTAGCTAGCTGCATTTCCCCCAGGATCAATGGCTTGGTTTTTAAACAGTGTAGAGGCCTTCATATATATACATGAAACTTGGGAGTTGATTGTGACCACTGCTTATACTCACCAATGAATCCACTGCTGAAATTTCGATGGGCTTTGTGCAACTTAGTACGGATTGGATTCTTAACTTCTCTGCATTATTATTAACCTATCTCTTCAGGTAGCTTTTTACACAAATAGTTCTTTCTGTACGTAGAAAATAGTGTTTGTTTTTCTTTACCTTCAAGTTCCATTTCACCATTTTGTTTCTCTTTTTTCACAATTCAGAATCACATGAACATTTTTTTTTTGGGTTTTAATATATAGTTCTTTGTATCCTTCACTGTAGAGTGTAGTACAGTTGCAAGATAAGGCTCAACATACCCCAAATTCCAGGACCTCAAAGAAATTAAGGTCCATTCATTATGTCAAACTCCATCACCAATCAAAACCAATTTGAGGGGCAAGAGTTAGATGCTGCTTATGGTTCTTGTTTGAGAAACAACCCTGCATTCACTACTGAGTCCATAGGAGGAGTGTATCCCATTATGGAACCTCACCATCATGCACTAGCTTCAGGCTCTGAGATGAGTCACACAAGGCATTTGATGGATCTTCTTGGAGCAGCTGCTAATGAGAGCAATCATCATCATCATAATCATCACCAACGACAACCTCAAGGGCTCTCTCTTTCCTTAGGGTCTCACATGATTGTTCCTTCTCATGATGAATACAGTAGGCATAATAGTAGATCCTTCATTCATGGTTTCATGAACCCCAATAATTACTTCATCCCTGCCCAAGATTCAAGGGCAGTGGAGAATAATCTAACCAGTGACTACTACTTCAACAGTGCCACCACCACCACTACTTTTGCTTCATCTTCTGCCTCTTTTGGAAGTGAATCTTTTGCTGCTCTCATTGGGAACTCTAGGTACCTCAAACCAGTACAGTCCCTTCTTGAAGATCTTGTTGATGTTGGTGGAAACGTGGTTGATAGAATCAATGACAAGTATGTGGAGAAGTTGTTCCATGGTGGCAGGAACAGTTCCCGAACACTCTCCTCACAGTTCAGGAACAACATAAACACTGGTGTCTTGTCAGCTGAAAAACAAGAAAATCAAATCAAGATTGCAAAGTTGATTTCTTTGTTGGACGAGGTTGGTACTTGGTACAGTCTTAATGAATTCTCTGCCTCTTTTAAGTAATGAAGTTGATATAACATTGATTTTCAGGTAGAAGGGAGGTATGAGAAATACTACCATCAAATGGAACAAGTGGTGGCATCGTTTGAGATGATAGCAGGTGAAGGAGCAGCAAAATGTTACACTGCATTGGCACTACAAGCCATGGCTAGGCACTTCTGCAACCTCAGAGATGCAATAATGTCACAGATAAATTTGGAGAAAAAGAAACTGTTGCAAGATTTGCCTAAACAACTCAACAATGGGTTATCTCAACTAAGCCTATTTGATAGAGACACAAGTAGACAAAGCAGAATGTCTTCTCTCCAACAACTTGGGATGATCCAAAGTCAACGCAGCCAACAAGTTTGGAGACCCATCAGAGGCTTACCTGAAACCTCTGTTGCAATTCTACGTTCTTGGCTCTTTGAGCACTTTCTCCACCCGTAAGCAAATTAAAGCAAGCTAAAGCTTCCTCTTTGTTCCTTGCTCATATCATATCATATATGAATAATGTTATTTTTTATGTGTATCTTTTTTCTTTCTTTCTTTGCAGTTATCCTAATGATTCTGAGAAATTAATGTTAGCGTCCCAGACAGGTTTAACTAAAAACCAAGTAACTACTCCGAATCAGAAACCTTTTTGTTTGTTGGTTGTGTTGTGATGGATGGTCATGTCTATGTATTTAAGATATTTATTGTTGGTTTCAGGTGTCGAATTGGTTCATAAATGCAAGGGTACGGCTATGGAAACCAATGATAGAAGAAATGTACGAACAAGAGTTTGGAGACTCTTCAGAAGACTCCAACCCACAACCTGATTTCACCACCGATGATGCTACTCACTGCCACCACCACGATTCAAATTAAAAACGAAAAAGCAGAGAACAATTACTCTTATTATTACTATGTAACATCACACAATGAGTCAATGAGATTGAGAGCCATTGTAAACAATTTTTTTTTTGTTTTTTTACTGCTCCTCACCACCTGATCCTTCAAGCAACTTTATAGTTTATAGTAGTCTTTTTGTTTAATCAAGAAGTAACAAGTAAGTTTGTATCGAAAGATTAACAACCTGGTGTAAAGTGTGATAATATCTAAAATTTATTAGATAACTAAAAATATTATTGCAATGTCATGGAGCAATTGTATAGCATCTCTTTTTTGTTTGGATGGAGTAAGAGAGTAGCTTATTGTATATCATGTTCCTACCGATTATTATGTAAATGCTTACTACTACCACTTATACAGTTATACCATTTATTACCACCCATGCATCATACAAATTTGGTATCACTATCACACGACTCGATTGATATATGACAATACATTCAAGTAATATATGATATTGTTAAATATTCTGATAGAAAAATAATTTATTATTAAAAATATATCACCTATTTTTAAAAGATACAAATACTTTGTATTTATAAAAACACAAAATATTGATTTTGAACTTATTTCTGTTGTAGAATCTGGGCTCACAAATTGGGCCCATTGAGTTTTACACAATAAAAAAAAAAAGAGATGTCCGGGGTCCTTCTCCCAAATCCGAACGACAGCAGGGAAGGTAGTATCTGTGACAAAATAAATAAAAATGGAAGCAATACCAAAAAAAATAAAAAATAAAAAAAATAAAAATAAAAACGGAAGCTAGTAGATGGTAGATTTATTAGTATTTGTGGTAGAATTTAAGAATTGTGGATTAATTAGTATGTTTGATCTGGGAAACGAAGGCAGTTTATGACCAAGTTAGCAATGAGACCTTGAAACCCAAAGATCCAGCAGCAGCAGGAACCCTAGAAACAAGAATCACAATGACAATGTGGAATTAGTAGGTAAGAGATTCATAAATTTGGGAAGTAAGAAAGTAAGAAGAAAAGCTGATGTTAGTGGCATTTTTGTCTCTCTCCACTGCCATGGTTCTCTTCATCAGACCCAACAGCTCCGTTCCCTGCACCCCCACTACCGCCGCCGACAACAACCACTTCGTAGACCAAGACAATCAGATTCGCTCCTCTCTCCAACTCGGAAACGCTCCCTCTCCCCTTGATTTCATGAAGTCCAAGCTCGTTCTCATGGTTTCCCACGAGCTCTCTCTTTCAGGTACGTTCTTCGTCTCTTTCATTTTTCCCCTTTCGCCAATTGAATTCAGGGAGGAAAAGAATGTTATTTTTTGTGTGTGTGTTGTTGTTCAGGTGGTCCTTTGTTACTGATGGAGTTGGCTTTTCTGCTGAGGGGAGTTGGTGCTGATGTTGTTTGGATCACAAATCAGAAGCCTCCAGAACCTGACCAAGTCATTTACAGTTTGGAGAGCAAGATGTTGGACAGAGGAGTTCAGGTCTGCTTTGTTAACTACTCTCTGAATCTAAACTCGCTTTTGATTTCAAAATGAGTGACTTTGGATTTGTATTCATGAGCTTCACTGTGTTGTTGATAGGTTCTGCCTGCAAAAGGTGAAAAGGCTGTGGATACAGCTATTAAGGCTGATCTAGTCATTCTTAACACTGCTGTAGCCGGCAAGTGGCTTGATGCCGTTCTCAAGGAGAAAGTTTCCCTTGTTCTTCCAAAGGTTTTATGGTGGATTCATGAAATGCGAGGGCATTATTTCAAAGTGGAATATGTTAAGCACCTCCCTTTTGTTGCAGGTGCCATGATTGATTCTCATACTACTGCTGACTACTGGAAGAATAGGACCAGGGAACGTTTAGGGTAAACTTCCTGCTTCGTTTTTTTTTTTTAATTTTTTGCTGCTGCCTCTTTTCTGTGATAACTGAGTTGTGTTTCTTGCTGTGTGCCATGGTCTGACTTTGTTGTAGCATTAAAATGCCTGAAACTTACGTCGTACATCTTGGAAATAGCAAGGAGCTTATGGATGTTGCAGAAGATAGTGTAGCAAAGAGGGTTCTTCGCGAGCATGTTCGAGAATCTCTTGGAGTGAGAAATGATGATCTACTTTTTGCCATCATAAATAGTATGATTTCCTGCTGGCTTGTAGTTACCTATGCTCAATCTTATATTTGATTGGTATAGTTTTATTCAATCTAAACATGATCTGCTAGGAAGAATGCAAGATTGTTTTCTGATTAAAACCTTTCCTCGTCTAGTCAATCCTTCCCTTTTGTGTTGTTTGTATGCTTTCCATTCATTCTGACCTTTGTATTAGTGTATGTATTGATCTCCATGGTGGTATAACTGCAGGTGTTTCACGTGGTAAAGGACAGGATCTATTTCTCCGATCCTTTTATGAAAGTTTGCAACTCATACAGGAGAAGAAACTGCAGGTGCCAACTTTGCATGCTGTAGTTGTGGGTAGTGATATGAACGCTCAGACAAAGTTTGAAACTGAGCTGCGCAAATTTGTTGCGGAGAAAAGGATTCAGGACCGTGTTCACTTTGTTAACAAAACCCTGGCAGTGGCTCCTTACTTGGCTTCGATTGATGTTCTTGTTCAAAATTCTCAGGTATCTTCTGATAAATTACTCTTGTACAATACATTGTTTTGAAGAATAAAAGTTGCTAAATGACTTCGGAGACATGAAGTTAATAGTAGTTCAAGGGGGCCTTAGCCCCCCAAAATCATTCAGTTCAGTCAGGAACCTAAAGATAGAAAGCAATGCTTATGTTTAAAATCTGGTTATAAGTTTTTTTTTTAGGGTTTTACTTATCAATGTGCTTCTCTACGTATCAGGCACGAGGAGAATGTTTTGGAAGGATAACCATTGAAGCAATGGCATTTCGCCTGCCTGTACTGGTATCTCCTTATTAATATGGCCTTTCCTATCTGTATGTGTTTAATGAGGCCAGAGAATTATAATTTGGATTTTGGAAGTCTGTTTTATCCAGACAAATTTTTGTTCATAGAAAACTGAAATATGCAGCCAATGCTTTTCCAATGAGAACTAGGTACAGGTACTCTTTAAGTTGTCGGCAGTCAGATCATTTGTTAGTTGCAACTGTATTTGATCTCCTGACTATATTCAAGCCCTGGTTATTGTAACTAGTATAAGACATTCTATTTTTGCAATTTGTTCTCAATAAATGATATTGAATATTAACTAGGATAAGGACAATCCAAAATACCTTTTATTTGAAATATATTGTCACACATATATGGTGTTATTTGTTTCTTGCTGCAAAAACAATGACATATTATGGCATGTCTAATTATGTTTCTTCTCATTTAAATATTTGCAGGGAACTGCAGCGGGAGGGACAATGGAGATTGTGGTGAATGGGACAACCGGTTTCCTACACCCTGTTGGAAAAGAAGGCGTGACCCCTCTTGCAAATAACATTGTGAAAATGGCAACTCATGTTGAGAAGAGGTTGACTATGGGGAAGAAAGGGTATGAGAGAGTGAAGGAGAGGTTTCTGGAGCACCATATGGCACAGAGAATTGCACTGGTTCTTAAGGATGTTTTGCAGAAGGCGGCCATGCAGAATTAAATTAACTAGCTTAGGCACTTTGCTGTTAAATTGTAAATTGATTCCACAGGAAGAAGAGAATGAAGTGTATACCTTCCCCTGTACTTTGTACCATATGTCTTGGGAAATTGTTTGATTCATTTCTTGTGTATAGCTCTGTCATATCATTCATTTCCTCACTTTTCACTCTTCTTGCCTTGCTGCTTGGTGATCAGTGAATTTTAGAAAAGTAAGTGATGTGTTAAAAACTCGTGCTAAGTGATTTAGTGATGTGTTAAAATGAGGTATTTCTTGCCCTTCTTTCTACTGTTTTAAACCAAACGAAGTTCACACTATCATCTATCATGTTCACGTGCTAATCTTTTACTGTTGAAGTTGTAAAATGATGCACATAATTCTAGACTCTAGACTAGGCTTGGAAAAGTGAGGTTCAATTTGCCAAAAGGAAAAAATCATGTTTGAGTATTTACTATTTAAAGTGTGATTTACCTGACTGTAAACATAATTAATTTTTTTTCATTTTTTCCAGAAAATTTTCCGTTGTTCGGGTGACATTGTTTTAGCTCACTCTTGGCTCATCCAAACATGTCTGCCTGGTATCGGTAAACTGGTGACAGATTATTAAAGTAGCAAAACCCTAAATTGATATTAAACACTAATTAAGTAAAGACTGTTATCGTTTAACTAACAAAAAATATAGCATTATCTATTTAATAAAGAGCGTTTAAAAACGGATAAATTATTTATCAAACTAATGAATTTTAAACTTCTGCTGATAAAAAGATTTGTAACATCAAAATCCAAAAAACAAAAGAAAAATTGGCAACTTAATGCAGCTTATTTAAATTTTTGCTAATAATTGTTGTAAAAAGTTGTCACTTTTAAATCTTAATTAATATTTCACTTAATCAGCAAAATCTTTATTTTCCAAAAATACAAATAAATAAATAAAATATTTACGTATTTTTCTTCAAATTTTAACTCGTGTAAATGGAAATCCAGTTGTTCAAAGTTCTCAAAGGTAAAATATGCAAGGGTAGTTCCGTGATTACGGGGTTGTTTGGAGAATTTCTAAAAAAAAATTTTCTTTT
>NC_029791.2:105992397-106035054 GCF_000816755.2 Arachis ipaensis
TATAATTTTAAATTTTTTTTTTAATTTTTTTAATATTTTTATTTTTATTATTAAAAATTTACCAAATACAATATAAAATAAAAAAAAAATTTTCAAGTACTATGTTAAATTTGCGGCAGATGGCTTTGCTTGTGTAGTTGAGCTGAAGCTTAGTGATTCTCTTCCGTGAAGCGGTGAAGCCTTTCAAACTTTGGGTAGCTGCAAAAATAAACAACTTTGCCCCTTTCTCTCTTTGTTGAGCACCACAACACACACAACAAAACCATGGCCGATGCCGAAGATGCCGTGCGACGCCGTAACGCCGTCGCTGACTACCGGAAGAAACTCCTTCAGCACAAGGAATTGGAATCCAGAGTCCGATCCGGTTCGCCTCTTATTTCTTATTCTGTTTTCTGTCACTTTTAATAACTATCATATGCATTCCTTACTAGCTTCGGTTCTGTCTCGTTATGCAAAATGGCACTGCTAGGGTTCGTGTTGTCAGCCTTTTTTAACTGTTTCTTTCGCATCACATCGCGCAAACCTGTTACCATGCCTGAGTATTTGTTTTCATTAGGGTTCTTTATTATTTTAAATTTTGGGGGAAAACTGGCCCGTGCTAAATTTGGTTTTGGTTACTTTAGGTCAATTTCTGGAAATTAGGGAAATTATATCGATTGGATCTACTTTGAAATCGCACTAAGATTCTGCTGATGAAATCTATTCTATTCCCTAGTTGTGTAGAAGAAAAAAAAAACTCGTGATAGAGTTCTTAGTCAAAAGAAACAAGTGGCATAACTCCTAAAACAGAGTTATGGTATTTTTTTTTTATAGCAATTTCCTTTTTAACCCGATACAGGAATGTTGAATTTGGATTATAAACTCAAATTTCAGTGAGGGAGAATTTACGAGCCTCAAAGAAAGAATTCAACAAAACAGAAGATGATTTGAAGTCTCTTCAAAGTGTTGGGCAGATCATTGGCGAAGTTCTCAGGCCTCTTGATAATGAACGCTGTAATGATTCTATCCTTTTTAATTTATTATTTGATTCTTCTTATCATCTATACATCTGTATTTAAAGTGTGTATTATGGTTGCATAATCCTTTCTAGCTAACTAGTATATTATATTGTTACTTGATTGATAGAACTTTTAAGAATAAATCAATGGTTATAGAATTTATTTGTTTTTGTAATGTTAGTGATTGTTAAAGCAAGCAGCGGTCCAAGGTATGTGGTTGGCTGCCGCAGTAAAGTGGACAAGGAAAAATTGACTTCTGGTACAAGAGTGGTTCTTGATATGACAACACTCACCATAATGCGTGCTCTTCCACGTGAAGTAAGTTCTCACTGTTTTTCTGTTATTCTTTTTTCCTTTTTTTTTTTTAAATTGTGATTGGATTCATGCATTGATGTCTTGTTGACATATGTAGGTTGGTTGGTTTCTGAAAATCAACTATTTCTTATGTCTGATGTCCCCTACTTTCTATTGTTTGTGTTTCCAGGTTGATCCTGTAGTTTACAATATGCTGCATGAAGATCCTGGGAATGTCAGTTACTCTGCCGTTGGTGGTTTATCTGATCAGATAAGAGAATTGAGGGAATCAATTGAGTTGCCTCTGATGAATCCCGAGCTCTTTCTTCGAGTTGGAATTAAACCTCCTAAGGTACCTTTCACTAAACTTTCTACTCCCTGACCTCTATTGAAGAAATTGTGTATTTTATTTTAGTAGCATTGGCATCCAATTCTTATTGTCTTTAATGGAAGTGTATTTTAAAAGCCATGCTTCTAGATTTTGCTTTTGATTACAATTACCCCACTGTCATCTTTCAGGGTGTTCTCCTCTACGGACCTCCTGGTACTGGTAAAACATTGTTGGCTAGGGCGATTGCCAGCAATATAGATGCTAACTTCTTAAAGGTCATATTCTATTTCTTTTTCTCAATTCTGTGTGTTTTAAGGGTTTCCTCAACACGAATGTATTTTACCTTCCTCCCTCATTCTGATGTAGGTTGTTTCAAGTGCCATAATTGATAAGTACATTGGAGAAAGTGCTAGGTTGATTAGGGAAATGTTTGGGTATGCACGTGATCATCAGGTAGGATTTTTGCATTTGGTTTGCCTATAGCTTATATATATATAATTAAGGAGCAATTCTAAATCTCCATAATGTTTGTTTAAGCCCTGCATAATTTTTATGGATGAGATCGATGCCATTGGTGGTCGTCGTTTTAGTGAGGGAACAAGTGCAGATCGTGAGATTCAAAGAACATTGATGGAGCTGCTTAATCAACTTGATGGGTTTGATCAACTTGGGAAGGTATACTTCACTTGATAATCCCATCATACTAAATTTTACAAGCAGCCATGATTAACTTATAGAAACATGGGTTATGTAATGAATTCCATTAAAAGGAACTTCATTCTACCTTCTCTTTTAGTGTTGAGGTAGGTGGTGAATGTGGTAAGCCAGTGAGGCAAACATATCTACTTTTACACTTTTAGATGATGAATGCATGGTAATGGATTTTTTCTGCAAATGATTATGTGGGAGAACTCTATTGATGGTTTGATAATTATAACATTTTTGTCTGCATTTGTGTTGTAGGTTAAAATGATAATGGCAACAAATCGACCTGATGTACTTGACCCTGCTCTCCTGCGTCCTGGGAGATTGGATAGAAAAATAGAAATTCCTTTGCCCAATGAACAATCAAGGATGGAAATTCTCAAGATTCATGCTGCTGGAATTGCTAAGCATGGTGAAATAGACTATGAAGCTGTTGTGAAGCTTGCCGAGGTGAGTCCAGGTGACTTGGGTTAGTTTTACTCATAATTTCTGCATGTTTGACATTTCTCTATTGCAAACTGTGCAGGGATTTAATGGAGCTGATCTTCGGAATGTCTGCACAGAAGCTGGAATGTCCGCAATTCGTGCAGAGCGTGATTATGTGATCCACGAAGATTTTATGAAGGTGAGTACTTTGTATAAGAAGCTATTTTCTCCGGGTATACCATGCCTTCTCACTTACATGGATTATAATTTTGATTGTTTGGTCCCAGGCTGTTAGGAAACTGAATGACGCAAAGAAACTTGAATCGAGTGCACACTACAATGCGGATTTCGGTAAAGAATAGAATTTATTGGAAACTTCCTTCAAAGCCATGGATATCTAGGCAGTGCATGTTTTGAGTAAGAAATACCTCATGCAAGTTAGTCAACTCGAAGAGCTAAAAGCATGATGGTTCGTTTGGGCTATGACTTGTATTATCTGAATTCTGAAAGTGGAACTTGTCAACCCGACACAGGGATGTCAATTGATTTGTTTGCCTGACGCATTTATTTATTTTTTTCCTTTCTTGCTATGAATGTAGAAGTACGGCACACATATTTAAACTAGTATCTGGCCGTTTGCCATGTTAATCGCCTTCTATTTCCATATTGATTGAGCATTTTAAATCATGAATTATCACTTGGTTATCAATTTATTTCTGCTAAGCATACCGACTAGCGACTAATTCTGTTAATCATACATATGCTTGTAAGCTGGATGCTTTTTCTTCGTCAAAAACCAGTTATTCTGTCAAAGGTAATCCAACGCTTTTTTATTTTAGATATGATTTCATCTAGAATACCATTTGAACAGACAGAAATTTAATCGGACAAGGGGAACAAAAAAGAAACAAAACAAAACTTGTCTTCAATCCCTCGTGTTGGTGCGTAGGCTTAAGGGCAAAGGACGTTATATTCCATACAATTAAATATGAACAACGTCAAGCTGGTTGGAATTTTTTGTGACGAGAAATAAATACAAAATTATTGGCAAGGCTAAACTAAAGTACAAAATATTGAATTCTAACTTGCTAGTATAATCAAGAGAGCTGGTGTGCCTCTAACAACTACATGCCCGTGGGAACTCAATCTTTACGATGCCGTGCCCAGAAACCCTTCTTCCTCGCAGAATCATTCTCCGACAGGGATCGGCTCCACTTGGATCCGAGTGAAAAATGCCGCCTTAAGAATGGTTTTCCAACTGAGTTACTCCTTGTACTGGAGCTGGCTTCCATCTTTGAAGATTTCCCACCCCATTCAACCCCTTTTTGGCGATCAAATACATCTAACCCACCATCAAGATAGCTGTCAACAACCCGGTTTCGGGATATCTTGTGGTTCTTGGCCTTCATCTCTGATTTTCGTGATAACTTCGACAAGTGCTTCTCTCCGACCATACAAATTGGACAGGCTGGATCATAACTATCTGTCTCCGGTGTCATAGTTTCCAAGCAGTCTGCATGATATACATGACCACAGACAAGAACGGCAACAACCGAGACATCACTGCTGGTAAAAAATTTCTGGTTACCCCATGCAGATCTCTCGGTCAAGAGCCTCGAGCATGCCCCACAAGATTGTAAATCCATTGAGGGTGAATACGAGAACCTACTACTAGCTCCACTTATCTTAAGACGTCCTGAACCAAAATACTCGCTATCAAAAGACCACCGTTCCTTTTGAGACGAAGCGACCAGCTCAGAAAAGGTTCGCATAGACCAGCCATCAGATGACCCACATTGGGATCCAGTTGCCATGTCATTACTGCAAGTGGAGAGTACAAATGACGGTCTTCCCTCAGAAATAGAGTTGTCCGGTGACTTCAGACCCAGAATTCGGCTGTCAGATATTTGTCTCAAAAGGGGGTGTCCTGGAGATCTATGAGCCCATCTCGATGGCATTGAATTAGGTAGATTGTGATCATTATGATTAGGCAATGGATCGGTTGTAGGTGTTGAGAAAACTGAAGGTATTGAATACGAAACATTTGGCATTGAAGATTCTGCAATTTCCGGTGATTCTGCCAAATTTTTCACCTACAGAGAAATATAATATCAACAGTGAGGCCAAAGTTACAGCAATATGCTTATCATTTAGATTATTGGCAATTCTATGTAGCAAATCTAGTAGTTCAAAACTAACCACTGTAGAGCAATTGCTTGACAAGGAAAGATCTGCAGCAAGAACATAGATGAAGAAAGAAAAATTAACGGCCATACCCCAAAAGAAAAAAAGGAATCAGGGAACCAGTGTACAAAAGTATAATAGCAATATAAATATCAGGAAATGGAAGGCAGGTCCTTAATGCTTTTATCCCAAGCACTTTAAAAGAAAAATAAGGAGCCTATAGATGATCAAGCTACTCCAGACAGATGCAAAGATCCTCATTTCACACCAATGTTACTTCAACTGTAACCAATCTAAAAGATCAGAACAATCTTTGAACACTACTATGTATATTCATGAATAGTAGTGAAAGGTGTAATATGAAAAACGCACAAAGCTGGATAAGCAAGAAAGCTTAACCAAACTTTTTCCCTCACAAGGTAAGCACCTTCAGTTGAACAGACAGATAACTGTCAAAAGAATTCATCCAGCAATAAAATCTTCTTTCAAATAATGAGATGCTCAAAAACCACCAGTGCCATATTCTCATGCATCATTAGATTCTATAAAAGAATAATAGATTCGACATTTACTTGAAGATGGGGTCATCTGATTTGCGACCAGTCGCTCATGCACAGGGGACTTCTGAGAAATAGGTGTTACAGAATTCTCCAGGGTGCTTCCCCCATCAGATAAATTGCCTCTTTCAGAACTTAGTGACCCTTTGAGCTCCATGCTGATATTTCTGCTGACTCTGCGTGACGTGTGAAAGGAAGGATCCTCAATTTCACCAGCAACATGGCCCCAACTATCCCATCGAAAGCTCCACGAAGGCGAACATACAACATTTCTATGTAAACTTTCACCTGCACCTCTGTTGGAAAGTGTATGATCCTTTGCAGCAACACAACAAGCTGATCCCATGATAACTGCTAAGCGCTGGCATACATAAATATCAATCAAACTTGAATGAAGACTAATAAAGAGATACTGTATTGGTAAATTAAAGAAATATAAATAAGAAAACACGTGTAATATTTTACCAGGAAAATTACAGAGAAAATCAGAAGCCAGCTCAATTTTCCAACAAGAAATTGTAATCCTACTTACTCTCCTGAAAATTGAACAAAAAATAAAATAAATTAAATTGAGATTTATGGTAACGTGTTGAAAATGATAAAAAAAGCCAAAGCTCTAGATAAAGAAACCCACTCAAATCTTATGAATTCTGATGGAAACAAATTTATTCGGTGAGCAATGAACATGACATCGTATCGTAAAGTTAAACGGTTCAATAGCATTTTCCATATTATGTGACATACCAATCAAAATGTTAACATTAAGAAGCTCCTAAGTTCCAAACCAAAACTTGCATCCCAATCTAACCCTCCTAAAATCTCTAGCACAGCAGTGTGTGGTAAAATACCCAAGTTAACATGAGAAAAGAAAGCAATAATGGAAGCCATGGAACAACTTCCTAGACATACAGACACCAAAAATTTATAGTTGCAACCAATCATCGAAGAAGACATTAAAAGTGAAATTAGTAATGAGAAGCAGCAAATCCTAACTGGATAACTGTGAAAGGAAAATATTGGATATTCACACTCACAGAGTTAAAAGCAGAGGTGAACTACACTGCAGAGCCAAACACTAACACTTAATACAGAGAAAAACACGAAACTCCCAAACATAAAACCTTAATTCATCAATAAAACCACCAAAAATAACTTCTTTTCATTTACATATTTTTTTTATAAAAATAAATAAATAAATAAAGCAAAGGGTTGCAATTTCGTCTACCATGACCCGAATCCCGTGGCCACGTAAAAGAAACAAAGGGGAATTCATCCAGCAATGCTCAAAATGGGGCAATATTTTTGGCATAGAACGAATAACAAAAGAGCTAGGGTTTTGAAGCATTCTAAAGACCAGGTCGTAGCATGAATGAATAATAGAGTTAGAAAAAAAATTGCTAAAAATAGAGAAATAGAATAGAAAGAATAAGAACGAAATGGTACCTCTTCAAATGAAAATTCTTAGAAAAAAAAATGTGAGCTTCGGAGAAGAGAGAAGAAAAAAAAAAACGGGTTTTGGTGTGTGAAGTGTTGATATTTGGGGCTTCCTCTTCGTGTTGTTCTGAGTGGTGTACGGAAGAAGTATGTGACGGCGTTTGCCACCGTTATAACGGAGTTTAAGTAAGAGGGTGACCCTGTGACACTGCTGTTTTGTCTTTGTGTGTGTTGGATTGAAATTGGAATTGGAATACTTAGCACTGAATGCCATGGTTTTCACTCTTTATTTTGTCCCTTTCCTTTCTTTTCCCTTTCTTCCTATTCTTCAATGTGCATTGCTGTCTTTGTCTCTTTTTAAATACAGGTTGTAAAATTAAATAAATAAAAATTATGGTTGAATAATGTTACTCCCATGGCTTTGATAAAGTGGGAAAGCATGAATTGACTCACTATACTTTTAAAAGACAATAACTTCTAAAGTCATCAATATTGACAACATACGATTCAAGATCATTATTCATTAGTTTGATTCTTATAAAATACTATTCTGATCTTGTCGAGCTGCTAAGTTTTGACAACATTTAAAGGGAATTAGTTCAATAAAAAGGAGAAATCATACTCTTTTAGAAAAAACCAGGCATTAATAATTAATAATTAAAACAGAAAGGAAGTAAAGGTTTTTAGATTTGTTTTTCTTACTAGGAGACCGCATTTCTTTAATTATAACCCTAATACTAGAAATGAAAAAACAGTTGGCTGCTCAGTGGTCTAAGCTAAGAGGGGTACATGTTATGTTAATTATTGATATTCTTTTTTTCACACGCTATTTTTCAGTCTAATAGTCTTTTACTTATTTAAAAGTGTACTATTGATCAATAAATTAGGAGAAAGTATAGGGAGCTAATAGAGTATTTGTACAATATGTATAATAGGAGATTAGGGATATTCAATTCAGGTTTATTATCCTTGGTACTTGAATAGTTATTTTGGATAATATGTGTGTATTGTGTTTGAGAAATTAATAGTATTTTATCCTAGATGTTCATTTTTTAACTCATATTAAACCAAATAAATAACCCATTATACATATTGTACAAATACTCTATTAATTTTTTAGCGACATAAATTATTATATATATAAGATAATTATTCGATCCATCTAAGTTAGTTCTAATAATTTGATATTTTATGCATGCGTATTAAGTTTTGGACAAGCAAACAAATAGCTGGGTCAGCTGAACAAAAAGATAAAATTCTACACATATATGGACTAGACAGTTTTTTTATGCATTATTAAACAGTCTATACGCAACACATTCTTAAAGTTATTTATCATTATTACTACATAAAAATACAGAGGTATAAAGGTATAGTAATATTCGGCATCAATTTCTATAGAAATTTGTAGGTGTTTCGTCTGGATTTTGATTTTTCCACTTCGATAAAAATGTCGATTAATATCTCAATTTGAAGAATAGACACGATTTTTTTTATGAGTTGCTCTTAAAATTTATAGATCATACCTAATAAAAATGTAAAAAATAATAATTATAAAAAGTTTGTTTCGATCGAGTCTAATTGATCTGATGGCCAGACCCGACTGGTTGACTCGATGGGTATGTAATATCCGAATCGAGAAGAAACTCGAGACACCTCTTCTCTCCCTGTGAGGTACATGATAGTTGGAGAAAAAAATTTTTTGAAAGGTGGGTTTGTTTCTGTGGGACCTGCCCTAGGTGCAGACTATATAAGGGGAGGGTCCTACTCTTCCCCCAGGTACGTCACCTAACCCTTACCTTTTCTGCCACCTTGTACGGATTCTGACTTGAGCGTCGGAGTCCCTTTTGCACGTGGCTCCCCCTCTCATCACACCACTAGCGCGGAGATCGAGAAGCTCCTTTCCTCTCCCTCCAACGCTTGCCCGAGAGGTCCAGTCATGCCCGAGCAACCCGCATCTAGGTCCCCTGATTGTACACCCCGCATCTCTGACCCGTTCAGGAACCAACCGACTAACCGAACATTGGCGCCGTCTGTGGGGGACCTGACCTGAATGGATTTCTCGTTGGGTGATAAGCGGATAATTTATACGCTTTTTGGCAGTATTTTTACATAGTTTTCAGTATGATTTGATTAGTTTTTAGTATATTTTTATTAGTTTTTAAATAAAAATCACATTTCTGGACTTTACTATGAGTTTGTATGTTTTTCTGTGATTTCAGGTAATTTCTGGCTGAAATTGAGGGACTTGAGCAAAAAGCAGATTCAGAGGCTGAAGAAGGACTGCAGATGCTGTTGGATTCTAACCTCCCTGCACTCAAAGTGGATTTTCTGGAGCTACAGGAGTCCAAATGGTGCGCTCTCAATTGCGTTGGAAAGTAGACATCCAGGGCTTTCCATCAATATATAATAGTCCATACTTTTTTCGAGTTTAGATGACACAAACTAGCGTTCAACGCCAGCTTTCTGCCCTATTCTGGAGTTAAACGCCAGAAACAGGTTGCAAAGCAGAGTTAAACGCCAAAAATAGGTTACAAACTGGTGTTTAACTCCAAGGAAGACCTCTACACGTGTAAAGCTCAGTGCTCAGCCCAAGCACACACCAAGTGGACCCCAGAAGTGGATTTCTGCATCATTTACTTATCTCTATAAACCTTAGTAACTAGTTTAGTATAAATAGGACTTTTTACTATTGTATTTACATCTTTTGATCATGTTTTGATGATTGAACCCTCTTTGGGGGGGCTGGCCATTCGGCCATGCCTGGACCTTGTTCTTATGTATTTTTAACGGTAGAGTTTCATGACGCATGGTTGCCTCGCCTGACAACCGAGCCTTCCATTCTATGAGATCAGAGTCTTCGTGGTATAGGCTATAATTATTAGCGGCCATTCTTGAGATCCGGAAAGTCTAAACCTTGTCTGTGGTATTCCGAGTAGGATCTGGGAAGGGATGGCTGTGACGAGCTTCAAACTCGCGAGTGCTGGGCGTAGTGACAGACGCAAAAGGATTACTGAATCATATTCCAGTATGATCGAGGACCGACAGATGATTAGCCGTGCGGTGACAGCGCATTTTGGACCATTTTCACTGAGAGGACGGGATGTAACTATTGACAACGGTGATGCCCAACATAAGCTTGCCATGGAAAGGAGTATGAATGATTGGATGAAGACAGCAGGAAAGCAGAGGTTCAGAGAAACAAAAGCATCTCTATACGCTTATCTGAAATTCTCACCAATGAATTACATAAGTATCTCTATCCTATTTTATATTTTAAATTATATTTTATTTATCAATTCACCATAACCATTTGAATCCGCCTGACTGAGATTTACAAGGTGATCATAGCTTGCTTCAAGCTGACAATCTCTGTGGGATCGACCCTTACTCACGTAAGGTTTATTACTTGGACGACCCAGTGCACTTGCTGGTTAGTTGTGCAAAGTTGTGACAAAGAACTAAGATTATGAACGTGCGTATTAAGTTTTCAGCGCCGTTACCAAGGAATAAACGATCACGATTTCCCACACCAAGTTTTTGGCGCCGTTTCCGGGGATTGTTCGAGTTTGGACAACTAACGGTTCATCTTGTTGCTCAGATTAGGTAATTTTATTTTAATTTTAAGTTTTTGTTTTTATTCTTTTTACTTTCGAAAAAATTTCAAAAAAAAATAAATAATAAATTATTCTATGGCTTCAGAATTTTTAAGAATGAATTCTAGCGTTTCACGATGACTTGTTGAAGTCTGGCTGGCTGTGAAGCCATGTCTAATCCTTTGGACCGAGATTTCAACTTATCATCACATGAGTCCGTGGACTCCCATCTGATCAGTTGTTGTATGCCTGATTTGTATGCTAAAGCTTGGCTGGCCATTGGCCATGTCTAGTGTTTTGGACCGGAGCTTTTACTGAAAGCTTGGCTGGCTAGTGAGCCATATCTAATTCCTGGACCGGAGCTTTAGACTAACATTGAATGATTCCTGGAATTCTCATTAAAAATTTTGAAATCCTTATTTTTCTTTTCCAAATCAATTTTCGAAAAATACCAAAAAAATTTTTTTAATAAAATAAAAAAAAAAACCAAAAATAATTTTGTGTTTCTTGTTTGAGTATAGTGTCAATTCTTAAGTTTGGTGTCAATTGCATGCTTTTCTAATTTTCTTTAATTTTCGAAAATTCATCATATGTTCTTCATGATCTTCAAGGTGTTCTTGATGAATTTCTATGTTTGATCTTTAATTTTTCTTGTTTTGTATCTTTTCTTGTTTTTCATATGCATTCTTGCATTCATAGTGTCTAAAAATTAAAAATTTCTAAGATTGGTGTCTTGCATGTTTTTCTTTTCTTAAAAATTTTCAAAAATAAGTCTTGATGTTCATCTTGATCTTCAAAGTGTTCTTGGTGTTCATCTTGACATCCATAGCGTTCTTGCATGCTTCATTTGTTTTGATCCAAAATTTTCATGCATTGAGTCTTTTTGATGTTTTTCTCTCTCATCATTAAAATTCAAAAAAAAATATATATCTTTCCCTTTTTCTCTCATAAATTTTCGAAAATTTGAGTTGACTTTTTCAAAAATTTTTAAAATCTAGTTGTTTTCTTATGAGTCAAATCAAATTTTCAATTTAAAAATTCTATCTTTTTCAAATCTTGTTCAAAAATAAAATCTTTTTCATTTTTCCTTCATATTTTCGAAAACTTTATGAGTGATTTTCAAAATCTTTTTCTTATTTCTATTTCATATTTTTCAAAATTAATGCTAACAATTACTGTGATTGATTCAAAAATTTTTAAGTTTGTTACTTGCCTATTAAGAAAGGTTCAATCTTTAAATTTTAAAATCATATCTTTTTGTTTCTTGTTAGTCAAGTAATCAACTTTAACTTTCAAAAATCAAATCTTTTTAAATTTCTTTTTCAAAATCAATTTCAAAATCTTTTATAACTTCTTTTCTAACTTCTTATCTTTTCAAAAATTGATTTTAAAATCTTTTTCAACTAACTAATTGACTTTTTGTTTGTTTTAAAATTCTTATCATTTTCAAAACCACCTAACTAATTATCTCTCTCTAATTTTTGAAAATCACCTTCCTCTTTTTTCAAAATTCCTTTTTAATTAACTAATTGTTTTAAATTTTAATTTAATTTAATTTCATTTTTCATTTCTTTTTATATTTTCGAATTCTAATTAATTAATTTTAATAATTTGAAATTCGAATTCTTCATCTTCTCTCTTCTCCATTCTATTCTTCTCTTCTTCTACTTACATAATGAATCTCTATACTGTGACATAGAAGATTTCATATTTTCTTTTCTGTTCTCTTCTTTTTCATATGAGCAGGAACAAGGATAAGAACATTCTTGTTGAAGCTGATCCTGAACCTGAAAGGACTCTGAAGAGAAAGTTAAGGGAAGCTAAAGCACAACTCTCTGGAGAAAATCTGACAGAAATTTTCGAAAAAGAAGGAGACATGGCCAAAAATAATAACAATGCAAGGAAGATACTTGGTGACTTTACTGCACCAAATTCCAATTTACATGGAAGAAGCATCTCAATCCCTGCCATTGGAGCAAACAATTTTGAGCTAAAGTAGACCATCCTGTGTATATTCTATGATGGTCTGTCTGAATTATCTAAGATGTCATTGGACCATTTTGCAGGTGGATCCATTCACCTAAAGAAAACGCCTACAGAAGCTCAAGAACTCATTGACATGGCTGCAAATAACCAGTTCATGTACACTTCTGAAAGGAATCCTGTGAGTAATGGGATGCCTCAGAGGAAGGGAGTTCTTGAAATTAATACTCTGAATGCCATATTGGCTCAGAATAAAATATTGACTCAGCAAGTCAATATGATTTTTCAGAGTCTGAATGGATTGCAAGCTGCTTCCAACAGTACTCAAGAGGCATCTTCTGAAGAAGAAGCTTATGATCCTGAGAACCCTGCAATAGCAGAGGTGAATTACATGGGGGCAAGCTTGTCAAACCCGCGAGTCTAAGTAAACTCGTGGAGCTGACCTAGACTCGACTCGCGAGTTAACTCGTAGACTCGTACGAGTTCACCTGTTATGAAGTTTATATATGTCATACATAATATATATTTACTCAATTCTAACCCTTCAAAATTAATAATATCAATCTTAAAGCACATAATAAATTAAAATAATAGCATACATTATAACAAATACTTTAAAATACACATTCAAATCCTCTATAATTATTCTTATACAAGTACAACATAGAACACACAAAATTAAAAATTCTAAATCCGTAATAATAAATCTTTAATTGAACATTGAACAATATTAAATAATCAAATTAACTCTAATCAAAATAATTAATTACTAATCAGTCATGAATGGATGAACCATCTGGCCATCTAACATAAACGATAAGCAATAGGCTAAAATTAGAAGCAATAAAATTTAAAAAACAAAAAAAAAACTAAATCAAGAAGCAAAGGCTCAAAGAAAGGGCAAAAGGCATACAAAAAATAGAGGATACAGAAGAAAAGAAGGGGGCAAAGTCCCAGCAACATCAGATCAAAGACAAGGGTGCAGCAGGCAGTGGTGGTGAGGGTGCAGCAGCAGCACGAAAAGATGGCGACAAATAGTCATGGACAAAGCAGAGGGAGTTGAACGGTGATAGCACGATGGAGTTGCGGATAGTGGAGATGTGAATAAATACAAAGCAGAGGGCAACACAGGTAAAATTCACAAAGACAATGGCGCGAATCAGAGCAGAGGTAGCAGACACAGGCGAACAATGGAAGCTCGACGGGGAACGGCGACTGCGGCAGAATATGGAGAAAGTGAGACTTGAGAGAAACGACGCAGATGAGTGATTTGTGAGTGAGTTTTCTTTCATTCTTTGGGAGTGTTATCGTAACACTAATAAAAAAAAGTGTTTTAGCAAAAATGAAAAAAATACAAACTCGCTAACTCGGTCCTAGACTCACGAGTTTGTTCGAGTTTGACCGAGTCTAGCCGAGTCTAGCCGAGTTTACTCAAGATAGAGTCTATGCCCAAGTCAACTCGATTCCATATCTAAACTCGTAAACTCATACGAGTTTACGAGTTAACTCGAGAGTTTGACAACAATGCATGGGGGAACTCTATGGAAATACCTATAATCCCTCATGGAGAAATCATCCAAATTTCTCATGGAAGAATCAACAAAAGCCTCAACAAGGCTTTAATAATGGTGGAAGAAACAGGTTTAGCAATAGCAAGCCTTTTCCATCATCCACTCAGCAACAAACAGAGAATTCTGAGCAGAATCCATCTAGCTTAGCAAATATAGTCTCTGATCTATCTAAGGCCACTCTAAGTTTCATGAATGAAATAAGGTCCTCCATTAGAAATTTGGAGGCACAAGTGGACAAGTTGAGTAAAAGAATCACTGAAACTCCTCCCAGTACTCTCCCAAGCAATACAGAAGAGAATCCAAAGAGAGAGTGCAAGGCCATTAACTTACTTGGTATGGCCGAACCCAGAGAGGAGGAGGAGGACGTGAATCCTAGTGAGGAAGACCTCCTGGGATGTTCAGTGACCAATAAGGAGTTTCTCTTTGAGGAACCAAAGGAATCTGAGGCTCATCTAGAGACCATAGAGATTCCATTGAACCTCCTTTTACCATTCATGAGCTCTGATGACTATTCATCTTCTGAAGAAGATGAAGACATTGCTGAAGAGCAAGTTGCTCAATATTTAAGAGCAATCATGAAGCTGAATGTCAAATTATTTGGTAATGAGACTTGGGAGGATAAACCTCCATTGCTCATCAAGGAACTAAATGCCTTGGTTCAGCAAACTCTACCTCAAAAGAAACAGGATCCTGGTAAATTCCTAATTCCCTGTAACATAGCCACTATGACCTTTGAGAAGGCTCTGTGTGACCTGGGGTCAGGAATAAACTTAATGCCACTCTCTGTAATGGAGAAACTAGGGATCTTTGAGGTGCAAGCTGCCAGAATCTCATTAGAGATGGCAGACAACTCAAGAAAACAGGCTTATGGACTAATAGAGGACGTGCCAGTAAAGGTTGAAGGCCTTTACATCCCTGCTGATTTCATAATCCTAGACACTGGGAAGGATGAGGATGAATCCATCATCCTTGGAAGACCCTTCCTAGCCACAGCAAAAGCTGTGATTGATGTGGACAGAGGAGAGTTGGTCCTGCAACTAAATGAGGACAACCTTGTGTTTAAAACTCAAGGATCTCCTTCTGTAACCATGGAGAGTAAGCATGAAAAGCTTCTCTCACTGCAGAGTCAACCAAAGCCCCACAGTCAAACTCTAAGTTTGGTGTTGGGAGGCCACAACCAAACTCTAAGTTTGGTGTTGAACCCCCACATTCAAATTCTAAGTTTGGTGTTGTGATGTCCCAACAATGCTCTGAACATCTGTGAGGCTCCATGAGAGCTCACTGTCAAGCTATTGACATTAAAGAAGCGCTTGTTGGGAGGCAACCCAATGTTATTTAATTATATCTATTTATTTTTATTGTTATTTCGTGTTTTATTAGGTTGATGATCATGTGGAGTCACAAAAACTACTGAAAAATCAAAAACAGAATGAAAAACAGCATTAAAAATAGCTCACCCTGGAGGAAGAACTTACTGGCGTTCCAATAAGAAGCATCAAACTGGCGTTTAACGCCAGAAAGAAGCATCAAGCTGGCGTTAAACGCCAGAAACAAGTACCAGACTGGCATTTAACGCCAGAACAGAGCATGGAAGTGGCGTTAAACGCCAGAAACAGGCTACATTTGGGCGTTTAATGCCAAAAACAGGCAGCAGTCTGGCGTTAAACGCCAGTATTGCATACAAAGGGCGTTTTGCACGCCTAATTGGAGCAGGGATGCTAAATCCTTGACATCTCAGGATCTGTGGACCCCACAGGATCCCCACCTACCCTACCTCTTCTTATCTCTTCACACATTTTCATAACCCTCTTCCCCATATACCCTTCACCAATCACCTCAACCACTCTTCCCCATAATGCCCACCTACCTCCAAAATTCAAATTCTTTTCCCTCCCAAACCCAACCATAATGGCCGAACCCTAAACCTTCCCCCACTTCTATATAAACCCCTCATTCCTTCTTCATTTTCACACAACACAACCCTCTCTTCTTCCCCTTGGCTGAATACACACCTCTCTCCCTCTCCTCCATTCTTCTTCTTCTTCTACTACTTTCTTTCTTCTTTTGCTCGGGGACGAGCAAACCTTTTAAGTTTGGTGTGGTAAAAGTATTGCTTTTGTTTTTCCATAACCATCAATGGCACCTAAGGCCAGAGAAACCTCAAGAAAGAGGAAAGAGAAGGCAATTGCTTCCACCTCTGAGTCATGGGAGATGGAGAGATTCATCTCAAGGGTCCATAGCTCAGTAGTAGAGCATTTGACTGCACAACAACAGAGCCTACTCATGGACCTCAACAAGAGCATGAGGAAATTCCTCACCATGAAATCCCTGAGATGCCTCAAGGGATGCACTTTCCTCCACAAAACTATTGGGAGCAAATCAACACCTCCCTAGGAGAATTAAGTTCCAACATGGGACAACTAAGGATGGAGCACCAAGAGCACTGCGTCATCCTCCATGAGATTAGAGAAGATCAAAGAGCTATGAGGGAGGAGCAACAAAGACAAGGAAGAGACATAGAGGAGCTCAAGAGCACCATTGGTTCTTCAAGAAGAGGAAGACGCCACCCTCACTAAGATGGACCCGTTCCTTAATCTCCTTGTTCTTATTTTTCTGTTTTTCGTTTACTATGCTTTATGTTTTATTTATGTTTGTGTCTTTACTATATGATCATTAGTGTTTAATTGTCTATGTCTTAAAGCTATGAATGTCCTATGAATCCATCACCTCTCTTAAATGAAAAATGTTTTAATTACAAAAGAACAAGAAGTACATGGTTTCGAATTCATCTTTTAAACTAGTTTAATTATTTTGATGTGGTGACAATACTTCTTGTTTTCTGAATGAATGCTTGAACAGTTCATATGTCTTTTGATATTGTTGTTTATGAATGTTAAATATGTTGGCTCTTGAAAGAATGATGAAAAGGAGACATGTTATTTGATAATCTAAAAAATCATAAAAATGATTCTTGAAGCAAGAAAAAGCAGTGAATACAAAAGCTTGCGAAAAAAAAAAAAGAAAAGAAAAATGGAGAAAAAAAAGGAAGAAAAAGAAAAAGCAAGCAGAAAAAGCCAAAAGCTCTTTAAACCAAAAGGCAAGAGCAAAAAGCCAATAGCCCTTAAAACCAAAAGGCAAGGGTAATAAAAAAGATCCAAGGCTTTGAGCATCAGTGGATAGGAGGGCCTAAAGGAATAAAATCCGGCCTAAGCGGCTAAACCAAGCTGTCCCTAACCATGTGCTTGTGGCGTGAAGGTGTCAAGTGAGAACTTGAGAATGAGCGGTTAAAGTCAAGGTCCAAAGCAAAAAAAAGAGTGTGCTTAAGAACCCTGGACACCTCTAATTGGGGACTTTAGCAAAGCTGAGTCACAATCTGAAAAGGTTCACCCAGTTATGTGTCTGTGGCATGTATGTATCTGGTGGTAATACTGGAAAACAAAGTGCTTAGGGCCACGGCCAAGACTCATAAAGTAGCTGTGTTCAAGAATTAACATACTAAACTAGGAGAATCAATAACACAATCTGAATTCTGAGTTCCTATAGATGCCAATCATTCTGAACTTCAAAGGATAAAGTGATACCAAAACTGCTCAGAGGCAAAAAGCTACTAGTCCCGCTCATCTGATTGGAGCTAAGTTTCATTGATATTTTGGAATTTATAGTATATTCTCTTCTTTTTATCCTATTTGATTTTCAGTTGCTTGGGGACAAGCAACAATTTAAGTTTGGTGTTGTGATGAGCGGATAATTTATACGCTTTTTGGCAGTATTTTTACATAGTTTTCAGTATGATTTGATTAGTTTTTAGTATGTTTTTATTAGTTTTTAAATAAAAATCACATTTCTGGACTTTACTATGAGTTTGTATGTTTTTCTGTGATTTCAGGTAATTTCTGGCTGAAATTGAGGGACTTGAGCAAAAAGAAGATTCAGAGGCTGAAGAAGGACTGCAGATGCTGTTGGATTCTGACCTCCCTGCACTCAAAGTGGATTTTTTGGAGCTATAGGAGTCCAAATGGCACACTCTCAATTGCGTTGGAAAGTAGACATCCAAGGCTTTCCAGAAATATATAATAGTCTATATTTTACCCGAGTTTAGATGATGCAAATTGGTGTTCAACGCCAGCTTTCTACCCTATTCTAGAGTTAAACGCCAGAAACAGGTTGCAAAGCAGAGTTAAACGCTAGAAATAGGTTACAAACTGGCGTTTAACTCCAAGGAAGACCTCTACATGTGTAAATCTCAATGCTCAGCCCAAGCACACACCAAATGGGCCCTGGAAGTGAATTTCTGCATCATTTACTTATCTCTGTAAACCCTAGTAACTAGTTTAGTATAAATAGGACTTTTTACTATTGTATTTACATCTTTTGATCATGTTTTGATGATTGAACCCTCTTTGGGGGGCTGGCCATTCGGCCATGCCTGGACCTTGTTCTTATGTATTTTCAACGGTAGAGTTTCTACACACCATAGATTAAGGTGTGGAGCTCTGCTACTCCTCATGAATTAATGCAAAGTACTATTGTTTTTCTATTCAATTCACGCCTATTTCTTCTCTAAGATATACACTCGTTCTTCAACCTGACGAATGTGATGATCCGTGACACTCATCATTATTCTCACCTATGAACGCGTGCCTGACAACCACTTCCGTTCTACTTGCAATAGCTTGAGTGCGTATCTCTTAGCCTCCTGGTTCATGACGCATGGTTGCCTCGCCTGACAACCGAGCCTTCCATTCCATGAGATCAGAGTCTTCGTGGTATAGGCTAGAATTATTGGCGGCCATTCTTGAGATCCGGAAAGTCTAAACCTTATCTGTGGTATTCCGAGTAGGATCTGGGAAGGGATGGCTGTGACGAGCTTCAAACTCGCGAGTGCTGGGCGTAGTGACAGACGCAAAAGGATTACTGAATCCTATTCCAGTATGATCGAGGACCGACAGATGATTAGCCGTGCGGTGACAGCGCATTTTGGACCATTTTCACTGAGAGGACGGGATGTAACCATTGACAACTGTGATGCCCAACATAAGCTTGCCATGGAAAGGAGTATGAATGATTGGATGAAGACAGCAGGAAAGCAGAGGTTCAGGAGGAACAAAAGAATCTCTATACGCTTATCTGAAATTCTCACCAATGAATTACATAAGTATCTCTATCCTATTTTATATTTTAAATTATATTTTATTTATCAATTCACCATAACCATTTGAATCCGCCTGTCTGAGATTTACAAGGTGACCATAACTTGCTTCAAGCCGACAATCTCCGTGGGATCGACCTTTACTCACGTAAGGTTTATTACTTGGACGACACAGTGCACTTTCTGGTTTGTTGTGCGAAGTTGTGACAAAGAACTAAGATTATGAACGTGCGTATTAAGTTTTTAGCGCCGTTACCAAGGAATGAACGATCACGATTTCCCACACCATTGGGCCCAGTGGAAGGATAAGAGGGAGGCGAGCCGCGCGTAGAGGAGAATGCCCACTGAACCAGTAGGATGGCCTCCTTAGCTTCTTCCCGCAGATGAACAAGATCCCCCTCCCGCGGGGATGAGCATCCCTCCCGTTCCCGGGAAAGGCGCCCTTTCGGAGGAATGGGAAGTGACAGCGCGAGAATAATACAGGAGTTGCGCCACAGGGTGCAAAACCTTGAGAGGGAGCTGGCGACCAGGGAGCGCTACCAGCCCGGCCTGAGTCAACCTCGTTTCCAGTCTCTTCAAAGGAGAGGGAAAGCCCAAGGAAGAAGCCCCCGGAGGAACCACGCCAGGTGTACAATGGGATCCTGAACCCCGCTGACCCGCGCGGAGTCAAAAGGCCTAGGGGAAAGTAGGGAAATACCGAGGAGACGGCCCTTAGCGAGACACGCCGAGGGGGAAGCGCGAGAAGAGAGCAGGGAGAGACCAAGAAGCCGACGAAACCCCATAATCATGGGAGCAACCCCTTTTCACCACTCCCTTCTCGAGGTCCGGCTGCCGAAACTTTTCGACAAGCAATCGGACATGAGAGACGACGGAACCCAGGACCCCCAAGAACACCTAACGGCCTTTGAGGCCAGGATGAACCTGGAAGGCGTGGGCGACGAGGTGAAATGTCGCGCTTTTCCCGTGACCCTGGCAGGACCGGCAATCCGATGGTTCAACGCTCTCCCTCAAGGGTCTGTGACGACTTTCGCGGACATAACTCGTGGTTTTCTAGCACAATTTAGCACGCGCATTGCCAAATCCAAGCACCCGATCAACCTTCTAGGGGTTACCCAAAGAAGCGGGGAACCGACCAGGAAGTATGTTGACAGGTTCAACGACGAATGCCTAGAGATTGATGGCCTGATTGACTCAGTGGCCAGCCTGTGTCTGACAAACGGGCTGTTGAACGAAGACTTTAGGAAACACCTCACTACCAAACCTGTGTAGACCATGCAAAAAATTCAGAATGTGGTGAGAGAGTAATGGAACATATCAAGCCAGGGACTCCCTGCTGCAAAAGTACTTGGAAAGGGTCAAAAAGTTGAGTGAAGAATTTGACGAGGTCGTGGTGCAGCACGTTCTAAGAGAAAGGAATACCCGAGCTGACCTCCTGTCAAAACTGGCGAGCACGAAGCCAGGACGCAAGAAACCGATCCCTGATCCAAGGATTAGTGAAGGAGCCAACAGTCACTTTACATATAACCCAAGCAGCCGACATCCCCTCATGGATGGATCCAATTACCGACTTCTTGGAGAAGGGAGAACTCCCTGAGGATAAGAATGCTTCGAAGGTGGTAAGAAGGGAAGCGGCCAAAGATGTGATAGTACATGGCCAACTATTCAAGAGGGGACTAAACCAACCCCTGTTGAAATGCCTACGCCTCGATCTAACGGACTATGTCTTAAGAGAAGTCCATGAGGGGTGCTGTGGCCACCACATCGGGGGAAAGGCTTTGGCCCGGAAGCTCGTCAGGGCCGGTTACTATTCACCCTCGATGATGGCGGACTCCCAAGAATTCGTGAAAAAGTGCAAAAAGTGCTAGGAAAATGCCAATTTCTATAGGACCCTGGCAACGGAGTTGAGTTTGCTTTTGGCCTCCTGGCCTTTCAGCCAGTGGGGGCTCGACCTCCTGGGCCCCTTTCTAGTGGGCCCCGGACAGGTCAATACTTAATCGTGGCCATAGTTACTACACCAAGTGGGTTTAGGCGGAGGCCCTGGCCAGCATATCGTCAGCAAATTGCCGAAAATTCAGGTGGCAGAAGGTGATCTCCCAGTTCAGAATCTCGGAGGTCGTAATATCGGATAATGGGACACATTTTGCTAACAAGAAGTTTGGTGAGTTCCTTACCGGTCTAGGGATAAAGCAAAGGTTCTCGTCAGTAGAGCACCCGCAGACCAATGGCCAAGTGGAAGCAATGAATAAAGTCATCCTCCAAAGCCTTAAGAAACGACTTGACCAGAAGAAAGAAGCATGGGTAGACGAACTCGCATCAGTTTTATGGTCCTACAGGACAACACCACGATCCTCCACTGGGGAGACGCCTTTCCGGCTCACCTACGGGGTCGCTGCGATGATCCCTGTGGAAATAGGAGAACCTAGCCCACGACTACTCCTTGGCGGAGTTGAGGAAGCAATGAAGAACAAGGTTGTCAAACTCGCGAGTCTAAGTAAACTCGTGGAGCTGACCTAGACTCGACTCGCGAGTTAACTCGTAGACTCGTACGAGTTCACCTGTTATGAAGTTTATATATATATATATTCTTACATAATGTATATTTACTCAATTCTAACCCTTCAAAATTAATAATATCAATCTTAAAGCACATAATAAATTAAAATAGTAGCATACATTATAACAAATATTTTAAAATATACATTCAAATCAACTATAATTATTCTTTTACAAATACAACATAGAACACACAAAATTAAAAATTCTAAATCTGTAATACTAAATCTTTAATTAAACATTGAACAATATCAAATAATCAAATTAAATTTAATCAAAATAATTAATTACTAATCATCCATGAATGGATGAACCATCTGGCCATCTAACATAAACGATAAGCAATAGGCTAAAATTAGAAGCAATAAAATTAAAAAAAAAACTAAATCAAGAAGTAAAGGCTCAAAAAAAGGGCAAAAGGCATACAAAAAATAGAGGATGCAGAAGAAAAGAAGGGGCAAAGTCCCAGCAACAGCAGATCGAAGACAAGGGTGCAGTAGGCAGCGGTGGTGAGGGTGCAGCAGCAGCACGAAACGATGGCGACAAAGAGTCATGGATTTCACGACGGTGCATACCAGAGTAGAGATAGGAGTGTAGGAGAAGTAGTCGAACTCGTGAACGGTGATAGCACGATAGAGTTGCGGATAGTGGAGATATGAAGAAATACAAAACAGAGGGCAACATAGGTAAAATTCACAAAGACAATGGTGCAAATCAGAGCAGAGATAGCAGACACAGGCGAACAACGGTGGCTTGACGGGGAACAACGACTGCGGCAGAACATGGAGAAAGTGAGATTTGAGAGAAACGACGCAAATGAGTGAGTTGTGGGTGAGTTTTCTTTCATTCTTTGGGAGTGTTATCGTAACCCTAATAAAAAAAAGTGTTTTTTTGGATTCAAAATAACGTCTTTTTGAGCAAAAATGAAGAAAAACACAATCTTGCTAACTCGGTCCTAAACTCACGAGTTTGTCCGAGTTTGACCGAGTCTAGCCGAGTTTACTCAGGATAGAGTCTATGTCCGAGTCAACTCGAATCCATATCTAAACTCATAAACTCGTACGAGTTTACGAGTTAATTCGAGAGTTTGACAACAATGATGAAGAAGGATCTGGTCGATGAGACCAGGGAGATGACCTACTTATCAGAGACGGCGTTAAAGTAGAGAATAGCCCTGCGGTATAATGCCAAAGTCCTTAAAAGGAGTTTTGAACCAAACAACCTGGTCCTACGATGCAACGATGTAGGTCTGCTGAGCCCAGGAGAAGGGAAGCTGGCAGCCAGCTGGGAAGGCCCGTACAGGATAAAGGAAGTGGTCGGTAGAGGAGCATATAAGCTGGAGCGACTGGACGGGAAGGAGGTACCCAGAACATGGAACGTAGGGAATTTAAAGAAATTCTACTCCTAGAAGCCTCAACGGACCCGGTGGTCAGTCGGTACCCCGATTTAGTAAAGAATCTACTGTTTACTTATCTTTAGTTTCATGTTCATTTGCTACTGTTTACTTACCTCGTTTGTTTAGTTCGTGAACTTAGCATGCTTTAATTACACTTTGTTGAACTTTAATAATTTATTTTTATTTCCAACTTACTGCCTTCAAGGCATCGTTCGGTTACTTTAACCAGCCAGTTCAATAAGATTGCGGCATCACAGGACTGATCACCCCAGGAGCCATCAAAATCATGAAGTACCACACTAAACAGCTACAAAAATATGGCCATAATACAAGTACTTAAATAATAAAAGCCACTTTTTGGCTTCTTTTGTTGTCGGTGTGCGACAAAATGGTAAATTGTTTTACAAAAACTACAAACTACCAGTTCAAAAGTACATAACACTAAGCCACAAGCGGCAAAAGGAAATTATACAAAATGCACAAGTCTTTACTTTTCACTTCTTCGGGAGGTCGACAATCTTGCCATCTTTAATGGTATTGAAGGCGCTAACGGCCGAGACATCGAAGTCGGGAGCCAGCAGCTTCACTTGAGCTTTAATCGCCTCCTCTGTGGCCCCGATGGCATTTCGAGTGTGCTTCACTGTCTGGTGCACGACTTCCCACACTTTCGTACATTTGTACCAGCAAGTACACTAGGTCGTCCAAGTAATACCTGAGCGAGTCAGGATCGATCCCATGAGGGTTGTGGTTTGAAGCAAGCTATGGTTATCTTGCAGGTCTTAGTCAGTCGAAATCAGAAGGTTGTGGATTGAGGCTTAATTGCATTAAAGGAATATTGTATAAATTACTTTTTATATCAAATAGAGTCAGTAATAGGAATATAGTTGAGGATTGGAGTTGCTTTGCCTTTCTGAATGAACTCTAGTAGTACTGTCTTCTTTGCTTGTGAGTGATCTCTTCTATGGCAGGCTGTATGTGATTGATGCCATGGGCTGTGGTCATCAATCTCCTATACTCTAAATTAAACGCCATTGGCCGTGGTCATCTAATCTGACAAAGGGTGAAGCTCTAGCAGTTCATTCTCTTGGCGATCCTACTCAAAACGCCACAGACAAGGTCGAATCTTCCGGACCAGAGGATGCTGCTTCTTTGGATTTTAGCCTATACCACGGAGACCCTAATTTCCATGGAAATTGGCTAAACTGGTGTCTCGAGAAGTCCCCAACGAAGTCTTGGATTAGCCGTCTGATAGATGTATAAACATAGCTGTTGGTTCGCGCTTTCTAGTCACGTATTCACACGAATCCAAGTAGACGCGGGTGTTTGTCAGGCATGTTCATCTTAGTATGATGAACAGAGTTGATTGTCACTGATCATCCTATTCACCATGTTGAAGAGTGAGTATACATCTTAGAAATAAATCAAACACGGATCGAAGAAGAAACAGTAATACTTTTATTAATTCATAGGACTCAGCAGGGTTCCTCCCCTCAACCTAGGAGGTTTAGAAACTCATACTGAAAAGAAAATACAATAATAAATGTGTAAAGTGGTAAAAGAAGTCTCCAAAGTCCCCGAATAACATAAATCTAATCCCTTAAATACTAAATAATGACTAATAAGGGTAAAACAATTTTTTTAGTGCTAAAATCTACTTTTGGAGCCCACTTGGTGAGTGTTTGGGCTGAGCTTTGATGAGATCCACATGCTATGAGGCTTCTAGTGTGTTGAACGCTGGCTAGGGGGTCCTCTCTGGGTGTTTGGACGCTGGTCTCTGCTCTGTGGGCGCTGGATGCCTAGAAGGGGGCAGGTAGCTGGCGTTGGACGCCAGTTTTGGACCTTCTAATCTGAATCAAAATATGGACTATTATAAATTGATGGAAAGCTCTGAAAGTCAGCTTTCCATAGCCGTTAAGAATGCTCCATTTGGACGTCTGTAACTCCAGAAAAGCTCTTCCGAGTGTAAGGAGGTCAGATTTGGACAGCATCTGTAATGCTTTTTGTGTTCTGAATCAGACTTTTGCTCCAGCTCCTTAATTTCAGCCAGAAAATATTTGAAATTGCATAAGAATACACAAACTCAAAGTAGAATCCAAAAATGTGAATTTAACACTAAAACCTATAAAAACTTAATAAAAACTAAACAAAACATACTAAAAACTATATGAAAATGATGCCAAAAGCGTATAAAATATCCGCTCATTACTGTCTCTTTATTTTTCTTCTTCAGTTCCACAACCTCAGCCTTAGCAGTGTTTGCCGACAAGACGGCATCGTCGCACTCCTTCTCCAACTCCTTCAGCCGACCTTGGGCAACATTGAACTGGCACTCCAGAGTAAGCTCTCACTCGGTAAGCCAGGCAACCGTCGCATCAGAAGTCTTGATTTTTTCTTTAGAAGTAGTCAGCTGTGTCTTCAGCGACTCCACCTCCAGTTTTAACTTTCCATGGGCATTGACGGCTGCCTGAAGCTTACCCTCCAGAGTTTGAGCCCCAGCCAAAATGGGTTCCACTTTCCTCGCTATGGTGGCAGCCCGGAGCAAGGTGCGATACACCCACTTGGCCCGGGAGGCAAGATCTCCACCATGAAAGAAGTCCTCCGTGCTGGGTAGGACTTGGGAGTCAATAAAGTTTCTAGCATCGATGTTCTTCTCCATTACGGTGAGAACTCCCTCGGGGCTAGAGGTCGGTTTTCTTTTCCTCGGATTATCAACAACGATGACCTCGGGCCCCGTCCCCTCTCCCGCGCTTTAAAGTACTTTTCTTTGAAACCATGAAAAGAGTCTTCGAACAACCCGAAAATCCGTCTACCCTGGGCTCTCCGAAAAGACATATATCCCTTCTTGGCTCTCCCTTCCTTTGAGGGATTCGTCAAGACAAAGAACCACAAGAATACCTCCACCGAGACTGGTAGCTCAAGATATTCGCAGACCATCTCGAAGCATCGGATGGAGGCCCAACTGTTCAGGTGCAGTTACGATGGCGCCACGTCACATCGGTTCAGTAGCGCCATTTGGAAGGGAGAGAAGGGGATACGAACCCACAGGCTGGTGAACATTGCTTTATACAACCAGATCTAATCAGCAACCCGGGGAGTGTTTAAGTTAAGATGGCATATTCGTTCCCGGTCTGTGGGAACGAACACGTCGTAATGATCCTCCTCGGGACCTCCTCCGCACAATTGGTCGGTTTACGAAACTCCGTGAGCTCCTCCAGAGTTATTCGCTAATTTGAGTATCCTTCACATCTGATGTCACCCAGGCATACCGGTCTACGGGAGCCCTCACAACAGGACGTTATGTCATACCTACAGTGGAGGCACCACTTAGTCAAACAGTTTGATAGGTCGGAAAACTGGTTAATCCAGAACCAGCACTACGCGTTACAAGCAAGCCTATCTATAGTAGCAAGCATATCTACAGTTAAGAAAATGATAAAAACAAAAACTAGAGATATAGTGGTAACCCCTCCTAAAAGCCTAACTAACAGTGGTGTCATCCAAGTGAAAAAGCATACACAACCTATGAACTACAAAGTGAAACGGTGGCAATAATAGCAATAGCAACATTCATTCACAAAGGATTGAGAAAGAAGTGCTTACCAGGAAGATTGCTGTCAAAGGAAACTGGAAAAATCCGAGGGAATGCAGTTGCAGTTGAATTGGAAGTGGATAAGGGCAGTGGAATCCAAAAATTAGGAGAGGAAAAAATGAGAAGGAATGGTGCAAAAGGGGGAAATGAGAAGATGAAACGTGAGAATGGGGAAAGAAAGTGAACACTGAGGAATAACTGCCACTATAGGGAAGCGCGAAAGTCAGGGGTAGAACTGAATTTTTTTCCAAACTTTCAAGTCAGCCATAATGGCATTAAATGACAGGTGCGGAGAACGAGGCAATGAATGACATTCTCTCGAAACGCTAAAACCCACTCGCGCGTAGGGGGCACGCCCCTATCACGAGTGGCCGACCCCGCGAGCACCCAACCAAAGAGAAAGTATAATGGAACGCGCCAACAACGGCGCCCACGACTATGGTTGACATGTTGGGGGCACTGTTTTGGCCCAGCCCAACTGGTCTGATGGCCAGGCCCGACCGGTCGACCCGACAGGTATGCAACAGTCGAACCGGCAAGAAACCTGAGACACCTCCTCTCTCCCTGTGAGGTACATGACAGCTGGAGAAGGAAATTTCCTGGAAGTGGGTTTGTTCCTGTGGGACCCGCCATAGGTGCAGACTATATAAGGGGAGGACCCTACCCCTCTCCCAAGTACATCACCTAACCCTCACCTTTTCTGCCACCTTGTATGGATTCTGACTTGAGCGTCGAAATCCCTTTTGCAGGTGGCTCCCCCTCTCATCACACCACCAGCCTGGGAGATCGAGAAGCTCCTTTTCTCTCCCTCCAACGCTTGCCCGGGAGGTCCAGTCACGCTCGAGCAACCCACATCTAGGTTTCCTGATTGTACACCCCGCATCTCCGACCCGTTCAGGAACCAACCGACTAACCGAACAAAGTTAAAAGCAAGAAAAAATAACTGTAAAAATATAAAAAATTAAAAATTACAAGAATTATATTAAAATGTATAAAAATTGACAAGTATCTAATTGAAAACGATAAAATTTAAATAATAGAAAAAAAAAGATAGAATTAAAATGACTAAAAGAAAAATGGAGTCGACCAATATTTACGTGGACTCTTGACTCATGTTTGTAAGGCCCACATCGGTTGGAGAGGGGAACGAAGCATGCCTTATAAGGGTGTGGATACCTCTCCCTAGCATGACGCGTTTTGACAAGTGAGTGTGGGGGGCTTCGGCTAGCATCCCTATCGTCAAAAGCAAAACCGTTAGGCCTTGTGTGCCAAAGCGGACAATATCGTGCTAGCGGGTGGTCTGGGCTGTTACAGATGGTATCAGAGCCAGAACCCAGATCGATGTGCCAGCGAGGGCGCTGGACTCCCTTAGGGTGGTGGATTGTAAGGCCCACATCGGTTGGAGAGGGGAACGAAGCATGCCTTATAAGGGTGTGGATACCTCTCCCTAGCATGACGCGTTTTGACGAGTGAGTGTGGGGGGCTTCGGCTAGCATCCCTATCGTCAAAAGCAAAACCGTTAGGCCTTGTGTGCCAAAGCGGACAATATCGTGCTAGCGGGTGGTCTGGGCTGTTACAATGTTTCCATGCGTCAGTGTAACTGGGAATTGTTAAAATCTGTGAATGTGTGAATGCATGGAAACTCCCCTAATTTAATGAAACTAATCCTATTTTTAGAGAAAAAATCTTAAACTAATTCATATAACCTTGGACTTCAAGTATTTTTAGACTTTAGACTTCAAGCAAACTTACACTTCAAGTAGTCTTAGACCTCAAACAAACATAGACTTCAAGTAGTCTTAAACCTCAAGTAGTCTTGGATCTCAAATAAACTTGAATCCCAAGTAGTCTTGAACCTTAAATAAATTTAGGCACCAAGAATAAGGTAACTTGACCATCGAGTTTAACTCATTCTTATTTTCTCCAACCATGGTGTGCTTCATACACATATGATCTTCAAATTTAACTGTTAAATTCTTTTTTACATCGATCATTTGTGCCAAATTTTTGGCACAACAAAATACTCTTTAAAATGTTAGATGACTTCAATTTTGATGAAGAAGCATTAAAAACTTCAAAACCACCTTTAAATTCAATCCAAAAGTAAATTTGAATTTATCTTCGTCTTTTGTATCAACTTTTACAAACAGGGCGAAGCTTAGTATATATGAAGGGGGCAATGGCCCTTCCCAAATAAATAAATTTTACTTATAAAGTCCTCAAATTTTATAATTTGGCCCCTCCTAATTTTATTTTTTGCTTTTTATTTAGTTGTATTTTCCATGTTAGCCCCTTCCTAAAAAGAGTTCAAGCTTCGCCCTCACAAGCGTATCTTTTATCTTGATTATTTGTCAACTACTTCTCTTTTTCTCTTTTGCAATGCACCTAAAGGACATAGCCATATTCATTTTTGACTTTTTTTTTACCGGATCAGAAAGTTTAATAAATTTTCACCAACCTTAGAGTATATAACTCTTACTTTGAGCATGCTGATGTCAAACTAAGTTTCTTGGTTCACCATCGTATTGACAACAAGTCCCTCAAATTCAACAAAGTTTGAGGTCAACTAACAAGAATTTTTGTCGACCTTCATATCCAGTATCTTGTTAGATAATTTTGACTTACTTTTAGTAATTTTCTTCTTTTGGAATATATTTTTCTTCAACAAAATTAAGAGATTGACATATAGATTGTGACTCGTCTTTTGTTTCGACTGCAAGCATATTGTTTTTGACCTTCAAAAGACATCACACAACTAACAAAAATTACCATTTCTTTAAAAAAGTTCTCATTTCTTACTCTTTTTCTTTTTGTAGCCTTTTCATCTGACAAACTTTTTCTATCAATTGAGCAAAGTCAATAAATTATTGGTTAACTATCTTTTTACTAATTTTGAAGTCAAGCCTATTAATCACTTTTTTTTATAATTTCAAACTCTAGGATCAAATTATAGTACTTATTTCTTATATTTTTTAATTGAATAAGATAGTCTTTCATAATCTCTTTCTTATATTTTTTATTGAGAACAAATTAGAGAGTGTAACATTTAATTATCCTCTAAAAAATTGATCATGAAAACTCTTTTCCAACAGTTTCCATAAATAGATCGACTTGGACTATAAATTTGAGAATCAAGTGAAAGCATTTGTAGTCAGAGAAAAAGAAAAATACCTCATTTTAATTTGCTCGTTATTAGCTAGAACTCCGATTTTCACTGTATAACGATCCATATGCTCGACAGTCAACTCCTCATTTTTTCCAAAAAAATTAATAAAAAATTTTGGAACTTTAACTCATCTAGAGAGCTCTGCTTGCAACACATGGTCAGAAAAAAGAGATATAAAATATAGTTTGTGAGTCAACTTTATGTTGAAATCTATCCTATTCAACATATGCTCGACAACTTGTATAATATTTTGCTCATCAATTTGGATAATATTATGTTGGGCAAAAACTGATTTTATTGGGAATTATTCACCACATCATTAAGGTTCTGCCCCTAACCCTCCAAATAAAGTTGATGACCTCCCAGCAGATTTGGTGCCTTATAATTATCCTGGACTATCCTAGTCAATTCATTCATTTGCGTTGCTACTTGTTCAAATTTAGTATTATCATTTTTTTGTCAAAAAGTTTAAGACAATTATCATTTTCTAAGTCAATTTGTTGACTAAATCATGATGACTTTCTGTTATTTGCTATCTAAAAACTGCTAAGAAATCTATGATGTTAGGAATAGTTGTCCCTCCATTGGGATTTTCGTCGACCTTTTTAAGAACAATGGGTCTTTATGTATTTTTTTAGGTGTCAAAGATATAATAGAAGTCGAACAAGGTACTTCCATTTGTGTCGATGACTGAATCGATAATTAACTTAGCTTGATCTTGCCTATACACATGGTTGCGTCAATATTGGAAAAATTTTTTGTTAAGGTAGTTGTGATATCATGAGTCCTAATATCATTAGTCCCAAATAAAAAGAATTGGCATTAAATATTGATATAAATGTGGATTGTATCTTTATACAACATCTTAGGAATTTATTCCAATAATTGAGTTCAACTGAACATTTGTATATACAATAGGAATAGTTGGATTAGCCAAAGATTGCGAATATTGAAATAACCCATACATAGGCCAATTTATCATATTTACTACAACAATATTAGGAGAAGCCACTGAAGTCACATTTCTGTTGTTCATATGTCTAGTCGGACTTTTAGTAGAAGTCACAGGTACTCGTATCGGTTCAGTGACTTGTGGTTGTGGAGATAGTATTATCTCTTTTGAGTCATAGTCTGACTCTTCAGTTGAAGAGGGTGACTGAAATGACATAGGAATAAACGTGTTTAGACTACTACAGGGTATACATTTACCATTTTATAAACACATACAACAATTTTAGGTAGCCAATCTTACATAAGTCCTACTAAGGGTGACAATTTGTTTTGCCTGGATTTTGGTTTTTCAACATCAACAGAAAATATTGACCAAACTTATATCAAGATCTCAATTCAAAGAGAAGATGCAACTCTTTTTTTTTAGTTTCTCTTAGGATTTATAGAGAATACCCAATAGATGTGTAAAAAATAATAATGATAGAAATCTAGAAGTAAGAAAGAACAAGTGCAAAATCATAAAGAATTAAAAATTACAAGACTTGTATTAAAATGTATAGAAATTGACAATTGTTTGAATGAAAATGCACAGAATTTAAATAATAGAAAGAAAAGACAAAATTGAAATTATTGAAAGAAAAATGGAGTATCTCAATACTTACGTGGATTTATGACTCATGTTTTCGTGCGTCTTTGTGACTAGGAATTGTTAAAGTCAGTGAGTGTGTGAATGCATGGAAGCTCTATGATGCGTGAGCATCTTTCCTATCTTTTCTTAGTGAATTTGTATTTAATTGGTTAAGTTTAATTAAGAATTAATTATCTTTTAGCCACTATGGATGCCACTTTGAGTCTTATACAATTCTGTTTATTTTAGGTAGCATTTGGTTAGATTTGATGGAGCTTCCGCAGGAAAAGAGAAGAAGGCTATATTGGGCAGGAATGACTTAGAGGATGGAGAGGAAGCTTGCACAAATGAAATCAGCACAAGAATTAAAGGAGATGATAGCGAGGAGCGACACGTGCGCGTGCTTGACGCGTGCGCGTGCCTGACGCGTGCGCGTGATTTGGAGCTTTTCATGGCGACGCGTGCGCGTACCTGACGCGTACGCGTGACACGCAAAGAAGACCATCGACACGTACGCGTGACATGCGCGACATGCAGAAAACGCAGAAAACACTGATTTTAAATTCTGATTTGAACTTTTATTTTTAAAATAGGAAAAGATATTATTTTAGTTTTAGAAGATAGATTTTAAATTTATTAGGATTAGATATAAAAGGGATTTCCAATTAGTTCACGGGGATTCCACCTCAACCAAAATATATTTTATCAGAATCCTTATTTTCTCTCTGAATCATGAGCAACTAAACCTCCACTGTTAAGGTTAGGAGCTCTGTCTATTGTATGAATTGATATTATTACTTTTCTATTTTAATTCATGTACTAATTTATATTTAAGAATTCTTTTCATTCTTTATCTTATGAATTTGGGTGGAACGGAAGTATGACCCTCTTTCTAATTGAGTTCTTGTATAACTTGAAAAAGCTCTTTACTTGAACAACAGCTTGAAAACATATTCTCCTAAATTTCTAATTATCTGGACTTAACGGGATACGTGACATATAATTCTCTTATATTTGGGTAATTAAGATTTCTATGGCACATAAACTAGAATTAAACTTCACCCCCTAATTGGAATTAATTGACCAAGGAATTGGTGGTTGATGAATTTTAGAGGAGACTAGAAAGGTCTAAGGAATTAGGGTGTCTAGTCACATATAGTTTGCCATGAATTAAATCTTGCATGATTAAAATAAATTAATAAGAAAAGTCAATTCAGAAAATAGATAACTCTGAAGCCTTAACTATTTCTCCATACTTTATTCCCAACTTATTTACTTGCCTGCCTTTAATATTCTGTCTATTGTTTAATGCTTTTGAACACCAAAACACTATTTTCTGCTTGCCTAACTAAGTAAATTAATCAACCATCGTTGCTTAGTCCATCAATTCTCGTGGGATCGACCCTCACTCACCTGAGGTATTACTTGGTACGACCCGGTGCACTTGCCGGTTAGTTTGTGGTTGTAAATTACGCACCAAGTTTTTGGTGCCGTTGCCGGGGATTGATAGTAATTAACAACTATTAGTTGTTTGATTGCTTAGATTAGGCATTTTAATTTTAATTTTATTTAAATTTTGCTTTATTATTTTCGAAAAAAAATTATAAATAAATAAATAGCACTAATATTTTTCTTAATTTCTGAAATTAAGTTTGGTGTTTCCTAGTTAGTCTTATTTTAATTTTTCTTATTTAATCTTCCTAACAATTTTGAAATTTTTTGTTCTATTTTAATAAGTAATTTTCGAATTTTAGAGTTAACTTTTTTTAGTATCTTTTATTTTATTTCTTTCACACAGGTTACCTCACTGGGAATTCTCTACACTCTGACGTAGAGATTCCCATCTTTTCTTATTTTCTGTCTGTTTATGCGCAGGAACAGAGCCAAGGAACATCTCTTAGACTTTGATCCTGAACCTGAAAGAACTTTCAGGCAGCGTTTGCAACAAGCAAGACTTTACAAGGCTGCAGAATCCACTATGGATCCTAATAATGTTGTTAATGCCAATGTGAAAAATTTGAATGGGGATGATCAACAAAGGATAGTGCTTGGCTCTTACTCTCTGCTCCTACTACATATCTTTATGGAAAAAGCATTGTGGTGCCTCCTATAGCTGCGAACAACTTTGAGTTGAAGCCACAATTGGTCACCCTGGTGCAACAAAACTGCCAGTATCATGGTCTTCCCTACGAAGACCCAAATCAATTTATTTCTAATTTTCTGCAGTTTTGTGATATTGTGAAGACAAATGGAGTGAACCCAGAGGTGTACAAACTCATGCTCTTCCTATTTGCTCTGAGGGATGCAGCAAAGCTATGGCTAGATTCCCAACCCAAGGAGAGTTTGGATACTTGGGACAAGGTTGTCACTGAGTTTCTTATTAATTTTTTTCCACCAAAGAAGCTGACTAAGCTTAGGGTGGAGGTTCAGACCTTCAGGCAGAAGGATGGTAAAACTCTTTATGAAGCTTGGGAGAGGTACAAGCTACTGACTAGGCAATGCCCTCCGGCCATGTTCTCCAAATGAACCCAACTAGACATCGTTTATGAAGGTTTGGGTGAAATGTCCAAGATGTGCTTAGATAATTCTGCAGGTGGATCATTGCACAAGAAGAAGACACCAGAGGAAACTATTAAGCTGATTGAATTGGTTACTAGTAACCAATATTTATACTCATCTAATAGGAATCATGTGAACTCAGAGACTTCTCAGAAGAGAGGTGTGTTAGAAATAGAAGCTGTTAATGCTATTCTTGCTCAGAACAAGCTTATGTCTCAGCAAATAAATTTACTCACTCAGCAGATGGGTGAAATGCAAGTCTCAGCTATCAACACCCAAAATTCACCTCAAGAACTCTCTTATGACATGACAGGTAATTTTGTGCAAAATGATAATTATGATTATACTCAATCCTCTTATGAATAGGTCAATTACATGGGGAGTGCTCCTAAAAATCCCAGTAATGATCCCTATTCCCAGACCTACAATCAGGAGTGAAAAAATCACCCAAATTTGGGTGGAGAGACCAACCTCAAAGAGCTCTGAGTTTCAACAATAATTCTCAGGGCGGCTTCCAACAGAACAATCACAATAACCGCCAATTTCAATCTCATCAACAACAACCACCTCCGCAGGAAAATTCTAATTCCCAAGAAGATTCTAATTGGGAGATGATGAGGAGTTATATGCAGGAAACCAGAGCATCAATCAAGAATTTGGAGATTCAGATGGGTCAAATAGCCACAAGAGTTAATGAAATTGATCAGAGGACCACTAATAGCCTTCCTGGTAATACTATTCTAAATCCAAGAGAGGAATGCAAGGCTATCACTTTGATAAATAGACAAGTGGCAAGTATTAAAGCACAAGATAATGAGGAGCCAGTTGAAAAAGAAGATTGCAAGGTTATTCAATTGAGAAGTGGTAAAGTAGCTGGCTCAGAGACCAAGGTCAATGGAGAGTTAGTTGAAAAAGAAGTTCCAGAGGAGAAGAAGGAAGAAGTAGAGCACGTCCCTCCAAAGCGTGCAGACAACCCATTCCCAGACTCTCTTGACACTTATCCTACATTGCCAAAGGCTCCTGAGTACAAGCCTAAAATGCCATATCCTCAGAGACTTCAAAAGGAGACCAAGGACAAGCAGTTTTCAAAGTTCTTGAAAGTTTTCAAAAAGTTACAAATCAATATTCCTTTTTCTGAGATTTTGGAGCAAATGCCTCTCTCTATGTCAAGATCATGAAGGAGCTATTATCAAAGAAGAAGCCTTTAAAGGGAGATGAGACAGTGGTCCTGACTAAGGAATATAGTGCCATCATTCAGAATAACTTGCCAAGGAAGATGCTGGATCCAGGAAGCTTCCAAATTCCATACACCATTGGGAGCACAACCTTTGAGAAAGCATTATGTGATCTGGAAGCAAGCATCAATTTAATGCCCTTGTCTGTGATGAAGAAGTTGCAAATCCAAGGGGCACAACCCACAGGGATAGCATTACAGATGGCAGACAAATCTATGAAGCCTGCATACGGATTAGTGGAGAATATCTTGGTCAAAGTGGATAAATTCTTCCTTCCAGCAGATTTTGTGATTCTTGACACAGGGGAGGATGAGAATACCTCTATAATCCTAGGAAGTCCTTTCCTAGCCACTAGGAGAGCTCTAATTGATGTAGAAGTGGGTGAATTAGTGCTCAGAGTGTATAATGAGCAACTGGTCTTTCATGTCTTCAAAGATATACATTCAGTAGGTAAAGAAGAGAGGTGCATGCAGACTGAGCTTATTGATCCAAACCTTCAAGAACTCCCTGATGATGCACAGCAGAAATTGCAACTCAAATCTCCTTTGGTGACAATCAATAAAATTCCTCCTGACACCAAACCTAAGTTTGGTGTTGGGAATGCATCATCCACCAAGGAGGAGGTTCCCAAAAAGAAGAAAATACCCAGGGGATGGAGAAACAAAAAAAATCCCCACTGAAGGTTTCTCCCCAGGAATAAAGGTAGTGTTAACTAGAAATCCAGTGTGGATTTATACAGTAAATAGAATCCTCTCTCTGGAGCATATTGAGCTAATTTATGAAATCGTCTTACTATTTTTTTATGTCTTTCTATGCCCCTCTTTGTTTTCAGTTCTTCTTTGCTTAAGGACAAGCAAACCTTTAAGTTTGGTGTTGTCGCTTCGCTTATGGCTTTTCTATGGGACCAAAGGGAGGTGAATCATCTTCACTGAGGATCATAGCCAGAGGAATGAGATGGCCACCAACATAACTGAGGTGGTTGAGTTCCTTTCATTCTATATTCCTTCCCGCTCTTACTATGTTATGTTCCGGTTTTCTGCTATTTTTTCTTGTTTATTGCATGATCCTTTATCAGTTAGATTCCTAGGTTCGAGTTTAGTTATGTTATTTTGAAAATATCTATTATTTGCTTTAATGTTGAAAGGTGCCTCATATATTGCCCGCTAAGGTTGAAATCAAAAAGAAAGAAGAAAAGATGTAGTGCATGAGAAATTGAGTTTAATTTTTAGAGTAGTCTCATTTATTCAAATGTGGTGGTATTTTCTGTGAATCTGAATGCATGACATGAACAATGCATATTTAAATTTAAATCAAAGAATGTTGATGTACAAGGAATAGAAATTTAGAGAACTATTATAAAGTCTCTGCAATAAGTAAAAGTTTAATCCTTGAAGCAAAAGAAACAGCATTGAAAAAAAAAAAGGATATAAAAGCAAGGTCCAAGGCTCTGAGCATCAATGACTAGGGAGGTCAGACATGATTAAAAGCTCAAAGAGTTGTTTCCCTAGTCATATGCTTGTGGTGTTCTTGTGTCAAGTAATCCTTGAGACAAAAACATTTAGAGTCAAGATCAATTGCAATTAACAGAGTATGCCAAAGGTTTTGAGCACCATTGTCTGGGAGTAACTGAAAGGAAAACCAGAACTTAAAGAGAGTTTTCCAGTTAAGTGCTTGTGGTATTTCTGTGTCAAGTAATTCTTGAGACAAAACATTTAAAGTCACGACTAGGCTCAAGGTGCAAAGCACCAAAGAAAAGAGAATTAAAGTAAATTTTGTTGTGTTCAAGGATTAAACTGGCGTATAAAGATAAGAGAATTCATAATATGATCCGGATTCCAATTCCGAATGACACTGACATCCCTCTGATTCAAAGGAGAGTGAGATGCCAAAACTGTTTAGAGTTACAATGAATAAACCCCATTTTAAGAAGAGACACGAGAATAACTGAACTCTCACCTCTCATGCAAATTCACATCTTAATCCTGTACTAATTTTGGTTACTTGAGGACAAGCAACAATTCAAGTTTGGTGTTGTGATGCATTAGCATCTTTTCTATCTTTTTCTAGTGAATTTGCATTTAATTTGTTGAGTTTAATTAAGAATTAATTATCTTTTAGCCACTATGGATACTACTTTGTGTCTTGTGCAATTCTGTTTATTTTAGGTAGCATTTGGTTGGATTTGATGGAGCTTTCGCAGGAAAAGAGAAGAAGGCTATATCGGATAGGAATGGCTTAGAGGATGGAGAGGAAGCTTGCACAAATAGAATCAGCACAAGAATTAAAGGAGATGACAGCGAGGAGCAACGCGTGCGCGTGCCTAACGCGTGCGCGTGATTTGGAGCTTTCCATGGCGACACGTGCGCATACCTGACGCGTACGCGTGAAAAATGAAGCTGTACAGCGACGCGTGTGCGTATCTGACGCGTACGCGTGACACGCAAAGAAGACCATCGACGCGTACGCGTGACTGACGCGTACGCGTGACATGCGCGACATGCAGAAAATGCAGAAAAAGCTAATTTTAAATTCTGATTTGAACTTTTATTTTTAAAATAGGAAAAGATATTATTTTAGTTTTAGAAGATAGATTTTAAATTTATTAAGATTAGATATAAAAGGGGATTTCCAATTAGTTCACGGGGATTCCACCTCAGCCAAAATACATTTTATCAGAATCCTTATTTTCTCTCTGAATCATGAGCAACTAAACCTCCACTATTAAGGTTAGGAGCTCTGTCTATTGTATAGATTGATACTATTACTTTTATATATTAATTCATGTACTGATTTATATTTAAGAATTATTTTCGTTCTTTATCTTATGAATTTGGGTGGAACGGAAGTATGACCCTCTTTCTAATTGAGTTCTTGTATAACTTGGAAAAGCTCTTTACTTGAACAACAGCTTGAAAACATATTCTCCTAAATTTCTAATTATCTGGACTTAACAGGATACGTGACATATAATCCTCTTATATTTGGGTAATTAGGATTTCTGTGGCACATAAACTAGAATTAAACTTCACCCCCTAATTGGAATTAATTGACCAAAGAATTGGCGGTTGATGAATTTTAGAGGAGACTAGAAAGGTCTAAGGAATTTGGGTCTAGTCACATATAGTTTGTCATGAATTAAATCTTGCATGATTAAAATAAATTAATAAGAAAAGTCAATCCAGAAAATAGATAACTCTGAAGTCTTAACTGTTTCTCCATACTTTATTCCCAACTTATTTACTTGCTTGTCTTTAATATTCTGTCTATTGTTTAATGCTTTTGAAAACCAAAACACTATTTTCTGCTTGCCTAACTAAGTAAATTAATCAACCATCGTTGCTTAGTCCATCAATCCTCGTGGGATCGACCCTCACTCACCTGAGATATTACTTGGTACGACCTGGTGCACTTGCCGGTTAGTTTGTGGTTGTAAATTCCGCACCACTCTCCTAACATATTGAAACTAATCCTATTTATAAAGAAAAATAAATTCTAAACTAATTGGTATAACTTTGGACTTCAAGTAAACTTACACTTCAAATAGTATTGGATCTCAGGCAAAGTTAGACTTTAAGTAGTCTTAAAACTCAAGTAAACTTCGATCCCAAATAGTCTTGAATCTAAGCAAATTTTGACACCAAGCATAGAATAACTTAACTACCAAATCTAATTCATTCTTATTTTCTCCAATGCTTGATGCACATATAATCTTTAAATTTAACTGTTGAATTTTGTCTGACATTGATCATTTGTGTCAAATTTTTAGCACAACAGTAGGTATAGGTATAAGGATTAAGGAAAACACAAAAATTTGGAGATTGAAACAAAAATGCTATGACTTTTATTTTGTAGATTTATCCAAAGCATTCCAACTACGAATCCCTTCATTTTTAACCCATCATCCCTCAAACACTATAGCCATTAGCCAAGCTCTCATCATCTCTACCTTCTCACCTCATTGCCTTCTTGTAGATTCATTGGATATCCAAAATCATAGTAAATAAGGACAAAGTTAGACTAAATTTTAGTGGGGTTAAAAGTTAATTTTGTAAAGTAATATAAAAGAGAAAATTAAATATTTTAAAAGATGCTAAATTAAAATTTTTATATGATTTATAAAGAAAAATTGAGATTTAGAGGGACCATTATCCCTCTCTTTGTATAAGGCTTCGACTCTGATAGTGAAAAAATATATATATGATAAAAAATATTGCTAGGCAAACGATATTAATAGTGAAAAAAATATACACGATGAAGTTCAAAAGATAAATCAACATACTCATCATTGTCGCTACTATCAATGATTTATGTTGGTGACAAAGCTAAATTATTGTTTCTATCTCTTTCTGTATCCATGAATGACCTTTGACACTTTCCATGTCTATATAGAATAAGGTAAAGAAGGATGGAGTCAATAATGCTAAAAAATCTATTTTCTTTTTATTGGCATCTCTATTAATGAGGTTAGTCAAGTAGGTAATTTACTCATTGGTTTAAATAAGTGTGGGAGTCAAATTCTACTTTGTGTAGGTAGTAATTTATTAATCAATAATAAATTTTTAAATAAAACTACAATCTATAACAAATTAATTTTTATCTTCTTAATCTATCATACTATAAAAAGATACTGTATTAAACCAAAATATAACTGTTTTTTTTTTTAAAGAAACGGTAATATACCTGATTATATAATCAATAGATAATTCTCACTCCACAAAAAGTACCAAAGTATTAAATTGACAAATTAATTAATGAACACTTGACCTAACTTGATTTCCAAATATTTAAGAATAAAGTATCGTTCTTACCTTTAGCATTTTAGGTAAATTCTATTTGTGTTTCTAATGTTTAAATTATTCTATTTGTATTTTTAACGTTTGAAAAAGTGATTCAATGTTATCCTGCCGTTAATTACACATTATGAGTTTTAGTTTGAATTTTGAAAATCTCTTCTTAAAGTTAAAATACAAATGTTTGGAACAGAATGGATGATCTACTTCGAAAAATAGGTCATCAAAAGTTGAAACTAATCCCTGCAATATTTACATAATTCACTCTTTTAGGAACATAATTAAACCTAAACACAAGTAGTGGGTACAATGTTGAAATCGAACACATTCAAGTGACACCTAATTGAGAATGAATACATTTAAGTAAGAATAATTGAAAAATACAATCTAATTTGCTAGTATAATTGACGGCAGGTAGAATAACATTGAATCACTTTTATAAACGTTAGAGATACAAATAGGACTTACCCCAAATATTGGGGACAAAAACGATATTTTACTCAAATATTTAATTGTCTTTTAGAAGTTTATTGTTTTATGAACTTTATATTTTAAGGTAAAATATATTTTTTTTTGCCTCTGAAATTTGTCAAAAATTTTAAAAATATCTCTAAATTTTATTTTGTTTTAATTTTATTCCTAAATTTTTTTATTTGCATCAAATATATTCCTGACAGCTAAATTTTCAGAAAATTTAGGACTAATCCAACAATAATGCAAGACAATTATATCTGATTTGCTTATGTTAAAATTTTTTTTTTAAAATTATTGTTAAATTGGTCCTAATATTTTCAAAATTAGCTATCAAGAGTATATTTGATTATAAAAATCAAAATTTTTTAAAACAAAATTAAAATAAAATAAAACTTAATAATATTATTAAACTTTTTAACAAATTCCAAAGACAAAAAATATATTTACCGTATATTTTGTTATCAACAAAATTAAATTCGTACCAAACAGCATAGTTATCAACTTATCATATAAGAAGTATGAGACAGAAACATAATAATGAACAACCAGTACTTTTTTACATTAATTAAGAACACACTAACATACATTAATACATATATATGAATTATACTTAAAAGCACAAATTACACACAGTGACAGTGAGGTCCCTTCTTTTTGCCCACAATACATCATTTCCAACCACTTTTCCAACTTCTCTTATCTAATATATAACACAATAATAATCTCCCCCTAACTATGTGCTACATATTTTCACCCTTACTCAAGCTCATAATTAATCCACCATAATTAAGCAATATTCCAAGGAGAACAAGAGCACACACTGGTAATTTCAAATCATCAATTGACTCACTGATAAATGTCTGCAGCAGAAGCTGAAATTGGTTGGTTGATATGATTGAACATATTCATATTATTGGTGAAGAAATTTTCAGCAGCTGGTGTTGGTGGCAGAAGATAATCATATTGTGTTTGTGTATGATGATGATGAAAGGGCAGATTAGGTGGTGTTGTGTTGATGAGATGAACGATATGATTGAGTGATTGAAGCCTCTGAGAAAGTTCTTCCAACTGGGCCCTAAGGATTGAATTTTGAGACTCAACACACAAATATTGCTGTGTGGTGATGTCTATGCCTTTAAGGATTTCACTCTTTTCCTTTCCAAGCTTGCATACCTCACTCATAAGATCATCCATGTGATTCTGTTTCCTCATCCTTGATCTTCTTGCTGATTCCCTATTCGATTGCTTCCTCTTCTTCTTCCTTTCATCCATCATCATCAACAACATATCCTCCTCCGAACCCGAGCTTTGAAGGGTCGAGTTTCCGCTCGATGAAGCCATGGTTGTAACAGAATATAATAGAACAATGGATTGAGACGCAGGACCCCAGAAAAAGAGTGAGACAATTTGATTACACTACCTTATTTGGACGATGATTAGTCTTAATTATTAATAGTATTATACAATAGCGTAAATGAAAGAGAAGATTAATGAGAAAACATAGAACCAATAGAGGAAGACAACAGAGAAAGATTGAACAAGGTGGGTCCTGCGCCTGAGGGAAGAATTGATCATAAAACCGGAACGAAGGATTTCACTCAGAACTGGAGACATGAATATGAATAAACAGCGTTAACAAATCAGTGGCAGCAGCATGAAGATTTGTTGGTTTCCTGCAATGAAGAAATGAAAAGAAAGGGATGGAGATTAGAGGTTATAGAAGAAAGAAGAAGCAGAGGAGAAGGGGGAAGTTGTATGGGTGAGTGAAGGGTGGTTTTATAGAAGAAAAAGATGAAGAAGAAGAAGAAGAAGAAGGTGAAGGGGACAATGGAGGAAAAGACGTTGTACTAGAAACCAAAGTGATAGGAAAAAGAAGAGAAAGAAAGAAAGAAAGAAAGAGTAGGAAAAGTTTGGGCAAAAAGAAAGTGGAATTGGAATTGGAATGTGCTGCTACGCAGCCTACAAGGTTTGATGGAACAGAGAGTTGATTGGGTATGTGTGGTACAAACTCATTTCATCTACAATTTAAAATTAATTTATTTATTTGGTGGTTCGATCATTCTTGGGGTTAAAAATATAAATAAACGG
>NC_029791.2:106035106-106042264 GCF_000816755.2 Arachis ipaensis
TAGTCATTTATTGTTAACCAAAAGTCCAAAACCATTGGATTCATCTATATTACTTGGTTGGATGCATGATCTTAATGCTATTTTTAAATGGAATGTGATGTCTTATGTGTTGATAATAACATATTAAAATTTTCTTCCGTTTAAAAAAGTTTGATACATTAAAATCATAGTTTTTTTTATTATTATTTAGGCAAAAGTAGGTGGAACTGATTTTTTCCGCAAATTAATTAAAATAGTATCTAAATAAAAGATTTTTGATATATTAAATAACTGGACTAAGATATTTTATCTCATCGTCACTGTATTGCACATTTGGTTCTAGCCTTCTACAACCAAACTTAAAGAAAAAAAAAATATTTTTTGAACCATCCATATTTGTTTTAATTTTTATTATATAGCCATCATCAAATATTGCATTCTTCGTAATGCTCAATTCCATATAAGGACAACATATACAAATCGATCGTTACTCAGAAATGCAAATGAGACAGAAAAGATGGAATAATGTTATCAAATTCATGAATGGTTCATCATTATTGTGGGCAATACACAAATTAATTAATTAATACTACACCAATGTATATAGTCCCTGAACCTAATTTAATTGTTGTGATTAATCCATGGATGGAATATTCCATTGTTCGAAAGAAAAGCGTGTCTTACAAACAATCCTACATCATCACATCACAATAATAGCAAAGTAAAAGGGAAGGCAAAAGAAAATGGCAACATATAAAATTGTGTGAAATCCTGTGTTAATAAATGGAATTGTATGTTCACACTTTACAGCTCAAATGAGTTGGTTTTTTATCCTTGTTATCTGATAGCGACTTCTGGGAGGGTCATTTAATTGGTGTACACATTAAACTTTGTTTGATATACTGATATACATGTTTACTTAATTAACTCTATTTTCTTAACAATGTTGATTGAATTATTAAAAACTCGAGTGATTTGTTGAATTGTTGCAATGAAAGCACATTGCAGCTCAGACGAATGTATCATGAATTTATTTTAGGAGAAAATGACACTTTTTTCGAAATATTTAAGTGATATTCTTTTAATGTATATATATTTTCAAGAGTTAAATAGTATACACTTAGTCTATTTAATTAAAATATTATTTAATAATTATTTTTATGACGCTAAAGGAGTTGTCTTTTATCTATCGATATCGATGACTTTTTTGGCATTTATTGACGTACACCTCTTTCACCTCGATTACCCCTCACTTTTCTTGGAGTATGGATATTAACCACGATTAAAGCATCTATAACCCCTTTGAAATTGATGTTATTAATATTGGGACATCTCACGATCCCGAAACTCCTGACAATTCTTGATCTATTGAACTTCTAATACTTGTGAACGATTAAGTGGAGGAAGAAAATTCTCTTGAGAACTTCGAGAACTCTGACCAACTTATCATCGAGGAGGATGCCTTTGACGAATCTGTTCTTTCTTATGAGCTAACTCCTTTTTCATTTTTTCTTTTTCAAATATTGCTGCAGCCTCGACATCAAATACAACATTACATCGAAGGTACAAAGACACATTTCGATCCTTTAATTTCTGCTGCATCAAAAATTCTAATAACCCCTCGCTAACACCAGGTGTTTCAAGGGTTACCTGAAACTGTAGGTCGATCTCGGACGAGATCTTCTGTGCTGGTCGAAGATGACGTGTCCGACTGGTGGATGGTGGCCGGAGCTGTCGCGCCCGACTTGTTGGACTGACAATGCTGCTGATCCTTTGTTCACCGGGGGGTGGTGGTACCTGCAAGGGACTCCGATACTTAAGTTAGCAAGAGTATTAAGCAGGTTTTTAGTAGAATCAGAGTATGAGTTATACCTGGGTGCTCCAGTGTATTTATAATGGTGTGGAGTGACCTTTTTAGATAAGATAAGTTAATTATCTTATCTTTATCTTTGAGTGAGGTCATCTTATCTTCAAGGGAACCACCCTTATCTCTATAGGCTTGGGCTGCCTTTGGATTTGGGCCGTGTTCCTCTATCTGGGCCCTTTTTTGGGCTTTCCTGGTAATTTGGCCGAGTTCTTTGAGAAGAGGTCGGATAGTCTGACCTGAAGAGGTTGGTCGCTTTGTCGCTAAACATCCTGGGTCGGACAGCTCGACCTAGGGTATGAACAGTGCCCCTGCTCGAGTCTAGTCCTTTTTTTGAGGTCGAGTCTTAGTTTTAGGACTTCGATCCTTCCCTGGTGAGGCCGAACTTGAGCATTTTATCAACTTCGTTGAAGCTTTCGAATGCGAAGCGTTTTCTTCGTTTTCTTTTAAGCGCGCCCTCTTTGTATTTAGCGTCCTTGCCTTGGGAATGCGCGAGGGTTTAATACCCTCATTAATTGATTTTAATGCCTCGTTTCTCTTCTTCCTTTATTTTGAATTTTACACTAAAAAACGGTTTTCTCTTCTCTGTAACTTCCCCTCTCTCTGTCTTTCTGTTTTGCATTTTCGCTTTTTTCTCTGCGACGCTTGTTTGGTACTTTGTTGGTGCTTTGCTTGAGAGGCGTTTTCCGGTTTTGTCGCTCCGGCTTTCAACCTTCTTCAGAGCTTTCCCCTTTTTTCAGGTTAGTTCTTCCTTCCGCTTCTTTACTTCCTTCGTCGCTTGCATTGTTTTATTTCTGGCTTGACTTTGTAAAGTTTGAACCTTTTTTGTTTCGCCGTGCATCTGTTGGTTACTGCTGTGGAGGTATTTTTTGATTTTGAAATGGTTCCAAAAAAGAAAAAAAACGGACGAGCCTTTTAACCCTGATGCCCCTGACTTCGATGCTGTTGAGTTTGTCGACCAGCAGATCGGTCCTTATGGTACCATCCCTACTGATGATGTTTCTCTTCTTCACCATCTAGATTTTATTACTCAAAGTAGCATCAAGATGGCACACATGGGGGCGGCCTTATATCGGACTGCCCAAGATCTTCCTCTTCATGCTACGAAGGCCTTTATGGAGGAGGCCAAGTTGGAGTTCGATCGGATAAAGGGTTTGAAGGAGGAGCTCGAGGTGAAGGTTACCAAGCTAGAGAAAGAGTTGGAGGGTGAGAAGGCTAGTTCTGTTGCCTTGGCAGCTTCTGTGAAGTTGGCTGAAGACACGGCGTTGAGGCACAAGGAGAGTTATGTCACGACCTATAGAGAAATGATGCGTCTCAGGGATGATCTAGAGTCTGCCCGAGCTAATTATACCGAGCTCCAGGGTCACCTTGTAGGCAGCATAAATGATGCTTATGAGAACCTGAAGGAGCCGGTTCGGGTTCTTGAACCTGAGCTCGATCTTACTCTCTTCAGTTTGGACAACGTTGTGAAGGACGGTAAGATTGTCCCTGATGACCCTGATGATGATGATGATGATGTCGAATCTCCTCCTGTGCCTGCCATCAAGACTTCTGTTGTGCCGACTTCTTCAATTCCTTCAGCTGAGGCTGGTCATCCCCGGTCGGATCCTGATTGCCAAATCTTGAACCGGGATGATGGGACAGTGGATGCGGTGCCTCTTCAGACTCGCTCTCCTTCACCCCGTGTTGATGTTGCTGAGAAGCTTTTAGATCCTCAATGATTATTCTGGACATTTGTGTAGATAGCTCGGCTTGTGGGCTTTGAACCTTTTATATGTTGTAATTGGTAGCTCTGACTTTTTGATACTCTCTTAGTTGCTTGTTTAGCAACTTTATTTTGAAAAACAAAGTGGTTTCTCAAGCTCTTGGGGCTGACTTTTGATAGCCTCTTGAGTTTGTTACTATTATAACTTGTGCTTTTTCATAACATGTTTGTCTGCATCTGTTTGGGAGTGTTGGAGTCTTATTGTCTGACCTCTTTTGATTGCCTTTGTATTTTCATACTTGTGGCTTGATTCTTTTGAGGTTGTGGATGTTTGGGTCCAACTTGTATGTTGACTTCCTCACTTCGGCCTAAAGTTATTTCTAGTAATCCGTTTTGTGTGGACCTTTGTTCAGGTCTCTTTCAGGGATTACTTTCATAACTTTATGTTCTGGGCCGACTTCATCATGTCGAGCCCTTCTAAGTTACTTTAGTAATCCTCTTTTTTGGACCTTGTTCAGGTCTCTTTCAGAGATTACTTTTATAACTTTATGTTTTGGGCTGACTTCGTCATGTCGAGCCCTTCTAAGTTATTTTAGTAATCCTCTTTTTTGGACCTTGCTCAGGTCTCTTTCAGGGATTATTTTTATAACTTTATGTTTTGGGCCGACTTCGTCATGTCGAGCCCTTCTAAGTTATTTTATTAATCCTCTTTTTTGGACCTTGCTCAGGTCTCTTTCAGGGATTACTTTTATAACTTTATGTTTTGGGCCGACTTCGTCATGTCGGGCCCTTCTAAGTTATTTTAGTAATCCTCTTTTTTGGACCTTGCTCAGGTCTCTTTCAGGGATTACTTTTATAACTTTATGTTTTGGGCTGACTTCGTCATGTTGAGCCCTTCTAAGTTATTTTAGTAATCCTCTTTTTTGGACCTTGCTCAGGTCTCTTTCAGGGATTACTTTTATAACTTTATGTTTTGTGACTGATCCGACTTCTTTACGTCGGCCAGTCTTTAAGTTATTTTTTAGCAATCCATTTTATTAAGACCTCGTCAGGTCCTTTCTATGGATCACTTTCGATAACTTCTTGCATTATTCTGTTTTCATCTTTGCCGATTTTTTAGAAATTGGGTTTAATCCCCGTTTGGTCGACCTTTTGACGAATTTGGTTTTCATCTTTGTTGGTATTTATCGTGATCGTGCAGTGAATTTGGTTTTCACTTTCTGCCGATCTGTGGCTTTATAATCAGACAGTGAGCGTTTCAGATTAATGCGTCTTGAGAATTTGTAGAAGATCTAAACAAATTTTATTCAAAAGAAAATGCAGATATATACATGTGGGAGTTTTATCCCCCTAAGTCGGGCAATTTGTAGGTCTTTGGCTTGGCACCTCATTAAAAAACCTTTTCAGGAAAAAGAGTGCGCCTTATCCTAAGATCCTTTATCACCCCTAACTATAGTACCTTCTCAGGTTGCAGGCGTGCCACGACCTAGGGAGCTCTCGCCCTTCGAGTTCGGACAGTCTGTAGTAGCCCTTTCCAAGTACTTCTATGACTCGGTAGGGTCCTTTCCAGTTTGCTGCCAGCTTTCCTTCTCCAGGTCGAGTTGTTCCGATATCATTTCGGATTAGGATGGGGTTGTTCTCGGCAAAACTTCGCGGCACTACCTTTTGATTGTATCTCGAAGCCATTCGACATTTCAATGCCTCTTCCCTGATCCGAGCTCTTTCTTGGATTTCCGGAAGTAGGTCGAGTTCTTCCCTTTGAAGTTGGAAGTTGGCTTCTTTATTATAGTGGATCACTCTGGGCGACCCTTCTTCAATCTCCACTGGGATCATTACCTTCATTCCATAAGCTAATCTGAATGGTGATTCCTTTGTGGTGGAATATGGTATTGTTCGGTATGCCCATAGGACTTGCGGAAGCTCTTCAGCCCAGGCTCCCTTTGCGTCCTGTAATCTCTATTTTAGCCCAGCCAATATGACTTTGTTGGCAGCTTTGGCTTGTCCATTGGCCTGGGGATATTCTACGGAGGTGAATTGGTGTTTTATGTTCAAGTCGGCCATTAACTTTCTGAAGCCTGAATCTGTGAATTAGGTGCCATTGTCTGTGGTGATGGAGTATGGAACCCCAAACCTTGTGACAATGTTTCTATATAGGAATTTATGACTTCTTTGAGCAGTGACGTTAGCTAGAGGTTCTGCCTCGATCCATTTTGTGAAGTAGTCTACCCCTACTATGAGGAATTTGACTTGTCCTGTTCCCTGAGGGAAAGGTCCGAGCAGGTCGAGTCCCCATTTTGCGAATGGCCAGGGCGAGGTTACGCTGATGAGCTCCTCTGGCGGGGCGATATGAAAGTTTGCATGTTTCTGACATGGTGGACACGTCTTTAAGAACTCTGTGGCTTCCTTTTATAGAGTTGGCCAATAAAATCCTGTCCGGAGTACTTTTTTGGTAAGTGCCTGCACTCCGAGATGATTGCCACAGATGCCACTGTGTACTTCTTCTAAAACTTTCTGTGTTGGAAGTCGGTACACATTTTAACAATGGTATTGAAATCCCTCTTTTGTATAAAGTATTATTTATGATAGTGTAGTATTGTGCCTCCCTTTTTAGCCTCTTTGCCTCCTTCTCATCTGTGGGGAGTGTTTCTATTTTGAGGTAGTTAATTATGGGAGTCATCCATCCTTGATCCAGGTTTGTTATGGCTAGGACTTTTTCTTCTTCCGAGATTGACGGGTTCTGCAGTATTTCCTGGATGAGGCTTCTATTGTTGCCCCTTGGTTTGGTGCTGGCTAGCTTTGAGAGTGCATCAGCTCGGGCGTTTTGTTCTCGAGGTATGTGGCAGACCTCATATTCCCCGAGTTGTCCGAGCCGTTCTCTGGTTTTGTCCAAGTATTTTTTCATGGTGGGATCTTTGGCTTGGTAGCTCCCTGCTATTTGTGAAGTGACCACCTGTGAGTCGCTGAAGATGATGAGCTTTTGAGCTCTGACCTCTTTAGCCGGCTTCAAACCAACTAGTAGTGCTTCATATTCAACTTGGTTGTTTGAGGCAGGGAACCCGAATTTGAGGGAAAGTTCGATTTGGGTTCCCTGATCGCTTTCGATTATCACACCCGCGCCGCTTCCATTTTTGTTTGAGGAACCGTCTACATAGAGATTTCATTATGTAGGGATTTCCGGGGTGTCTGTAAATTCTACAATGAAGTCAGCCAAATATTGGGATTTGATGGCTGTCCGAGCTTCGTATTAAAGGTCGAATTCAGACAACTCGACTGCCCATTGTAAAATTTTTCCTGCTAAATATGTTTTCTGCAGAATACTTTTTATTGGCTGATTGGTCCGAACCCTGATGCTGTGGGGTTGGAAATATGGGCGAAGTCGTCGAGATGTTAATATGAGAGCATAGGCAAATTTTTCTATTTTTTGGTAGTTTAGCTCGGATCCTTGTAGTGCCTTGCTAATGAAGTATACCGATTGTTGCCCACTGTCGTTTTCTCGGACCAATGCTGAGGCTACTGCTCGACTTCCTACTGCAAGGTATAATACAAGGGGTTCTCCTTCCTGTGGCCGAGTTAGGATAGGAGGTTGTCCCAGGAACTTTTTGAATTGGAA
>NC_029791.2:106042292-106048183 GCF_000816755.2 Arachis ipaensis
GCTAGAAATCTGGACAAGGCTGCCAATCTTCCATTGAGCTGTTGTACCTCTTTGACGCAAGTGGGGCTCTTCATATCGAGTATGGCCTGGCATTTATCCGGGTTTGCTTCGATTCCTCTTTGTATGAGCATAAAACCCAAGAATTTGCCAGCTTCTACTACGAAGGTGCATTTTGCAGGATTAAGTCGCATGCCATGTCTTCTTATAGTGTCGAAAACTTGGGTGAGGTCGGACAGTAACGTCTCTTCACTTTGTGTCTTTATTAACATGTCGTCCACATAGACTTCCATGATTTTTCCGATGTGATCCGTAAAGACCTTATTCATTAATCTCTGGTAAGTAGCTCCTGCGTTTTTAAGTCCAAAAGATATGACGATGTAGCAGTAGTTTGCTTTTGGCGTTATGAATGAAGTTTTTTCTTGGTCGAGTGGGTACATCGGGATTTGATTGTATCCCGAATATGCACCCATATACGAAAGGTATTTGTATCCGGAGGAGGCATCCACTAGAGCGTCGATATTTGGGAGTGGGTAAGGATCTTTTGGGCAAGCTTTGTTGAGATCAGTGTAGTCGGTGTACATCCGCCACTTCCTATTTGATTTCTTCACCAAGACGACGTTAGCTAGCCATAGTGGGTACTTGACTTCTCTTATGAATCCTGCCTCCAGTAGAGCTTGTACCTACTCTTCCACAGCTTGGGATCGTTCTGGTCCAAGCTTTCTACGTCTCTGTTGTACTGGTCGAGATCCTAGGTAGACCGCTAGCTTGTGGCACATTAACTTGGGGTCTATGCCTAGCATGTCTGCAGCTTTTCATGCAAAGAGGTCGACGTTATCTCATAATAACTGTACGAGTGATTCCTTTGTGTCTCCTTTTAGGATTGTACCGATATTAGTTGTCTTGTCTGGGATATCTCCGATCTGGACTTTTTCTACTTCACCTTTGGGTTGTGGGTGGAGTTCTTCCCGCCTCTGAACTCCTCCGAGTTCGATGGTGTGGAATTCTTCTCCTCTGCCTTTGAAGTTTAGACTTTCGTTGTAATAGCGGCGCATCGTCTTCTGGTCTATTTTTATTGTAGCTATCCCTTCTGTAGTTGGAAACTTCATGCATAGATGTGGAGTCGAGACTACTGCGCCGAGTTGATTTAATGTTGTCCGACCTATTAAGGCATTGTAGGCTGAACTCACGTCGACCACAATGTAGTATATTTTGAGTGTTCTTGATTGGTTTCCTTTTCCGAAGGTTGTGTGTAGTGAGATGTATCCAAGTGGCTAAACTGGAGTGTCTCCCAGTTCGAACAAGTTGTTCGGATATGTTCTGAGTTCTTTTTCTTCCAGGCCGAGTTTGTCGAAGGCAATTTTGGACAAGATGTCGGCGGAGCTTCCCTGGTTGATCAGTGTGCGGTGGAGATTTGCGTTGGCCAATATGATGGTGATGACCATGGGATCGTCGTGTCCTGAGACGATGCCAGCTGCGTCCTCCTTAGGAAAAGTAATTGTGGGGATGTCGGGTGTTTCTTCTTTTCCCTCGACATGATATACTTCTTTAAGATATCTTTTGCGAGATGATTTGGAGATTTCTCCTCCCGCAAATCCTCCGTGTATCATGTGGATGTATCTCTCTGGTGTACGAGGTGATCGCCCAGTTCGTCCAACATCTTCGTCCCTTCTTCGTTTTCTTTGCTCATCAACTCGGTTGGCTAAGTACCGATCTAATTTCCCTTCTCTTACCAGTTTTTCTATGACATTTTTGAAGTCAAAGCATTCGTTGGTGGAATGTCCACGGATTCGATGGTATTCACAATATTCAGTCCAATTTCCTCCCCCTTTTTTGCTTTTGAGTGGTCGAGCTGGGGGTATTTTTTCAATATGGTAAACTTCTCTGTAGACATCCACAAGGGACACCCGAAGAGGGGTGTAATTGTGGTATTTTTTTATTTTTTTCCCATGTTGATCTTCTTTCTTTTTGGACTCTTTATCCTTATCTCGAGAGGAGTAGGAGAATCCAGATTTTGAGGTCTCTCCTAGTCGAGATTTTTCTTCCATGTTGATGTACTTCTCTGCTCGTTCTTGCACCTCGTTCAGAGATGTGGGGTGTTTTTTCGATATAGATTGGCTAAAAGGTCCCTCTCGTAAACCGTTGATGAGGCCCATAATGGCTGCCTCTATTGGTAGACTTTGTATGTCCAAACACGCTTTGTTGAATTTTTCCATGTAGCTGCGGAGACTTTTCCGCTCTCCTTGCTTGATTCCTAATAGACTTGGGGTGTGCTTAGCCTTATCTTTTTGGATGGAAAATCTGGCCAGAAACTTCTTGGCTAAGTCATCGAAGCTTGAGATGGACCTAGGAGGTAGATTGTCGAACCATCTAATTGCTGTCTTTGTTAAGGTAGTCAGGAAGGCTTTGCAGCGAACTGCATCTGAGGCGTCAGTGAGGTACATTCTACTTCTAAAATTACTGAGATGATGGCCGGGATCTGCAGTGCCATCATACAAAGTCATGTTGGGAAGTTTGAAGTCTTTTGGGAGTTTGGTCCTTATGATCTCTTTGGTGAATGGATCTTGGTCTTTACAAGAGTCACCTTCGTGATCTGATCGAGTAGTCTTGGTCTTGAGATCTGCTTCGAGTTTTAGGAGCTTGTCCTCTAACTCGCGGCGTCGCCTGAATTCCCTTCGTAGGTCTCTCTCAGCTTCTCGTTGATGCTCCACCTCTTTTTTGAGTTGCTTTAAGCGATCTTGAAGTCCCTCCATGGCTCCCGCATTTGGTGAATCGTTGTTTGTTAGGTTGAGGAGTATCTTTTGGTGTAGTGTCCATGTTCTTGTGCGGCGTTCTATCTTCTAGATCTGAATTGTGGTCGTTGTCATGGTCGTCCGCCATGGTGGTGGGATGACTTCCAAGTTCCCCGGCAACGGCGCCAATATTCCGAGGGTTACCTGAAACTGTAGGTCGATCTCGGACGAGATCTTCTGTGCTGGTCGGAGATGACGTGTCTGGCTGGTGGATGGTGGCCGGAGCTGTCGCGCCCGACTTGTTGGACTGACAATGCTGCTGATCCTCTGTTCACTGGGGGGTGGTGGTACCTGCAAAGGACTCCGATGCTTAAGTTAGCAAGGCTATTAAGCAGGTTTTAGTAGAATCAGAGTATAAGTTATACCTGGGTGCTCCAGTGTATTTATAATGGTGTGGAGTGACCTTTTTAAATAAGATAAGTTAGTTATCTTATCTTATCTTTATCTTTGAGTGAGCTCATCTTATCTTCAAGGGAACCGCCCTTATCTCTATAGGCTTGGGCTGCCTTTGGATTTGGACCGTGTTCCTCTATCTGGGCCCTTTTTTCGGCTTTCCTGGTAATTTGGCCGAGCTCTTTGAGAACAGGTCGGATAGTCTGACCTGAAGAGGTCAGTCGCTTTCTCGCTAAACATCTTGAGTCGGACAGCTCGACCCAGGGTATGAACACCAGGGTACACCGATCGAATATTAGATTCAAAATCTCCTAAAAAGTGTCAAATTCATAAGTGAAGCCAGCCATGTTGATCCCTAGAAAAATAGACTCAGCAAAATTTGCTCCAGCATCGAAAGGATCAGTATCAACTTTCATATATTTTTTGCCATTATTGAACTTGAATCTTCCCTCTATAATTACTTTGTGGATCAAGTCCCTGAAACAGACGCAATTATTAGTCGAATGGCTAGTTGCTTGATGAAAATTACAATAAGGCTTTCCTTTTAAAATTTTTATCAAAAGCAACGTCTTGCCTTCCGACAACACTAATTGTTTATCTCTAAGCAATACATCAAATATTAGATCTAATTTCAAAATATCAAAATTATACTTTTTTCCACTCTTATATTTCACATCATTAGATTTATCAACACTTGTAATTTTCTTAAGCAAAGAACAAAAATAAGATGGACCTTTCTTTAATTCAGCCAAATCGATTTCAGAAAATTCAAAATCAAATTCCTTACTCAAGGATTCCATCTCAACATATGAGACCTTTTTCTTTCGAGCAAAGGTCTTACTTACTTTTTATCACTTTTTAAACTTTTCTTTTTCTTTTCGAAGGATTTCTACCTGACGAACCCTTTCAGCCAAATAAGCTAAATTAGGTATATGCACATTAAGCAACTTTCGACGCATATAAAAATCTAACCCCATAGTTGTTATTTTAACAACTTTATAACGACCTAGTTTTTGGCGAAACAGAGTTTTTCAGAAGTTTAGTGAACGAAGCACCTACATGCATCTCTACTGCATTATCAAGCACCTCAATCTACATCATTATTATGTCATCACTAAGCCAGCACCTCTATTGAGTTAAACTTGACGATACTGTCACGAAAAACCTAGTTTTTGAGCCGTTTTAATTAGAGGTTCTAGACTCTGGTTTTCGTAGGTAGTCTTAGTTTGACGAACCGAACTTGATTCATGAGAGAAGAGGAAAATAATATAATATTATTATTATATTAATATTAGAGCTGCTTGAATAATATTATAATATTATTTGATCTGGTTTAGTTAAAAATAGGAGATCAGTTTAACCGAGTTTACAGCTTTCTGGTACAGGTTAATACCAGCACTCTGATGACTTTAGCAATGCTAATGTCACATCATATACCTTCTATTCTCACGTTAATCATGTTACTAGTGTCATTTATACTAGTAGCTGAGATACTAATCTCTAGATGAATTATTAAGTATGTGTTCTAATACATCTAGTTTTAATAATTATACACCTGAGATATTTTAATGTTATTTTAATCCACCACCCACACTAGCCAATCACGGTTCTCCCCTCAACCCCAAGACCTCCAAGGCTGCTTCATTTCCTCATTGTGGCCAAAAATTTGCAAGAGAGAAAAGAGAGAAAAATTCTTGGTTCTTGAACTTCAAAGCTTGATTTCTTCTAAACTAAATCTCAAATCAAAATTCTGAACCGATCAAAATGATCCTCTTTTCTTTATCTTCACAATCATATGACTAATCAAGGCTAAAAATAAGGTGAGATGGCTGTTCTCCTTCTCTTTGATTTCGGTTGTAAGAACACATGCATGTGTTTTCTTGATGTTCTTCCATAGGTATCATGCTTAGCTTGACTTGAGGGCTAAAGAACTTCGAATTCTAGCAAGAAGGTGAGGAATCTCATACTAACTTGTGATTAAAGGTTCGGTCAATTAGGATTTTGTGGATTTAAAATTGTTCTTAATGTGATTTAGGAGGAAAAAGTACTCTAGGAACACTTAGAAGCATAGCCGAAAATAGGAACAGCAAATCAAGGTAGGATTTGGTAAATTAATCTTGATTAATTGTGTTTGAGTTGTGTGATTATGATATGATTTGGTTATGCTTGAAATTGGCTTTTTATATGATTGATTTTTTATGAAATTTCGGTGAAAATTTAATAAAATTTGATGAAATTTGATGAAATTCAAGCCATGAGTTTGTATTCTTGGTAGCTAAAAAAAACCAAACCCTAACCCTCAAATTAGGGTTGAAGTTATGTTATAATCAAGTGGAAATTAAGGAGTTTTGGTGGTTGCTAATTTATTATGAATTATGGTAAAAATCGGTTACCAAAAAGATTGAAAAATGGTAAGAATCAAAGAAAGAATCTGAAGAATTTACGAAGAATACTTTGAGTATGATGAAGAAAAATGAAGAATACCTTTTTGATCTTGGGAGGGGTCAAATTATAAATATTTTTCTGTTAGTGTAGTTAAAGTACAATTACTAAAAGTTTAGGGGTTAAAGTATAAATATCAAAAGTTGAAGGAGTCAAAATACAATTTTTATAAAATTTTTGGGGTCACTTTGTAAATTTTCGAAAATATATAATAAAATATTTATAAAATTAATCAATAATAAAATATTAAATATTATTATTTTATTA
>NC_029791.2:106048301-106054649 GCF_000816755.2 Arachis ipaensis
TTAAAAATATTAAAATAATGACGAAAAGGCAATTTTTCGTAAAAATCTTAGGAAGATAACTTTAAACTCAGAATCTCATAATTACCTTTAATAAAACACTTAGGGAGTAGTAATAATATATTAGTAAGGTAAAGATAAAAGAAAGATAAAAAAAATTGAAGAAAAGATAAAAATCGAAAAGTCAGTAAAGTTTAAATGACAGAGATAAATGGTGATTAGTGAAGCGATCTAGGAGCAACATAGTTAGTATTTGAATTTCTCTTAGGGTTAGGTATTATATGAAAAGTCATATTAGTTCAGTATAGATTTAATAAACCTATGCTTGGAACAGGTTGGCTATTCATACCGAAACCGAAGTAACTACAAAATAAAGGTTAAAGAAATAAACAAAGGAAGAATGTAAGTAAAGAGACACTGAACGAGAATGTGAGATTGATGATTAACTGATAACTGAGAAATAAGTTAAAAAGGCTATACATATGGATTATTGGATTGGGTCTTAGGCCGAACACTGGAACGAAGATGCTTGTAAATTGTGTGCCACTTTTTCGCTAGTCCTGGAGATCCTGTAGGCCAAAGTTCACCTACAGAGAGTTGTTATTCCAGTAGGCCGAAGTTCACCTATAGTGAATATCAATTGTGTACCTCAGGGTGTTGCTCCTCTAGGCTAAAGTTCACCTACAGAGAGTTATTATTCCTGTAAGCCAAAGTTCACTTACAGAGACACTATTACTGTAGGCTAAAGTTCACCTACAGAGAGTTGTTATTCTTGTAAGCTAAAGTTCACTTACAGGGGCACTATTTTTATAGGCCAAAGTTCACCTACAGAGGGTTGATGTGTTGTGTTTAGTTTTGGAAAAAGCCATATCCAGCTAAGAATGCTGGGTTATGTCAGGAGTGGGTCGAAACTGACAAATGAGCTCATTACCTGCACTAGGACTAGACATGCATCATCCTTGTGTGCACATTATACTTTGTTGTATATTTTCTGTATTTTGCTTTATTCTTGTATTTCTCTATTTGTACTATTCTATCTGTTTTTTTTGCTTCTCTGTTTATCTGCTTTCTTTACTTTCTTCTATCTTCTGTAAAGTATATTACTGTCTGAAAAGCACGATGGAGCCGATTAACATGACTAATTAGCCCGATTCTACTAACAACTTTCCATTTCTTATCCCTTATCTCCCCCTTTAGATAGAAGTAGGAGTACCCTTCCGTAATCTGCTGATGATTGTTCCGCAAAGAGGATTCTGCTCTAGGTAGTCTTCTGAGTCTATGGTGAATGCTGTTCTCTATTTATATATAAATACTGTGAGACCAGCCAATGTTTGCACCCCGTTTGAATACGAACTTTAGCCTAAATCCTTTGTACGAGGCTCCTATTATATGGCTACTTGATGGAGTACCAGTGAGACGCCCTATGACAACGTATGATCGTGCAAATGAGTAGTAGAATATGTTTTGCATTTTGATGATGTTCAACATGACCTGAGTTTTGAAGACCTAGAATATACTTTCCCTTGCTTTTGTAGTTTAGAGGGATTAGGTGAGTATAAAGTCTAGGCTCGCCTAGATGCCAGCTTAGGGACTTCTTGAATAGGTCAGAGCCTGAGATGTTGTATGTATGTGTGTGTGTATGTGTGTATATATATATATATATTTCTTGTGAGTATTGTAACTTATATTGTAAGTCTAAATGTATGTTTTTGAAAAATTCGGTTCAAGTTCTAAATAGGTTCATGTTTTAGTATTAAATATTATAAGAGTCGTTGTAATACCTGAGTTAACTGAGATATATACTCTAATAAAGGCTGGATAACTGAATGTTAGTAACTGCTTGAGATGTGTTTACGTGTAGTTGTTTATAATTGTTTTATCTGTTATTATTTGTGAATTGATTATGAATGATTCCGTTTATTAATCCAAACGTTTCAAAAAAAAGTACCTCGCAAAAATAACTACACTTTTAACAACAAATCAGACTCATATAATAAATAATAGATAATTGGTAGGAAGACAAGTTGGTAGCACTCAGTTTTTGGTATGATCTAGACATACTGAAAATTGGGTCGTTACAAAGTTCACTTTCAGGAAGTGATACATAACATGGACTCCGAACATTTTTAAAACGAATCATGAAGTCATCAATCGACTCCCCATCATCACGCTTCAAAGCCACTAAATCAGTGACTGTTACATTCAATTCCCCTCTATAAAATTGAGAATGAAAAACGCTCTCTAATTGTGCCAAAGTCACAATCGAATTAGGCCTGAGATTTGAAAACCAAGTAAAAGCATTCTTGTTAAATAAGAAGGTAATAATTTCATTTTCAAATTTTCATCATTTGCTAAATTGCCTATTTTGACCAGATATCGAGTGATATACTCACTAGTCGATTCACCAACCTTTCCTGCAAACTTTGTTATTATCTTAGGATTTTTTACACCCCTAGGTACTTCTGCCATTTGAACATCGGCAGGAAATGCAGAAACAAAGTATGGTTGATTCATAAAACTCACATTGAATCCGACCCTGTTGAGAACATCTTCAACAATTCTTGTAACTTTATAACGTTCATCACGTTGATTAACTCACATTCGAGCCAATACTTCATCTGCATTCTGATCGTGTCGATCTACTCGAGGGATATCTCCACCCACATGCACATCACCATTCTATCTCTAGGCATGTTCTCTAAATCCTTTGGATTTACTTCAACATTTTGTTGATCACTGATAAACCCCGATTTTGTGGTTTATCTTGTGCTTAATTTGGGTGATTTTATCACCTTTTCCCACATTTATTCAATGAAATAGCATGGTTTTGTAATTTTTCCTTGATTTGTGCTTGAATGTGAAAACATGCTTTTTAGGCCCTAAAATTGATGATTTTAATTCACTTTAATTCCATTCGATGCCTTGATATATTTGTTAAGTGATTTCATGTTTATAAGGCAAGTATTGGATGGAAGAAGTGAGAAGAAAAGCATGCAAGTGGGAGAACTCATGAAGAAATGAGGGAACCGTAAAGCTGTCAAGCCTGACCTCCTGGCACTCAAACGACCATAACTTGAGCTACAGAGGTCCAAATGAGGCGGTTTCAGTTGCGTTGGAAAGCTAACATTCGGGGCTTTGAAATGATATAAATTTTGCCATATGTTGCTTCACGTTCAGGGGCGCGCACGCCGATGCTGTCCGTGGCCCACTTTATTGAAATCGTCCCCAGCGATTTTGCAGCTCATTTTGGGCCCAATCCAACCCATTTATGATGCTATTGAACCCAAGGATTGAATGGGGAATGAAACAAGTAGTCATAGTTTAGTTTTCATCATGTTTTAGGGTAGAATTCTAGAGAGAGAAGCTCTCTCTTCCCTCTAGAAATTAGGGTAGTTTAGGTTTAATTTTCTCAAATCCAATTTTCAATTCTTGTCTTGATTTAGTTTTCCTTTTAATTTCTTGTTGTTACATCTCTACTCTTCTAGTTTTACTTGTCATTTCCTTTATTTTGTCCTCTTTTATGTTTATGAACCTTTGTTGAATCTTAATTTTCTTTAATGCAATTTTATGTTTGATGTTCTTTTATTGTTAATTTGAATTGTTGATTTACTTTCCTTGCAAATTGTAGTTGGTAGATTTTACTATTTCTTGCACTTTCACCATGCTTTTCTTTTATGCCTTCCAAGTGTTTGATAAAATGCTTGGAAGGATGTTAGAGTAGATTTTGAGCATTCTTGGCTTGGAAAGAGTTGACTAGGATAGAAAGCCTATGATCTCAATCCATTGCCATGAATGTCTCTCTTTATTACTTGCTTTCTTTAATTACTTGCTCAATTTACTTTTCTTGTCTTTTTATTTTATTGCCCTTCTAATCAACCAAAACCCCCCTACCCCTTCATAGCCAATAATTGATCATTTCATTGCAACTCTTTGTGAGACGACCCGGAGTCTAAATACTCCGGTTAATTCTTATTTGGGGATTGTTCTTTGTGACAGCCAAAAAATTTTTGTATGAAATGATTATTGATTAGTTTGGAAACTATACTTTACAACGAGAATTCATTTGTGAAATTCTAAACCGTCAAAAATTCTCTTCATCAATCACCCTCGTCATAATCAACAGATCGAGCAATTCGCTCGACTTGTCTAGCGAGGCGTTCAAACTTTGTCTTATGATCAGCCATCATAGGATTCAAGATAGTAGTCGTCTACTGAATCAATAAATTGACTAAATCATAATGACTTTCATCGACATGTTGTCGAAACGCTGCCATCGAACCAGGGCTGTTTGATGTTGAACCTACTTGATAATCACGGGCAAATTCAGGATGGTGTATTGGTGGTTGGTTATTAACTTCTCCTTGTGCATTTCCAAACCTAATTGGAGGCACGTAACCACTCATGGATAGGATCATAACTACCCATTGGTGGAGTATAACCTGAAGGAAGGCCGAAAGGAGGCCAACTTGCAGTTACTGGCGGTTGTGGAGTGATTCATGGGCGTGGATTATGCCCACTATTCCCAACATGTGGTTATTGACCATCGCATTTTCTCGCAACATACTACCTTCCATATGCGCCGTCAACTCTACAGAAGTTTGTGCAACTACAAGAACATTATCATTTATAGACGAACCACCATTGGTATTAGAAATTTCGTCCGCCATGTGTATTATTCTTCCACTTCTAAGTTGCATGAACTAAATCATTACGAATAATTTTTGACACACTTTTTTCAAAAAACTGTCCCACTGAGCATGCTAATTTGTTATGCAGATTTTTAACAAATATGAGTTGGTTTGATATCTAATAATTTGGGAGCGAAACCTACTCCTCTTATGAGTACTAGTTTTTGAAAGTGCACCAAAAATTCTTTCACTTGATCAAAATGACAAAAGAAAATTTGAAATATAAAAGAAAATTATTTGAAAAAGAATAAAATGAAATTACTAGAATGAAGAAAACAACTTTGAATTTAAAAGAAAGCAATAAACTGTCTTTGACAGGGTCAAAGGACTTTGAATTCAAATACAAATATTACAGATGGAAAAGTTACAAGATAATTAAAGGAAGTATAAAAGACATGGAAGGAATCCTACAGAAGAGAAAGCTCTTTGCAGACTCAGAAAATCACTGGGAATGTGAGAATGCGAGAGTGTTTTCTGAAAACGAATTTAACCTTTTTTCCTTCCATTCTTCAATTATTTATAAGACTTTTCAATGAATCAAACCAACATATTTTCCATGTGTGTGATTTCTTGAGTACCCGTTTTTGCGCCTTGAATGATGTGGTAATGGCCATCGATTGTCTTTATTTGTCAACTTCTCCACCATTTTCGATTATCTCACTTTTCTTCGATGAACCCTGTCGATCGAACTCATCTCTCTTGTCAATATGTCCTTTTCGATGAATTTCATTATCTTAAAAAATACAAATGAGTTCCTACCTCGATATTTTAAACTTGTTTTATTTTTTGACTAACAAATTGTCCCCTTAAGATTGACGCATCTATCAAGATTTAAGCTGGAGCTAAAATGCTTAATCCTATCTTAAAAAATTTAAAGGCCATAATCCATCAATTAATTCAATTAAGTCCCATTAACTGCCTACGTCTCCATAACTCTGATGATTATGGCCACTAGTATCTAATTATAATTTCCGTCGAGGATCACACAATCTATTATTTGGACACATATTTTTTCGTTGACGATTATAAAAGTGCATATCCATTCCAATCAAGTAGATGTTTCTTCCAATCAATTGGAACGTATAAATCCAATCAATTGATTTATTTCTCCATTCAATTAAATGGGTAATAAAATTGATTTAATTGCACAAAAATTGACTTTTCCTCAGAAAACAATCGATTGTTATTAAAAAAATTGTAATTAATCAATCAACTTTTACAATAAAAAATTGATTGATTTACGAGTAGTTCCAAACAAAAAAAATTCCTTGTGAACCAATCGATTAGCTGAAAATAAAAATGGATTGTTTTTTGAACAACGTAAAAGAGAGGAATTTTATTCACTAACCAATCGATTTCTTCAATAAAAAAATCGATTAATTTTTTGCAAATTGCGATTTCTGCAACTACAAAGATAACATACCTGTCAATTCATAAAAGATGATCAACACTGTTACAAATTGATAATCACAGTGGGAGAAATTTATAAGCAATTACAATTATAGAATTAGGTAATTGAGAAACAAATTGATGATAGATTAGATTATGAAATTAGTAATCTTAATATTGAAAAAGATAAAACTAGAGTTTTCAAATCAAAATAAAATTGATTTCAAGATTGATCTTCATAGAACTTAATGATAAAGTTTTAACGATAAAATAT
>NC_029791.2:106054658-106056357 GCF_000816755.2 Arachis ipaensis
AATTAATAAATAAAATTAAATAAGGACTATTTAACAATTATTAAAAAATTTAAAAAATATGTTTTTTTTTACTAGGACCATTTAATAGTTTAGACGTTTTGGGACTATCAAATATCAATACTAGAGCTTCTTTGCGTTTGTGTTGTTAATTAAAATAGTCTAATTTAGCATATGTTATTATATTGTGTTATAAGTTAATTCCATATTGTTCAAGTTATAAAGTTTTTTCCTCTCCTACTAGTATAAATAATTAAATATGTATATGTACCCCATTTAAATAAGTTGTATACTTATTTTTCTCTAGACTCTTTTAAGAGCAAGAAATACATCCTTGCCTTAGCCAACCAAGGAGGGTTCTTAGCTATTCTTATTTTTACCATAGTGAGATTATTCACCTCGCCAAGGTTGGTGACTCAAACGACGTCCCGGTGTCAGTTTGGTATCAGAGTAAGGTTAATCCTTGTCTTGTTCTAATAAAATTTTATTTGGTTCGTGGGTACGCGTCTTTTGTTAAAAGATGGCAAGAAGATCGTATTAACTCCGTTACGATTATATAGATAGTCAAAAGAATCAAGTTGAGTTATGTCCTTTTACATCTTTCAAGACCAAATGCACTCACCAATGGAATCTTTTACTACTACAAGCTGAGTTTTTTCAATTCAGAGAGGATAATGCATGAGCTCTTTCCAACCTAGAAAAAATAATGTAGGAGCATATATTTTTACGTTTGTGTTGTTAATTACAATAGTCTAGTTTATCATATGTTATTATATTGTGTTATAAGTTAGTTCTACATTGTATAAGTTATGACGATTTTTCCTTTTCTTTTAGTATATATATATATATCCCTTTTCCTTATTAAATTGAGTTGATTGAATTAAATTTAAATAAGTTGTGTGTCTATTTTTTTCTAGGTTTTTTTATGAGTAAGAAGTGCATCTTTAATTAAACTAAGGTAAGTTTTTGACTATTTTTATTATAATAAAATTGTTAATTTTACTAAGATTAGTGACTCAAACAATATCTCAATATCAAATAATAATAATAATAATATGAAATACATATTTATTACTAAAGTAATAAATTTTATTTATTTTTAATTACACATACCTGCTTATAGATACCTACCATTTTTGACTCCGTAATTAGTCTCATAAATATGTATTTGTTAAGATTTTCTTAATTAAAGTTTTTAAGATATTGAATAAGCTTTATGTTTTCATTTTTTTAAAAACAAATCTTATTCGTTAAAGAACTATACATATTACAGTAATAAAAAGGAAGCAAGTAGTAGCAACTAGCATTGCAATTAGATTGAATCTTGTTAGGGAGTTAATGGAGTATTTATACAATGTGTATAATGGGTTATTTATTTGGCCTAATATAAGTTAAAAAATGAACATTTAGAATAAAATACTACTAATTTTTTAAACACAATATATTCATACTATCCAGAATAATAATTTGAGTACCAAAGATAATAAACATATGATATCCTACTGAATCGAACATTCCTAAACCTCATTATACACATTGTACAAATACTCCATTGACTCCCTATACTTCTTCTATTAGATTCGATTTTGAAATTAGAGAGCAGAGCACTCACTGATAATGCATACAAGAAGCAAGTAGCAGCAACTAGCAGCTAAAAACGAAGCTTGGAAGCCATTGTATTAATTTCCTATAAATATTAAAG
>NC_029791.2:106056392-106059801 GCF_000816755.2 Arachis ipaensis
TAATTATTAATTATTATCTTTAAAAAAATATCTTGGCATGAATATTGACTTTTAATTTAACCGTAAAAGTGGTAGCATTGGAAAGCAAGTTGATGGAGAAGGCACTAGCGATTAAATCCCCAACCTCATAGGCTTCCACTGCTGCCTAGCTACGTACGTTTCTTAGTTGCACACGGCCTTGCCTTCCACTCCGAATTAAAGCATCAACTAGCTATCTAACTAACAACTTAAAGAATCTAACTTTGATGTTGCTCCTTTCTAATATGAAATAATATATTGAATGGCCATAATAGCAGGTAATGTAATGTAATAAATAAGAATCAAGAATTAACATTAAAGAACTCTTTTTTTTTTTTGTGGTTTATCCAAACGGTATCCCATAATCCGTCACGATAAGTTAAGGACTAATCCGTTGCAGACATTAAAGAACTCTTTTGATGACATATGGCCCCATCAGTCTCAGAAAATGGCATGGCCATGCATAGGAGATGGGTCCTCCAATATCCATACCTACCAACAAATCTATCAGCAAATGAAATATAATTCTAAGTTTACTGTATGTCACTGCTCATCATGTAGCAATTTTTTTCAATTATAAAAGTTAATTATTATCGATTAATTATTGAGATTGCAAAAAATATGCCGTGAACGATTAGTAAGCGATCGCACTAATGAATTGGTTTGGAAAAATATTCTAGCTAGCTTGCTTTTAATTGCTTTTAAAAGAAAATAAAATAAAGAATTTTGTTAGGTAGACCATGACTTTTGTAAATAAGATGAACAATGGGTTCTAGAATTAATCTAATAAAGTAAAAAAAAAAACACTCTACCTCTAAATTACTTTCTAAACCTTAATATTAAGATAACCATCTACACATCTAGTAATTAAATATCCAACCATGTTAACTGTGCATGAGTAAATCAAATAAAAAAAATAACCATTCAATTCAAAATAATAAATATAATCATCTGCATACCTATTGAATTGAACATTGTTCATATTATTTATGTATTTTCATTGTTTACCTATACTTTTCCTAAAATATATTCCATTGCTGAATAATCAAGAAATTAAAGGGATATCCGTTGCAGCATGATACCTTTATTCTTCTTAATTAGTTGCAAGCAACCGATTAAAACATTCGGAAAATAAAAGGAGATGATCAGAAAAAGGACAATTTTGGTCTATCTATATATATTTCCACTTAATATAACTAACCTTTTTTTTCCTCTCGTTATTTTTACTTTTTGAATAATATGTTGAGTTATAACTAACAATCTAACATGAGATTATCTGAAGTCTGAACAGTACTCTTCATCATCAGAGAGAGAAATATATAGATGCATGTTAATAATAACTAAAAGAACAAATTAAAGAGAATATGCAGATGAAATCTGGGTGTGGGATTCTTTACCAATGCAAGTGCGCTTGCTTTTGATTTTAATGTTGAAAGATATATAGCTAGCTAGCATGTGCGGCTGCTCTGTCTGCATCTCAAACGTGCCCGCTATTCAATTACTTTTTCACTTCTTTTCCATATTTATTTCAGAATATACCCAAACCTTCACATTTTTGAGACCCAAATGATACAGATAGAATGAGTATATATTCGTGTTAGGCTTGTTACCATCAAAGGAAATTAAACGTACTGTATGCCAATAAAACTGTTTCTTTTTTCTGGCTAGTATATAACGGGAAAAAAATTAATAAGAATTTAATTCAATGATTACTTACATAAAGATATTTTCATGTATGTGATAGTGATACTGTTAATTATTTGCTTTTGGACTGCATTAAGTTTTTTTTTATTATTGTTTCAGTTTGTTGTTTTAGTCAATTAGTGGTTCCTGCACTTTAGGAGAAAAGTAGTTTTTGTTATTCCACTTCCTTATCTAGTGGGTATGTGGCAGTTTCTGTTCATCCCACTTCCTAGTTTAGTGGTGATGTGGTAGTGTCATGGATTAAAATGGAGGATATATTTGGTTGTTATTTTTGTATTTGATTGTTAATGAATATAATAGATAATTGATAAAATAATAATTTATAAAATAAAAAAACTATTTTTATAATTAAATAAAATATATGGGGTTGATTTGTAATTAAAATTAGTTCAAAGACTACGTAGCAATTGATAAAAAAACTCTAAAAACATGTTTTTTACTTGTACCATTAAGTGGTCCAAAGGTTCTTGGACCACCGAATCCTGAGGTTATGGGTTCTAGTCTCTCTGTGCTAGAAGCTTCTGCATTTAGATGCATTTCAATTTCATTTTCAGACTTTCATGTTATGTTACACCCATTGACGGATGTATGTGTGTGATTGTGGGGCCAAGCGCCTCCACTACCATTTGAAATTTTTTTTAGTAGTATATGATAATAATATTTATTTACCCCCATTAAATTATTGAATTTGACCACACAATAATTTTTTATTCAATTTTTGGTACTTCATAGTCAATTTAAGAATTTCATATTAGATGTTATTAGAATGATCAATTCTCAATTTAAATTAAATTTGTGTTTTTTCTTAGAAATCGATTCGAAAGAATGTTTTTTATTTTTTTTTTGTAACAACTACATTAATTGAAAGAACTTTTACTATAAATCTCAATAAGAATTTGTTTCTAATTGTATGAAAAATAAATTTTTAAATAAGTATTTACTTGTATATATATAAGAATAGTACTACACATCTAAGTCTTTTTATGAACTAAGTCTAACCAAGTTAAACAACAAGACTTAGAATAATGCTAGTCATAACTGATTTTTGTTATCTTAGACTAACTTAGTTGAATTTGGTTAACAAAAAAATATGAATGTGTTGTACCATTCTATATAAAAAGAGAGATATTTCGATTGTTATTGTTAAGAAATAGATTACTTAAATTTTTTAAAATATAAAACCTAAATAATAAAATTCTAAATTACATGTTATTATTTAAATTACTATTTTAGTATTTTAATTTATAAATTATCAATTTTGAATATTAAAAAGTTTCCAAACTACAAGGCTTTAGAGATCAAAGTCAATATTTGGCTCTAAAAATTAGTTTAGGGGAAAATGAAAAACCGAACATACTTAATATATCAGCATATTTCTGGTAATGGTATGGGATTATGGCTGCTAGAACCTCTTGTGATGCGTTTTCTGGAGTCTGGAATTGCCTAATTCAGTGATAAAGAAAACAAATAACTAGCTTAGTTTGTTTTGTTGGCCCATCAGAATAGATGAATAAGCCCGGAGATATATATGACAGCAATGAAACCAATTTTTCGTCCAGATTCTTATTATCTTTCGCCGCAAATTACAAGTTGATCCTTCATTGTCATATTGCACGTTGGAATTATTTGTAGGCAACCTTGACCCCACAATATTAGACTCCAAATAAAAGAAAAAGAAGGGAAAGGA
>NC_029791.2:106059806-106060976 GCF_000816755.2 Arachis ipaensis
TTTATATATATATATATATATATATATATATATATTTTGTGGGAAGAAAAAAAACTTTCATTCAAGGAAATAGTCAAGCGGCATTTACAAATTGTAGATAATACATTAAATCTGAAACTAAGAAAGAAAATAGATTTTATGTTAAATTATTGTCTGAGAGGAGGTACTGAATTCGATTACACAAAATCTTATAAGGTAGAAACAGAAATAATTCACATTCTCTTTTGTTTTTTATTCTATACAAAAAGTGCTGTAACACAAAAAGTATCATCTCTTCATCTCTGAATAAATCTAAAAGTTTTTTGAATCTAAAAATATTTCCATGAATAAACAGTTTTTCTCATTGAATTTTCGTTCCAGATTTATAAAAATATATCCAAAACATCCATAAAAGATAAGTATAGATATCATAAAGAAAATAGTAAAAGTATTTTTTAAATAAAGTAAAAAACTTTATATATTTTTCATTGAATGATTTTTTAATTTTTTCATTGATGTAACTATTTAGTGTAAAATCTATGCAGTGTTTCTCCTACCGCCACTCACTCTATGCCTTTATGGACAAAATATCTTTCCCAGATTCATTGTCTGCAACGCACGCAAGATTGTCTATATTGAAGAGTTGTACTTTCCTCCTCATGGAGGGGAAAAAAAATTCAATATTTATTTAATTTCTAGGGTTTTTGAAAAAGAAACTTGGATGAGTTGCTTTCAATACGTTTTGGAACTTGAAACCACCGATGCCTAACTCCTCTGTAAAATCTCAAGCAAATCCATATTCATATAAAAATTAAAAAAACACTGTCGGCTTGTAAACTTCAAAAACTGAGAAGATAAGTCTTGAGTTTTAACTATCATAAAGTAATTGATGAGTTGTTTTTAAGCCTCTTGTTAATGTTTTGTGAGAAAAGAAGCCATGACCAAAGCTTGTTTTGCTTCCAATTTTGGGTGGTTAAAGCTAAACAAAGCATGGCACTAATCTTGTATTTTGATACACTAACCTTGTTTAAGAAAAATAAATAACAAGAACAGCATCTAATGAGGCATCACATACAGAGAAGAAGCACACATTATATATCATAATAATACATTATTCATAAACATCAAGACTGAATTTACAAAGTGGTTCTGAAGACACAAGACATATGTACACAACTCAAACGAAGCAAC
>NC_029791.2:106061119-106072957 GCF_000816755.2 Arachis ipaensis
AAAGAGCTCAAGACAAAAACAACCTTTATGAGAAATCCTTTCTAGTTACTAACTGGAAGCAAGCTGAACATGTATTGAGCTCAATGATGACTTTGCCCTTCTAGTTATTTTAAAGCAACCTATGTTATTAGAACTGTCTTAAGCACCAACAAGAGAAAACGACCAAAGAAGTACCAAGATTCAATATTATGAGCACAAGGGTGCATTTCCCATAGCAGATTCAGCATGATAATGAAGCATTTCCCTCCATATCATCTCCCTAATCATCTCCTCTCCAAGATCCTCATCGATGTCAAGATCAATCGGAATGATGGCAGGGGCATCAGAATTAGGATCATACAAAGGGGCCATGTAAGGGTGTTGCAGCGCTTCAGCGACGCTGATTCTCTTAGTTGGATCAAAAACAAGCATCTTGGCCAGCAGATCGATTGCCAATGGGGGGGCTTGTGGGTAGAGTCGGGAAAAGGGGGTTGCCGGAGAATATGGAAGAGATTTGATGAACTTCTTTGCCTTTGGATTATCGATGAATTCGATGTCTTCCTCCCTTTGACTGCCAAGGATGTTGATAATCAGTTTTAGCTGGTTGAGACATTCCGAACCTGGGAAAATAGGCTTCCGTCCAAGAAGCTCTGCAAAGATGCACCCCACAGACCAAACATCAATAGACGTCCCATAGTTGTCGCAGCAGAGTAGGAGCTCTGGAGCTCTATACCATCGGGTGACAACATACTCAGTCATAAACTGGTCCTTGCTGCTGTTGGTGCGTGCTAAACCAAAATCACATATTTTTAGATCACAATTTGCATTGATCAGAAGATTCCCGGGTTTCAGGTCACGATGAAGAATGTTGGCCGAGTGAAGATATTTTAAGCCCCGAAGCAACTGCAACCAAGAACTTCTCAGTTGGTAAATGCAATAATCAGCTAAGCAAGACAAATTACTAGAATTAATTTATAACTTTGGCGAGCCTTACAAATGTGCCACACATGATTGACAAGTTCTTTACGGAAGAACAATAGGTTCACAAGAAATCAAGGGAGAAAATAGGCAGAGAAGTAAACTGAAAAAGCAGCAGAATTAAACACTGCTGGACTATCACAATCACTTGCAAATGAGCTCCATAAGCATGATATGATGCTCAGTTTCGACTCTAGAATACTAAACATGCATACTAGTAAACTAATATGAATAATTGTTCATTGTTCATACTGAGTGTTCCCTAGATTATTTTTTTTATCAATAATATATATAAGCTTACCATTGTAATTTTTTTAGTGGGAGTACATAAGGAATACATAGTATATAAGGTGTAATAACTCAACAAATATTTTTTTAAGGAGATTTTTCATTCTATTCAAAATGATAAAAACTTATTTTTTTCCCAAAAAAATTTGTTGAGTTATTATACCTTATATACTATGTACTCTTTATGTACTTCTACTAAAAAAATTATATCTATTATTGATAAAAAAAATAATCTAGGTAACACTAAGTTAGTCTAGATGCGAGTCAAAGATTCATACCTGAAAGAGGAAATATTGACAGTGATCGTTAGATAATGCTTGAGAAGACTTAATAATTTGATGCAGATCTGTATCCATGAGTTCATACACCAGATAGACATCCTTAAAATTGCTCTTGTTAGTAGGCATCATGATGTCTCTTAAAGCAATTACATTTTCATGGTGAAGGTGCCGAAGAAGCTTCAGTTCACGCAGAGTTCTCAGCGCATCAATGCGATTTTCGAAGGCGTTCTGTATCTTCTTGATTGCAACTTTCTCATTGGTCTCTCTATTCACAGAAGAGCAAACAATTCCGTATGCTCCTCGGCCAATAGGTTTGATGGGGACATATTTCGTGTCAATCTCGAAAAGGGTTTGCCACATGGAATAATAATGCTTCCCTTCAATCTTGATCCCATTTGGAGGCTCAACCTGAGTTGCCATTCCCTGCAAATTAACTGCAGCCACCTCACAATTCAGAAAGTATAATCAAAGTTTTAGATTTTATTTATTTTATGCTGTCATGATTCTAAGTTCATCTTACTATTATCTATTAAGTAATCCTTATATCCAATTTTTAAAGCGATTAAACGAAAAAGACAGTAGAACAGTACTATCCTTGTTACTATTAACATCTAGCAATGATTAACAACCTCTGAATCCCAATTTTTTTGAAAGCAGCGGCAGGCAGCATGTGGTTTCACCAATAAGGGTAACAAGTGGATGCAATTCAACGTGAGAGTGAGTGTGCATAAAAATTAAAGCACCAAGATCCGAATAAAAAGTTTTAATTTCATTTTTTCTTAAAACTATATGACGAAACACAAATTTGTAGCAAGTGTCACGATTAAGAGCAGAGGCAGAAACAAGAAAGAATGAAAGGAAAACACAACAGCAACAATTTGGAAACGCATATGGAAAAGTAAAAGAAAAAAAAGGAGGAAGTTACCTTTTTTATGTGAAAAGAAAGAAAGCTTTATCCTTGTATGGTTGGTGTTGTCGAAATCGGGGTCATCAAGCTGGAATTATCAGAGAAGGGGTTGGAACGAGAGAATTGGACAGTGAAGCTGAGTGCAAAAGCAGATAATTATATAGTAACATGTTTGAATTGAATGCAGAAAGAAGCTTGTGTTGGATCTCTCTCTTCGGGAATGCATAGGTTTTTTCAGCGATCAAGATTCTTCATGTTGTCGGCAATATTTGGAATTGCATCTCTCTTTCTCTCTCTCAAAAAGACACACAAGAAAGTAATACCCGAGATTTCCTCCGATAGCCACACCTAGCACCCCCACCTAGCCAAGCCTCATGATATGATATTTCTTCTTATTTATTTAGTTATTTATTTATTTATTTATTTATTCCGAGCGTAGTGTATTTATTAATCTCCTTGTTTCTACCATCATCCTTCTTTTCGTCCTACTCGAGTACTAGTGATGGGCGACATCTTTTTTTGTTTGTTTTCTCATAAAAAAATTAAGGTGATCACCATTTAAAATCATTTAATCTATTTAATATGATACATATTAATTAGTTATTATCTTTAGATATGGCCGTGATTCAACCTGATCTTGTATTGAATCATTTTTGGAATTTTAATGTGTAATAGTGTATTTTAATATCTAGATGGATTTGGTAGATTCATCCTGTTAAGAAAATGTAGGTACAATGTTACCATGCAATTCTTTTTAAATACACATGAAAAATTTAGATAATGGACGATTTAAAATGTTCTACTAGATTTTTTTTCAAGAAGTCGTTCTTCTCATGTGGAGTACCAAAAAAATAAAAACATGCAATAATGTATACCTAAAACTATTTAGTGAGGATACTGACATGATTGATGTCGATTTTACAATCTATAAAATACTGGAAAGTGTATTGGATCTTAACAAGTAATAATTCACAGTGAGATGAGTCTCGATTACACGAGAATTAACAGATTAATTAATCTAGTCAGACAATGAATTAGAGTTTTGTAAAGCTTTAAGCACAAACAACAATTAAACAAAGAAAAAACAGAAGCAAACAGTGAGTGTGAAAAATGTGTATGATTAAGAGAGTTAAAATTTAAGAGATATTAGAACATTCGGATTAATAATTTTCACTTTTCACCTTAATCATGCAATAATTCTTTTATGACAAATTATTAGTAATTAAATTCTAATCTTTGGCTGTGTTTGGTTTAGCGTTAGAAAGAAGAGAAGCACGTTTGAGTGCATTAAAAGCTTCCTCTTTATGTTTGGATATTTTTTTTTTTCTCTTAACGCTAACGTAGTTTTAACTTTTAAGTTCTTAACGTGCGTTTACAAGAAGTTAGAAATTGTAGCTTCTGCCTTTAGAAAATCACATTAGAATTGAATTTATTTATTTTTTTATCAATTTTACCCTTTATTTTCTTGCTTGTATATTTTTCATATATTATTTTTTCTTTTGATATAAAAATATATTTTGCCAATTTTTATATATTATTTTTATTTTAGTAAGTAAATATTAATTTTATTATAAAATTAATTAATAACATCTATTTAAATATCTAAATTAAAATGATAGAATAATATAAAAATTTATTTAAATTGATGTCTATTTTAGTAATTTTTTATCTAAAAGAAATTTTGAGTAGTGTAATCCAAACAATATTTACTTTACTATAATCCATTTTGATATAAAGATTACCAAATATAAATCACTTTAACACAAACTTACTTTTCATCAAAATCAAGTTTGCAAAATCAATTTTATATAAACTCTCGTTTACAAACTGAAATCTAAACACGCACCAGGTGATTCAATCTCACTTTAACTTAATTAAACTCTAATCCCTTTGTCACTTAACCAAGAAAAGAGGTAAGTACGTCTATGATTTATAAAGCCACACAATTCAAAAGAATTTAACCTAATTGATTTTATGTCACTTATCAATCCAATTTCAAAACTTAAGAATTATGAGAATCGGTTTTTAAGCTTAATTCAATTAATCAATTTTTTTAAGAGATTAAGAAAATTCAAATAAAAGAAGAATTGTTTTCCAATATATTCAAACCTTTTAAGATGAAGAACAAAAACCTTTTCTTAAGAAGAAATCAATTGCACAAATTAGAGGTAGAAAAATTATTGCATTAATCCATAGAACTAATAGAGCTCCTAACCTTAATCGAGGAGAATTAGAAACTCATGTTCTTCCTTAAAATCCTTAAGAAAATATAACTCCAAATTGCCGAAGAAGAGAAAAGGTCAGAACCCTCTTCCGTTATATACTAACCCTAGAGAAATAGAATTCAAAATTCAAACTTAAAAAACAAATCAAAACTAAAACAGAATTAAATATTTTTCTAATTGTGATTGATCATCCAAAAAGTTGAGAAATTGGAGGAAGAATGGTCTTGAATTGGAACCTTGGGAGAAGCACCAAAGCCCAAGTAGTACATTGCTTGCACCACATTATAAGTGAAGTATATTTTGGCTTGGAACACAATTTGTTAGGCTCACGTACAACGTGAATTAGGCTATATTGTACGTGAGCCAATTTCCTTCAATTTGGCCTTATGAATGTGCCCTAGCGTTGTACGTGGTGAATTCAACATACTACGCAAAAATCAACTTGCGCGTACGCATACATTATGAGTGCTCGCCCAAAAATATCTTATTGCGAGTACGCATGCATCATGCGTACGCGTGACTGCAGTGTTGTACATGAAATCTCTAGCGTACTATGTGAAAAGTGATGATCATGCATACACGCGCTACATGCGTATGCATGACATGTGAAATGCCTCATAACGTAGTACATGATGGTCTTCACGTTGCACGCCCCTTATGCTTCCAGGATAGCTTCTATTTGTGACAGAGAGCTTTCTGTTTTGTCATAGGGAGCTTTTTGTTTTATGCTCTCCATCCTCCTTTCTGTTTTCTTTCTAAAATTTTTTGTAATTAATGAATTTCAACTAATTAAAGTAATGTTCATTCTAACCTTAAATTCATTGATTATTTACAGAAATTCTTATTAAATCAATTAAAATCTATATGGAAAAACACTAAAGATGTGGATGCATCACAATACCAAACTTAACATCTTGCTTGTCCTCAAGTAAGCAAAGAATCATCTTAATCCAAATTGCTTAACCTTATGATACAGGGGTAATGGATTGCAATCTAAATGAGTTTGGTTACCTGTTTTACTTATGCACAATTCAACACAATTGACTATAATATTTTAAGGTTATATCCAGATTAGATTATAGAATCCTTCTTTGAATCATCACCTTGAAGCAAGCTTATTCACTTTCTTTCTATCATTTAAGTTCATTGGGTGCTTTGCACCTTGAGCCTAGTCGTGACTCTAAATGCTTTATTTCAAGCTTTTACTCGACATAAAAACACCACAAGCACATAATTGAGGAGCTCTTTGAGCTTATTTTGTCTTTTTATTCTTCCCCACCATTGGTGCTCAGAGCCTTTAGCTTTCTCACTTTAGGGGGGTGCTTTGCACCTTGAGTTTAACCGTGACTCTAAATGCTTTGTTTTCAAACTTTTGGCTTGATACATAAGCACTACAAGCACTTGACTAAGGTGCTCTTTGAGCTTATTTTTATTTTAATTTCATTAGTCAGTGGTACTCACAGCCTTTTAATTTGAGCCTTTGGTTTCTCTCAAGCATCAAAGAAAAGAAGAAGTTATGGTAATGGAAACATGATTATCAAGTGAAAGAATTCTGTTAATGCCGAGGCTTATTCAATTAAAAGAAACCAAATCAAAACAGAATGAAATGGAAGCCAAAATAAAGTAAAATAATGAGGTTGTTACTGTATTTGCATGGTGCATGTGGCAACACCAAACTTGTTGTGAGAACACCAAACTTAGTGTGATACAATCTATGTGGACTAGGTCAAGTATCCAGTGGGATGCAAATTTAGTGTAGCACACCAAACTTACTCCATGAACACGTATACAACCCTGAATAGAGCAAATAGTGACGATGCTGGAGCAGAGATTCCTTAAAATTTTGTGTATATTACTTTGATCCTTTTAAATTGATGAATTCTGTAGAAAATAATAAAAAAAAAAAAAATACAAAACAGACTTAAAAACCTTAGGCCACGCTTTTGAGTTTTAGGCCACACTTTTGAAAGCATGGCCTTGAAACGTGCCAAGGGCATGCATGATTTGGCGCCATTAATGCCAATGAATAATGAAACCAAATGAATCATACGTTAATGAATAAAGCAAATAAAAGTCATGCATGTTATCAATGTGAATCTAAGGAAGGCAAGCATATTTTATTATCCTGAATCGTATAATGCAAGAAGCATGCATGAAGCCAAATGAAGTATATAATGAAGTGAGCATATAATGCAATTGGCGTGATTAATATGATGAATGAATGAAGCATGTGCTAATAAAAAAAGCATGCATGTGGCACTAATAATATGATGATGCATGTGTTAATGAGATTGGCGTACTACGCCAATTAATGGAAGGAAGATGTTATGCATGAATCAATTAAGCATGCAATGAAGCCAATGGAAGCTTATAATTAATCAAGTATTGCATGCATGTACACCAATTAATGCGTGAGCATCTTATACTCTTTTTCATTATATTTTCTAGGTGTTTTTAGTTAGATTTTATTAAGTTTTAGTATGTTTTAGTGTAAAATTTATCTTTGAATGTTATTTTGAGTTTTTGTGGTATTTCTATGATTTTTAGGTAAATTTTGGGTGAATTTGGCAAAGTTCTGTGCAACAGCAAAGAAGAGATAGAAGATGTTGTCAACCCTGACCTCCATGCATTCCAACAAGCATAACTTTAGCTATAGAGATCCAATTGAAGCAGTATTAACGGCGTTAGAAAGCTAATTTCCAGAGCTTTCCAACAATATATAATAGTCTATACTTTTCTTCTGGAATCACTACCCAAAACTGGCGTTGAACGTGAAGCTTAGCATTCAAACGCCCTAGAGGGAGCAAAGCCTGGCGTTATTGGCGTTAAACGCCAGAAGCAGGACAAAGCCAGCATCGTTTCACCCTCCTATGCGCGTTCAATGCCCATATTGGCGTTGAACACCAGTCCTCAGCCCACATCATTCATCTATTGGGCCTCCAAGTAGATTTAACACCTCTTAAGCTTATTTTATTTTCTGTTTGTAATTTTTAATTAAAATTAATATCTTTTTAGACCTAGTAATTATTAAATTAGTATTTAAAGGAGAAGATCATTGATGTTGAGGGATCTCTCCTGACACTTTTCTAATTCTATTTTCTGTAAGTCATGAGCAACTAAACCTCTTAGTTAAAGTTAGAAGCTCTATTTATTTCTATGGATTAAGATTATTACTCTTCTACTTTAATTAATGTTTGATTCAGTTCTAAGGTGTTGTTTCCGTTCTTAATCTTATGAATATGGGTGGAACGACAGTATGACCCATATTCTACATGAGCTCCTGTGATTCTCGACAGAGTTATCTCGCTTGAGTTACAGCTAGGGAACTGAAAAACCACTAATTTATGATATATTTTGGAGTGAATTGAGTGAGTTTTGTCAACTACTCTCATACTTATTCATGTAAATTGCATGTTTTTCAGTTTTCTTCCTAATTTTGTGCTATGATTGAAAACATGCTTTACAAGCCTTTAAATCGCCAATTTTAATCCTCTGTTATTACCATTCGATACTGTGATATGTATGGCATAAAGGATGAAGAGGAAGCATGCTAAAGTGGAAGGAACACAAGAATTTGAATATTTGAGTAGCTGGAGGCAACGCGCGTGCATGGCTGACGCGTACACGTGATCAAGCCATTTTCCACTGACGTGTATGCGTGACTGATGCGTACGCGTGACCAGGAGCCTTGAACACTGACGCGTACGCGTAGTTGATGTGTACGCGTGACGAGCATCACGTGCTGCAATTAACAGAACTCGCTGGGGGAGATTTCTGGGCTGATTTGGACCCAGTTTCAAGCCCAAAAATGCAGACTAGAGGCTAGGATGAAGCTGAGACTGAAGACACTTCACTTTTCACTTTAGTTTTTGATTAGTTTTGAATTCTAGTGAGAGAAACTCCTACTTCTCTCTAGGGTTTTGGCATTCTTATTTTCATTTCGAATTGGATATTGAGAGAGCTGCTGCTACCTTCATTCCTCGTCATTTTATTTCTAGTTTCTTGTTTAATTCCCTTAATACTCTTTTCCATTTGGTTATTGAATTCATGTTTGGATCTTGTTACTCTTGAATTTTATTAATGCATTGAATTATTTTTATGTTTATTTTTATTGCTTGTTTGATCAAATTGTTAATTATTGTTAGTGCTAATTTTGATTTAATTAATTTCTCATAATTATCATGTCTTTTATTTACACCCACCATGTGTTTGTAGAAATGGCATTCATGATAATGGAGTAAATTTCACAACTTGGTTGGAGGTTGAGTAATTGGAACCCCTTGAATTGTTAGACCCAAGTATTAATCTGTAATTGGAAATTGCTGGCTAGCTCAATTCTTACCAACTGTAGTCCTTCCCCATGAAGTGACTAGGACTTGTGAGCTAGAGTTAGTGACACCCACTTGACTTTCCTTCAATTATTAGAGGATAACTAAGTGGGAGCAATGAACCTTTATCATTACACTTAGGAAAGACAAGGATAGAAATTTCAATTCTCTCCCCTAACCAAGACCTTTTATTTTGATTAATTATCAACTCTTTCTAGTTATCCATTGCTTTAATTTCTAGCTATTTATTTTTCCGTTCTCAATTTCAAAAAAATATTCAGAAAAATCCTAACCAATAATTTGCATCTTGTGTCAACTCTTAGGGAAACGACCCGGGATTCTAATCCCGGTTATTTATTATTAATTGTGACACATTCGAAATTGATAGTGAAAATTTCGTGGGTTAAGGTTGTACTTGCAATACTGTTTTAGAAAATACTTTTCAGAAATTCTTAACTGGCATTTATCCGCCCATCAATTTTTGGCGCCGTTGCCGTGGAGTTGCATATGTGTGCTAAATTATTGGTTGGTGTAAATATTTTCAGATTTGCATAATTGCATATTTTATTTGTGTTTCTTTTTTGTTATTAGTAGTATTTATTAGTATTTTGCTTAATATATTTTGTTGCCATGAGCTCTATGTTTGTTCTATTGAATGACGTGTTCATTACCGGATCCGAGCTTAGTCCCATTTGATCCTGAGATTGAAAAAACCATTTCACATATTAGGCGAGCTCGGCGTCGGTTAGCCTCCGAGGGTGGTGAGGAGGTTTTGCCCAATTCATCAATCGTACCCGAGGTTAAGTCTGAAGTGTCATTTGAGGAAGAAACTAGTTCCTCTCCTACTAAATCTATTGATGGCTCTTCCATTGATTTAGGTACCAGTACTATGGCAGCTTCTAGAAGGATTACTCCCAAGGAAACGGGAGCTCCGAATTTTACCCTTCAACCATTTCAAGCGCATCATCCAAATTTGACTGCCGATTTTGAACTGAAGACCGCATTAATCAATCTACTTCCTAAATTCCATAGTTTACCCGCTCAAGAGCCCATCAAGCACCTTAGAGACTTTCAAACAACTTGTTCAACTACTAGGCGGTATGGTGCGGATGAGGTTGCCGTTTGGTTATATGCCTTCCCATTTTCTCTTGAGGGAAGGGCAATGGAGTGGTTCTACACTCAACCCGAAGCTGTTGTTACTAATTGGGATTTGCTTAGAAGGGAATTCTTGGAGAAGTTCTTTCCACCGGAGGTCACAGATAGATTGAGGAAGGAAATTTCTTGCGTCATTCAAGGTGAATCAGAGACTCTCTCTGAGTATTGGGAACGCTTTAGGAATCTCCTTGATTCGTGCCCCATTACATGATTGACCAGTTGGTGTTAATTAGTTACTTTTGCCAAGACATGAAGCCTCAAGATAAAATCCTCTTGGATGCTGCAAGTAATGGCTCTTTGATAAAGTACAAGACGGTGGCAGAAGTGTGGCAACTTATCACCGATTTAGCCGAGTCTACCCAACATGCAAGGTAAAGAAATAATCATCCCAAGGCTATTGCGGAAGTTTCTTCTAGTAATAAGACTGCCGCTCTTACCAAGACTTTGGGAGAGATGACCAATATACTCAAGTAACTCCAACTTAATCAATAACAACCTCCACCCCCTCCACAACAATAATGTCAACAGTTAGTCCCTCAGAGAGTATGTGGAATTTGCGCTTGCTATTCTCACTATACTGATGAATGTCCACAACTCCAAGAGGACAACACCTTGGCGGCTAGCAATGCTTATTACAACTGTCCGAATCAAGGGTACTATCAATAAGGTGGTAACTATAATCAATATGGTAACTACAATCAAGGTTGGCAAGACAATCCCAACCAAAGATGGAGAGACAACTACAACCAAGGAGGAAGAGACAATGGTGGAAACCAAAGGTGGAATAATAACTACCAACAAAACCGGTATCAACAAAACCCTCCTTACCAACAACAAAACCAAGGCCAAAGATACCAACCACCTCACCAAAGGCAAGCTCAAGCACCTCAACTCAACCAACCATAAGTTCCCCAAATTACCTACCCTCCTTCTTCCTCCAACCAAGATGAAACATTCCGTTCTATTCTTCAAGGACAAAAAGAGCTTCAAACTTCACTTACCTCTAGCCTCACCGATCTTACCTCCACTCTCCAAGCTCTTATATCCCGTATAGAACCACCCTCTACCTCCAATACTCAACCTTCAATCTCTAGTGCACTTCTCTTTCAACCTCTACCCAATACCAAGGGTGGAATCAATGCCATCACCTTGAGGTCCGGCACTACATTGCATGAGAGGAGTCCCGAGGAGGCAAGCTCAAAAGAAGCCACTCAAGATGAAGACATTATTGAGGTAGAAGATGTGGAAGACGAGGATGAGGTACAAGAGGCGGTTGAAGAAGAAGTTTCTCAACCAAGGGAGGGAGTTTCTAAGGAAGACAATGTTTTGAAAGAGGCCATTCCCATTCCTTTTCCACACCTAGCTAGCAAGACTAAAAAGCAAGTGGAACTCGATCCCAAGATGGTGGATATCTTCAAAAAGGTTGAAGTAACTATTCCCTTTTTTAATGCTATTCGTCAAGTTTCTAAGTATACTAAGTTTCTAAAGGATTTGTACATGAATAAGGAAAAGATTCATGATTTAGAAACTATTCCTTTAGGTAGCTCAATTTCTGCTCTGATGGGTGCTATACCAGAGAAATGTGGTGATCCTGGTCCTTGTATGGTTACTTGCACTATAGGTGGTATGTAGTTTGTGGATTGCATGTGTGACTTAGGCGCTTGTGTCAGCATTATGCCGTTATCTGTATACGATAC